>NW_026623365.1:874660-892306 GCF_030028575.1 Malurus melanocephalus | reverse complement strand
TCCTTCCTTCCTTCCTTCCTTCCTTCCTTCCTTCCTTCCTTCCTTCCTTCCTTCCTTCCTTCCTTCCTTCCTTCCCCCAATATTGGCCACAGAGCCACTGCAGCTCAGCAGACTGCAAGTGTGCACAATGAGCTGCGGTCTGTATCACAAACTTTTGCTTAAAAACCTTCCAGCTTTTGCTAATAAACTACTGCTCAGAGGGGTTTTTCTTGGTAGAACCAGAATTCTGTGCCTTCTCTTCCAGTGGCAACTGGAGATGCTGTTTTCAGGGAAGCCCCAGGTAAAAAATATTTACATACAGAGGCCTCTCACTGATCTGTTCGTGTCCCAGGCTGCCCCTGGAGCCCTGTGCTCTGTTTTCCAGCAAAAAGGCAGAACAGTTGGGTGTTAAGGAAGCTGATTTACAGCCTACTACACCTGTGGCCAAATGCCAAATCACCCAGCTGGCTCACTACAGGAAATGTCTCAGGAGTGACCTACTACTATGGACTAATGCCACAACATTTAAAATACCAACTGCATTTTGGTTTGCAGACACCCATATTCTGGAATGTATCAAACTAAAACCAAAACCAAAAACATGACCAGCAGAGGTGTTTCCASCCCTCTGCTCTTGTGTGACCCCTCCTGGAGCCTTGTGTCCAGCTCTGGGTCCCCAACATAAGCACATGGACCTGTTGGATTGAGTCAAGAGAAGTGCCACAAAGATGATCAGAGGGCTGGAGCACCTCTCCTCTGAACWCAAGCGGAGGGAGGTGAGGTTGTTCAGCCTGGAAAAGAAAAGGCTCCAGGGAGACCTTTTAGCAGCCTTCCAATACATGAAGGGAGCCTAAAAGAAAGATGGAGAGGGAGTTTTTAYAAAGGCATGGAGTGACAGGACAACTGGGAACAGCTTTAAACTAAAAGAGAGTGGGGTTGGATTGGATATGGGAAGAAACTCTTCACTCTGAGGGTGGTGAGGCACTGGAACAGTTGCCCAGAGAAGTTGTGTGTGTTGCATCCCTGGCATTGTTCAAGGCCAGCTGGATGGCGTTTTGAGCAACCTGGTCTAGTGGAAGGGAGGATGGAACTCGCTGATCCTAAAGGTCCCTTCCAACACAAACAATTCAATGATTCCATGATTTTATGACTATGACTCTGAAGGCAAACTGGGAGCAAATCACAATGATTTAGTGATACACTCACTCTAATGGTATCTTCTGTTTGGATTATCTGCTTCTGTAAATTACTTAAAGATTTTACATTATGGTATCTCTATTTCAATTAGTATATTGCTGATTAAATTTTAGTGCCAACAGAAATAAAGAGCTTTATGTTTGTTGTTCTCTGGGTAGCACTTTAGGTTGAAACATGCTATAAAAATTGTGCTGAGGTTTTCAGGCCAAAAGAGGAGACAGAAATAACAAAAAAAAGGAAAATCCTGCCAGTCTGAATTTAGCAAAACTCCTTGATCAACTACTGTCATCAGCATAAAAATTTCAATTCAGGACTTCGAAAGCTATTCTGAAATTCTACTATATGACATGAAAATTGACTAGAACTTTTAATTCAGTTATTGATTTTCAAATATATAAGAAAATGTAGCCTTGTCAAAAATTAAGAATTAAGTCCCGTTACTAGTATCTGCTGGCGAGAAAAATAGTTACGTATAAGAATTCTGGGCAGGGAAAACTCAGTATTGAAGCAGTGAGAACAACTTCATATAACAATGGYTAGGAGGGTGCTGGGTGAAACAAGSTGCTGYAGGGGTGTGCTGGAGCCAGTCTCCCAGGTACCCCCAGCCAGGACAGTTCTCCTTTAGGTTCTCTGTAAGTGCACTAAACCATTTCTTCTCTGAAACCTTAGGCTGTTGTTGGGATTTGGGTGGCTCGAACAGTGGGCAGGAAGGAGTTCATTCACCTGCATCCTCTAACGGGGATCTGTTCCTTCTCAACACAGGGTCAGCTGTGTAATAATGTTACTGAAATAACATTTCGTTCTCATCCATCAAATTGATACACAGCAGATCCTTGGAAACCAGTTAGAGATTGTTATTTAGACACAGTATTTGTTGTATTGTGATGTCATAACTAATGCTTTAGCAGAATGTATCTGCTCTCYAGGGTGAAAACCTTGGTAGAAATAAGATATCTGTGCATGGTCCACACATCTCCCATCCCCTAGGTATTCTGGAAAATGCTTGTGCCATTTTGAGATATGATATTGTTCAAAATTAAAGTCTAAGTAAGAAAAAAAGTCAAAGTATCATATTAGGACATAGATAAATAAATAAATAAATAAATAAATAAATAAATAAATAAATATTATATATGAATACAAGAAAGTGGTGTAACAGTTTGTTGAGGAAATTCTACTCGAATCAAACCATACAAATATGAGTTACACACATTTTTGTTGCTGTTTGTTAGAAGAAAACCCTTGCTTTTTCTCTTGAAATGCCAAGACAGATAATWTTTTCTGTAGTCAACCTGAAGCGAGTAACTTGAAGTTGAGGAACCGAACAGAAATGCACCTGTGGTTSCTGCCCCAGGGCTGCAGCGTTTTGGCTGTGGAAGGTGAGGGCTCTCTTGCGATCGCAGCACTCCTCCTGCTGGTGAGAAACCACCCGAGCGGGATGCAGCCCCAGGCACAGACTGGATCAGACTGATGGTGCAAGAGCCAGCTTTCAAGAACACTGGGAATAATGGCCTCATCAGGGACACTGAAGCTGGGAAAAATCCGAACGGTGTGGGGAAATGAGAATAAAATGAAAAGGAATTCGGCAGAGATCAGAGGAGAGCCATAGGCTGGAAGAGGTCATGGCCCAGAGGATAACAAAGGACAAAGTTACAGAAAAGTGAAAGACTGAATAAGACTTAAGATCTCTAACCACTATAACTCCAGTCTGTCAAAATAGGTGTAAAGTCCAGTGGCTGAGCCTGCCTTTTCAGTGGTTAAGTCAACAAAAGAGAAAACCTGTTTTTTCTTGCTGGTCACTATTTTGGGACAATTAAAAGAGACCTCTGAAAAAAACCATGTAGAATTCCAAGTCTGTTATCACACAAGTTACTAACGAGATATCACAATTCAGATACTAGAAAAGAAATTTCACAGTGAAGCTGTTTTAGCAGTGGAACAGCTTGCCAAGGGAGATGGTGAAATTTCCATCATTAAAGATGTCAGAGATGTCCTTGTTTGGACATGGCTGTGAGYTACCTGTTTTAGCTTCACCAGCTCACTTGCTTGGAGCAGAAGGCTTGGTGGAAGACCAGCAGATGTCTCTTCCAATCTATATCATTCTGTGAATCTAATATGCATTTTCTGGGGGAGCTTCCAGCTTCTACTGGAAGAGAAGAAAATCTAAAACCTGCATGYATCACAAACAAGCAGACAAAAGTTTGTCTTTAGTCCTGCATTTCTTCACAGCCTTGGTTTGATAGCTTCTCCTAAGAATTCTTTTAGACCCTTTTTAGTCACAACCTTAAGCTTTGGCCACGTGATCTGTGCTTTATTTAGGAGCTGGGCAGACTTGGGGCTGTGCAGCAGAAAAGGCAGCGCTGTCAAGACCGTGCTCTGATTCATTGCAGCTACTCAAGTCAGTGAAGAAAGCTTTGTAGGGAAAAAAAATAAGTGTCATTGAAACCTGGAGAACCACAGAGTTTATCCATGCTCAGTGCTAGTCTCACTAACCTCAACACACTGCCTACTCAGGGTAAATTTTTACTTTCCTTGTTTTCAGTATTTACAGATTACCATCCAGGATACATTTTATGGAAGTTCTGGGCACAGGGCAACAAAGCAAATCATTGGAGAGTTTTCACACAAGCAGAAATTAAGTGAATTTAGGATCAGAGTTTTCACACAAGCAGAAATTAAGTGAATTTAGGATCATTCAATATAGAGAACAAATAATTGTGTGAGACAGTACAACAAAGCCTATAAAGTCATGATGCCCTAAAAGAAGTTAATACGGAATAATTCACTATTTTCCACAAGAACTATAGTAAAGATCAAAAGATATTACCAAGCTGCATATCAGAAACAAGAAAAGGACTCTTCCACAAAAAGTGTATTTAAACCATTGAATTCTTTGTCCCAGAAAGCACCCCAGAAAGCCATACATGCTCAAAATATACGTAATTAATAAAAGTGATTAGRCTAATCCAGAGGAGATCATCTGTCACAGGTTATTACAAAGAAAAAGGCAGCTATAACCTTTGTTTTGGGAATTCCCTCAAAGAAGTGATTTAACATGAGAACACCCATTTTGCCTGTTGACTTAAGTGCAGCCATGGTAAGTTTTATCATCTATTCACAAGTGACAACATGAGCAGTCTGGGCAGATAACGACTGTCGTGTGCCTAGCAAAAAACAGTGTTATGTGCTTTGACCAGATGCAAAGATAGATCCTATGATTTAAGTTCCCCTTCACTTTCCCCAAAGGATATGACATGTTGCAAAACACACTTACTGTACTACCTTGAATCCAATCATGCTGAAGCCCGGGCCTTGGAATCCTGGAGCAGAGCCAGCAATAATGCTAATAWAAAACAAAAAAMCAAAAACATGAGGAAAYGTGTTATCAAAATAGAAGTKCCAGGTTTGGGAGATTGAATTTWCCACTGCATTCAAAGCATTTCCTGCTCTTTCTTTCACTGAAGTTTTGACTTGGGTTTGACTTTTTTATTTACAGTGATATAACTGAAGGATAAAGAAACGTGTGGTTTGTTTTCACATAAGTGGGTTTCCTAATATTTGACAGGACAGCGTCACTCTGTGCTAGTCCTGTTCTTATTCTCTKTCCCCAAACTTTCAGCTCTGGCTGCTGATGAATGTGAAACACAYTTTTATCTTCACACTTGGAATGGTAATTGCCAGTTTTACTGAGGGTTTTYCATTACCACTAATCAAAGATTTACTAGCATTGTAGAAAAGAAATTAAAATGCCTTCCCCCAACTATTTCTCTTACATTTTGGGGTTAGAGAAGACCATGGTAGACTCAGGAACAGTGTCTCATTCTGGCATGGATGTGAACCCAGGCATTACTGCACAGGGTATCCTCTGAAGAGTTTCTCATGCTAGCTCCTAGGGCCCAGAGAATGCGTCCCAGAGCAAGAAGGAATTGGCTGATGTAGTTGCCAAASCACTTTCTGTGATACTCAAAAAGTCATGATGATCAGAGGAAGTCTGGGGTGATTGTAAAAAGGATCATAGTCCCCATTTTTAAGAAGGGAAGAAAGGAGGAACCTGGGAACAGCCTCACCTCTGAGCCTGGGAAGATTATGGAAWAGMTTCTCCTAGAAGCWSTGCTAAGGCACATGGAGGACAATGAGGTGRTTTGAGACAGCCAGCATRGTTTCACTAAGGGAAAATCCTGTCTGAGCCKYCTAGAGGCTTTCTRTGATGGARTGACTGCATCASTGAACAAGGCAAGGGCTACAGAAGTAATTTCTCTGGACTTCTGTAAMGCCTCTGACACAGTCCCACAAAAATCCTTCTCTCCAGATTGCAGAGTGATGGATTCAACAGGTGGGCTGTTAGGATTAGGAATTGGTTGGATGGTCACATCCAGCGGGTGGTGGTCAGCAGATCAGAGACCCAGTGGGCATCAGTGACAAGGGATGGCCCTCAAGGCTTCATATTGGGACCAATGTTATTTAATATCTTCATTAATATTATCTTCATTTTAGGCAAAGAGACTGAGTGCAAATTTTCTGATGACACTGAGCTGAGAAGTGCAGGTGACACACCTGAAGGATAGGATGCCATCCAGAGGGACCTGGACAAGCTCRAGAAGTGGCCCATGGGAATCTCTTGAGGTTTAACAAGACCAAGTGCACGGTGCTGCACCTGAGACCTGGTATCAACAGAGGCTGGGGGATGAACAAGAGCTGGGAGGGATTTGGGAGTGYTGGAGAGGCTGGACATGACCCAGCCATGTGCACTCACAGCCCAGAGAGCCAAACGTGTCCTGGGCTGCATCCAAAGCAGMGTGAGCAGCAGGGGAGGGAGGGGATTCTGCCCCTCTGCTCTGCTCTGGTCAGACCCCACCTGGAGTGCTGTGTCCGATCTGGGGACACAGCACAGGAAGGACAGGGACCTGWTGGAGYGAGTCCAGAGGAGGCCACCAAGATAATTAGAGGGATGAAGCACCTCTCCTATGAAGAAAGGYTGAGAGAATCAGGATTGCTCAGCCTGGAAAAGAGAAGGCTTTGAGGTGACTTAATTGTGGCCTTGCAGTATCTGAAGGGGACTCACAGCAAAGATGGGGCAAGGCTATTTATGAGAGTGTGTAGTGACAGGACAAGGGAGAAAAGACTGAAAGAGAGAAGGTTTAGATTGCACACATCAGGAAGATTTTTTTTTGCTGTGAGGGTGGTGAGGCACCAGAACAGGTTGCCCGGGGAGGCTGTGAGTGACCCTTCTCTGGAAGTGCTCAAGGCCAGGCTGGGTGGAGCTCTGAGCAATCTGATCGGTGGAAGGCATCCCTGCCCACTACAGTGGCGGTGGAACTAAGTGATCTTCAAGGTTCCCTTCCAACCCAAACCCTTCCATGATTCTATGATTCTGTGACATATTGCATTTTGTCGATTTAATTAAGCTGTAATTAAGCAAACAGTAAACAAAAAAAAATTGTTCACAGCAAGGATTCGACAAACTAGCTGCATGTTACAAACTGRAAACAGATACTCTTTGGTAGACTGTAGTCTAGGCAGCAAACTGTTAATTGTAACACATTTTCTATTATTCTGTGAATTATCTGAACCTAAAAGAGAATAAATGTGATCCTCCAGTCTATGAGCAGAAGCTCTCRGGAGGAAAACTACTTGGATTCCAATTTCTTATGCAAAGAAAACTTGCTGTAAAACACTTAAACTTTTATCAAAGCTGCTATTTGAAACCAGATGAGCAACCTAACAGAGTAATTGCTRTTCTCTTAGATTGACAGTAAGTTTATTAAAGTGTCTTTTGATGTGATTAGAACTCCTTCCATAAAACCACTGTTATCCCCTTAACATGAGAGATGTGCTGATGTAGTTTTTCCTCAAGGAAGGCTGATGGACAGGAAAAGCTGAAAATCCTGATTGTGGTGCCCTGTTGAAGAGTTAATTCACTCTGCACTTCCAGAGCGGGTTCTGTGAGASCCAACCCTTAGATTGCACCAGTTCCTTTCTGGGTGTCACAAGAGAAAATCTACTCAGGAAGGGCACTAATTCCTACTTATACTCACCCCAACCCGAATGAGCCCTTTGGACCATTGTGAGTTAGACTCAAATGATGAGTAAATCTGTCTGTCAAAGTAGAAAGTTAGGATGAAACAATAAAGAAGTTCAGGTATCTCAGCAGTTCAGCCAATTGTCCTGCAGACAACAGGGCTTCCTGAAGAGTTTGTCAGAACTGGGTTTAACTGCTTATGGCAAACGTTTCCAGAGCCTAATTCCCCATTAACCAGAGTCAAAAGGCAATGAAAAGAACCATTAGAGAAGAAAAAAGCCCCAACCATGGCCTCAGGCACAGAAAAACTGTGTGGGTCTGAGACATAACTCTGTCTCTGAAGCTCCAGAGCTGTCAGAAAATAAGCTAAATGAGAACTTTTGTAGTGCAAGAAAACAAAATTATGTGCCATTTTGAAAGATTTTTTTTGTTAAATGGATAAGCTGCCTTATTTTTGCTGCCTAAACCAACATAAACAGTGTGTGAAGCCCCAGATATTGGCTAAGTACTTAGGTCTACTAAAGTTAATATTATGGACCAAATGTTTCACTTGATGCAATTATAACACCTGATGGAAGTTCACAGATCAATAAAATGTTATTGTGTTTCAAAGACACAAGGCAGAAAGAAATTCTATAAGAAACACTTTACTTTGGGAAAAATACATTAAGACACCCTGTTCCTAGTGCAGAAATAAATCCATAAGGACAGACAGGCATATTCTRTTTTATTGGCACTGACTCCTTATAGCTCATTTTATAATTCTGTAGAACATTTTCTGAGGACCAATTTATATACAAATATATGAAGTATGCAAACACTATTTAAAATGCAAGAGCTTCCACGACAGCTCTAAGTATCGCCTCTTCCCTTTTGCCTGGTGATTAAAAGTAAAGCAGAAGTTAACAGACATGAATATGCAGCCTGCCCTGTTGCATAAGTTTAAAATAGATTCTTCCTAAAGAGATCTGGCGTGGGATGCAAAATTTACTGAAATCTACATCTTTGTCTGAAATTTGAAACTGACCAACCCACATCATAACAGAGCTAGTAAAACTGCTAAATGTTTTACATTAAGTAAGTTGTTTTGTGGCAAACTCTTCAGTTAAGGAAACTGAGAAATAGCTGACATTTAAAAAAGACTTTTTGGTCACTGTTGCTGACATCTCACACTGATTATGTGCTTACTGTTTTGACATCTAAGGTCTTGTCTGTTTCCATCCACCTTCACTCAGGCATCCAAAAAAATAACAAGTGTATTCAAAGGAATATACTGCAACAAACAACAAAAAACCCCCACAAAACCACCACCAACAAAAACCTCCCAACAAAACAACAAACCTCTCGTGGCATTCTTGTTGGGATAATAGCTGCTAATTGCCTGCATCCATAAATGGACAGCTATTCAAAACAGGTACAAATATATCGCATTTGAATGCCTTACTTAATGCAAATTGTTGATTAAATATACACTGTAGTGACCAAGCAATACTTCCTCAAGGGCTTCTGATTGTTCTYTGAAAATGAATTAACTAACACTGAAGAATAAAGGCAACAAAGAGACTTTTTTTTTACTCAATGCCAAATTGACATTCAAGGTTTTCTCTCCTTTAGTCAAGAGAATTCTGTTTTTATTACCCTTCACCTTCAGCTCCCAAGTATTTGCTGTCAGATTTGGCCAGTTCTGCAGTACRAAAATGTTTACAGATAGAGCTTGTATGAAATGCTGTGACAAAAAAAAGCAAATTTCACATAAAACACAACAGAAAAAGAATCACTGCTATCTCAGAAAAATGTTTGTTGTGGTAGGGGGTGACACCAGCAATTGTTTCAGTGGTTGTGTCCCAGCTGACAGCAGTGCCCCTGACGTGACTTACCCATGTAGCCAGAGGCTCAGTTCAGTGATAAAGAGTCAGATGGGTTTGTTATAACCAGTAAGACAATGTGGGAGAATATGATTCTTTGGGACAATAAAAAAGGGTGTGGGTTTGGCTGTAGGAATAGCTCAGCATGGATATGAAATCACAGAGTAACTGACGGACACTGAGCAATGCTTTCCTTCAGAACTGTCTAGCCTTCTCACGTGGCTCCCTGCTTGAAGCACAGATGACTTCTTACCCCAACAAGTCTAGTTTTCAGAGGATGAACCATCTTGTGTTTAGTGACAGTGCTTGTACCTAAAATCCTGTAGTGAATACACAGAACCATAGAGGAATGCAGAATAGAAGGAAATTCCAGACTTCTGCAGTCTAGCCCCAGCTGTAGGACTGGAGTTTATCCAAGTGTCTTCTCAAAAACTCCAAGAGTGGAGATTCCTCATCCCCTCAGGGCAACCTGTACCAGTGCTCACTCTTGTGGAAGGGAATCTTTTCCTTTTATCCCTTTGGAATTTTCCTTCTTCCAGCATGAGAATTGTCTTCAGTCCTTTCTTTGTACCCCTTTGGGCAGAATAGCACAACAATTGGATTCCCTGAATTTTTCCTCAAGCTAAACAATCAAGTCCCAGCTTCTCACTGTAAATCATGTGCTCCAGCCCCTCAACCATTTCAGTCTGGCCCCTGGCTGGATTCACTGCAGCTCTGTTGTGCTGCAAAGTCTATAGGAGCCAATGCCTTTTGATTTATTCCTGCCTCTCCCACTATCCAGCTGTGCAACTCTGAGAAAACCAAACCACAGTAATTTTTTTTTTTCTCTTGCCACTGCCAACTATGTCCTTTTGGGATGTGAATGCTTACAAGTAGGAATTGCTTCKACTACTTGTATGTACCAAGTGTGTTCCAAATATGTCAGGATTCTGATCTYCATTGGCTTCTGGGCATTGCTACAATAGAAAAAGCAATAATTCTTATCCACAGTAAACACAAAGGGAAAAAATGTTACAATAGGACAAAAGGAGAAAGATTTAACAATAAAAAGAAAGCTAAAGTATGAAATGAGGAATGATGATTTTTTATTGTGCCCAAGTGGTTATTTCACAGAGCAAAAGCAGAAGCCTGTAAAGATTGGAAAAACCACCCATTTTTGCTTCACTACCTGGATCTGCCATCCTTGAACCTTTCACAATCACTGGACAAAGCTGTAGGTCTTGGAATCAAATCTCCCAGTTCCTTCACACTGGAGAGCTCTCTGCAGGGTGGGTTTCACCAGGGTCTCTCTCTGGTTTCATGCCAGCTGAATTTCCCTGAAATGCTGACATTGTGTTGTGGTAGGCATAATGGCTGAAGGCAAAATCAGGCTGTAGATGTGAAGTGTCTTTCAGACGGGTCCTGGGATTCCAGATTTTTTTTTTTTATCTCATTGTGGGAAATAATGTGTCTCTTTTTCTCAGYTGACTGACTGCATGCAGAGTAAACCAAATGTTTCTCAAGTCCAGGCAGGATATCTGGGTAGTCATTAGTGTTGTTACACAAGTGATATTGATAATCTCATTCATGTAAACAGGTGGCCAGCTCAAGAATACAATATGCCATTAAGTTGAAATTRATGTTCCTCTCTGTATTGTTCAAGGGTAAATGAATTTTTATCACTAAATGCAACTTTACCTACCTTAGTAGTTATTTAGAATCTTTTATAAGCATATTTATTTCAAAGTTCTGAGGGGAGCAAACAGAAATTGTGTGCAAATTCAAAGACCAGTGAATGAGAATATTGTTAGGTGTCACCAAGCTTTTTTTCCCCAAAATATTTTCCCCAAAACTTTCTTTTGCTCCAGACATGCTAAAGGAAGCTTSCCATTTCCAGTTTCTAAATGAAGCTTTGGGAGCATTTTCTGGTTTTTATTTCCCAGTTTTGGAGGGTAAAAAATGAAAAGAAGAGAAAATTGTTGAAGAATCATTAGTGGAAATGTRTAGGTATAGACCATCAAAATTACTGGTAGGAGTTTTGTTCACTTTAATTTTTTCRTCTCATACTCATCCTCCATGCTGGAGTTCAATGACCAAGCTCTTGCTTTCTCTCATAGAGCTAACATATATTTAAACCAGTAGATTAAAAGACATGGAAAAAKAATGGAATTGTACTGGAACAAAATTGAAGATCAAATTACTAAAAACAAMCAAACACAAAACCCAAACAGAAAATCCCCTGCAATTCAATTTATTTGCTGTTCAGATTCTCCTAGGCAAATTCARAAAATATGATTCTACTTTTGCTTATTTTAAATTATACAGTTCTATGTAAAAKGGTAAAAATGATCTGTGGGGTTTCTGGGTCAGCTGTCTTCCTCACAGTGTTCCTTGAYRCAAAACAGTGCAGGATTCCTTACTYTCCTAAACTAAAAATTTGATTACAGAATTTTCCTTATTGTCTGGGCAAAAYGCTGCAGCTTTTCCTTCAACAAATAAATAAAAGCATTCAGCATTTTTTTCCTTGGAATTATCTAGATCTCTCTAAAAAATTCCATTAACATGAAAGCAATCCCTTTTAAGTTAACAGCTTTAATGCTTCTTTGGTATGCGTATGATAGAGTTGTCTGTTTTGTGAAATGAATAGCTCCAGGGAAACATCAAATCAGTGCCCAGTGATGGCCAAAATCCATTGTAAGTGCTGGTAAATTATCAGAGAAAGAACAGAATAAAAGATACTGCTACACTTCCACCATGCAGTTCGAAAACTGCTCCTTGCCAACTTCCTCCTCTATACAACTTTACTGCAAAAAAGGCTATTGCGGGGCTGGAAAACATATGGACAAGGCCAACAGTGAAGATAAAAGGTATGGGAAGCCTCTGTATGAGAAGAACTTGACAAAAACTCTTCCATTTAGTTTGGAGATGACCGAGATAATGGAAAAAAAAAAAAAAAAAAAAAAAAAAAAAAAAAAAAAAAAAAAAAAAAAAAAAAAAAAAAAAAAAAAAAAAAAGAAAAGAAAAAGCCTATAAAATCAAAAATGTCCAGGGAGAGAAAAAGGCCACCGGTCACAGCTTCTACCAAAAAAACCCCTAGGAGACATTAAATAAAACTAGTAAGCAGCAGGTTCAAACCAAGCAAAGGAGAAGATTCTTCACACGGTATTAAGCTACAGAACTCCTTTCCAGCTGCTGGTGAGGAGTAATTATTTGCAAGGCTTTGAAGGGAGAAGAGATAAGTGTAAAAGAGATACATCCATGGAGTGTAAAATACAGAGAAGTCACTTCTGCACTGAGAAGTTTCCGAGCTGTGTTTCCTTGATGCTGGATAAGTATTTGGGGAATTTATCACTGCGTGCTTTCTCTATTCCTACATTTTTTTTTTCTGTAGGTGTCTGGGCAGGGCATAGGGGAGGCAGAGGAATGAGCCCATCCACGCTGGTGTGGCAGTGGCCAAACAACTTCACTTTCTGCTAAAAACACCCATGATCTTCAATCTTTCCTCACATCTCTGGGTTTTCTCTGCCTTCTTCCAGACACTGCCAAGGCAAATGTTTTGCCCTGTCCAACTCCATCACATTTTGACTTTCCCTGGATTCTGCATTATTCATGGATTTGTACCAGCCATGCAGTCTCTCTGCACACTGAATTTATGCAGCTCCAATTCACCCTTTTGCACAAAGTGTTTTTCAGAAGCCAACTCAGAGCTTTTTACACCTGCCCCAGCTCCAGCCCTGCTGTCTGTGCTGTCTGTCTGTCTGACTCAGCAGGGCAGCTGAGCCTTGGAGCACCTTAGTGGGATGGCACAGATACTGCAGGTGCCATTGGGAAGGACACAAAGGCAACGATGAAGAGAAAGGAGGACATTTATTGTAATCATCATTGTRTGGGGTCTTGCTAAGCTCAAGCTGGTCCTTGCTGGTTGGAGGAGGGCTCTCTGAAGTGGCTGTGATGGTTCCAGCGTGTGTATCCCACATGCCAAGCACAAAAGCACTCTTAGACTTCTATGGACCCCACAAACAGCCACAACTTTCACTGATCTCCCCAGGCCAGCACCACGGGTACAAGCTGGCAGCACAGATTTTTGTCATCAATGTGACACAAAGACTGAAGTAACGGTCACTTTCTCCATCTGGAGTCACAGAATCATGGATTCATAGGATAATACTGGTTGAGAGTCACCTCTGCAAGTCATCTTGTCAAACATGACATTCCTTATCTTCCCAAAAAACCCCACAAAATACCAAACAGATTTTAGGCTCCAAGGTCTCATCACTCTCTTTGGCATTTCTTGCAGCTCATAAAAGTTACTTCTGGCTTAGTGTTCTGGCTTCTGTTATCATTTCTCAGGTGCACAATGCTGCCCACACGTTGCATGGCTAAGCTCATATCTAATTCAGATTTCAGAATTCATTTGAATGGTACAGCAGCCAAAGAGTTTCTGTCATAAGAAGGTTAAGCAGTGGATTGCAAAATGGTGAATGCAGACTGTGCAATGCCCACATGGAGACAGGCTCCCATCCAAGAAGAAAAGGCTAYTAAATCATTTTAACACAGCAATATTTGCAGCTATGGAAGGAATAAAATATTTATCTAAATAGTGTTCCAATAGTAGGAAACCAGAAAGAATTCTCTCTGCTTGCTTCATAAGAAAAATACAAGAGGTATTTTATAGCATAAGTTTATTTTTAAAAGCTCAATAGATCACATCATCTGTGGTCTAACTGTAGTCTTCACAGACTACAGATTTTCTCACTCATCATCTGTTTTCYAAAAGGATTTTGCACCATACTGTGTTATTTCTATCTTCTATTCTATGTTCTTTTTTTTTTTTACCTTTTCTGAGAGTTCATATGGTGAAATTTGAACTTTAAAGTAATTGTTATTTTAAATGAACCTTACCTATGGATCTTACACAATGTCATTTGATACTTGTCTATATCATTGAGCTAGAGTGAATAAAATAAATTTGAATATAGACCATCTAAATAATTTCTGCCCTTATGTGTCCTGTGTGAGGTGATACATTACAAGAAGGAAGGATGGGGAGGCAGAGTGATATTCAGATAAAACAGTTTCCAGTACCAGATGGGAAGAGCAGTCCTAAGTTCCTCAGACAGTATTGGGTTCCAAATTTTGTTTAGTACTTAGCATTCATTGAGTGAAAGAGACTGCAATTAATGGTTACATAGGATTCCAGAAGTGTAATGAGAATAGGAAGAAAAGAAAAAGGAGCTTAAATTGATCAGTGCTGTAAACTTGCATTTTCAGAAGGTACTATTACTCTAAAAGTAAAAATAGACATGATTTAATTTTACAAGAAAGTAATAAACAGTTCTTGCTAGTGAGTTTTGCCAGCTAGGTGGTGATTCCCACCCGGAAYAAGCATGAGATCAGAACAGAAGAGAATGAAAACATGTCCTGTGTGTGGTTGTGTGGATGGGAAAGAGTTGAGTTTAAAGCTCCTGGTTCCTTCCAAAGGACTGAAATCTAAGTCTGAATGTCTGAGTACACAGGAAAAGATAAAGGGACACTATTATCAGCACAAGTGGTATGTTTTCATTGTGAATGGGATGTACCTTAGCTGTTCATAACACAGCAAGGTTTGCTTTTTTCCTACTGGCTAGAAATTTCCTATTTTCTGTAAATTCTTTTCTTTCCAGGAGAAGTTATCTATATTATCAAGGTATTGTTTGCTAACTTACCTACTATGGATATTTAATTGTATTTAGTCTCAACTGAGCACCTGCAGGTTTGCAGATTTTCTGGGATGTCACACTTAAGCAGTGACCAGCTAAGTGCCACAATGTACTGATTTTTTTTTTTTTTATTTATAGATTTACTTACTTATTTAATYGAAATTACTAGTATTGCAGAGAAAGCCTATCATAAAATGAAAGCCTACATTGAGCTAAAACTACGGGATGCTGACTCTTGCCCACTGGTCACTCTGCCAGTTCTGATATATCTATACCCTTTGGGAAAGAAAGCTCGCCAAAGAAAACTGGGCAGTAGACACCATTTTGAATTTGTRATTTAATAATCTGTTCAACCAGCTCAACCCAATACATACCACTCCTTTTAGAAGTTTCCTTCCATTTTTTCCCCTCTTATTCATTTTTAGCTCCTGCATCAGACTGCAAGGACTGCTCCAATGAGAAAACAATCTTCAGTTTATAATACAAATTGGTTGTAAACTTCCAAACAGCTGATGAAAACCTGAATGACATTTATCAGAAGACATTACAACTTAAGTTTGGTAGACCATTACAAACTCACCCATGGTGTTATTATTTTAAAAATACATAAATGCATTCATACATATATACTACTAAATTTCACAAATAGCAATTTTTATGTTTCTTTTATCTTCTTTTTGAAAATTACTGAAGAGATTCAGGATATGAAATTTCCTAGAATTCTTTTTTTTTTTTTTCTTTTCTGTGGCACAGAAATGAGGRTATATCGCACAGCCTGTCTGCACTCAGGTGTGAAAGATGAAAATGATTTGTAAAGAGGGCATTCATTCCACAGAAAAAAARCATGTGGGATTTAGATCTGCTTTTAATAGAACAATTTTTCATTCTTTCTTTTGCATTCACTTATCACATTTGTTGCTCCAAGAGATGGTCTGAAAGCTCACTTTAGTTAAGCATGTGTTGGTTCCATGTTTGTTGTTTCAGATGTACCTTTTCCTTTTTTTTGTTACCAAGTTACATTGTTCCTTTTCCATTCTTACGCACTTGTACCACAAATAACATCGATGGTAAGTAACGCCACTACTTTGAGTGCCTGTGGATCCGTGCCTGAGTAGGGCAGCAGGATCCAGCATCCTTGACATGCTCGAGGGCTGGGCTGCCATTCCGAAAMACTTGACAGGGTTTGGGGAGGGTCTGGAAGGATTCAGCAAGTGCTGCACCTGGGAAGGAGAAACCACTTGCAGCAGCACGGGTTTGTGACGTTCTGGCTGGGGGAATAGCTTTGCTGGAATGGGAATCTAGGTAGCAGCAAGCTGAGCACGAGCCAGCAGCGTGCTCCGGCAGATAAACAGATCAGCAGAACCAARGAGTGTATTAACAGGAGTGTAGATGTCATATTGAGGAAAATTGCCATCTCTCACTGCTCAGCCTCCATCAGACTGCATCCCAAACTCTGCACTCAGCCTTGAGCCCCCTTAGCAAAAAAAGACCTTGACAAGCTGGAACACTGTAGAGCCACCAGATCTGAGAAGTGACTGGAGATCCTGCTTTGGGAGGAGAGGCTGAGGGAACAGAGCCTGTCAGCCTRGAGAGAAGGCTTGGTTTGGGACACATACCTAATAACAGCCTTCTAAAACCTACGAGGATCTCATCAAGAAGATGGAAGAAGGCTTCTGTGTGCCAGTGGGATGAGACAGGGCGTGTAAGGTGAAAGAACAGAGATTCAAAGTGGATAGGAGATACTTTTCCATGAAGTATGAAGCATGAAGACAGTGAAGCAGTGGATCAAGTTGCCTAGAGAATTATGCAATCTTCATTCCTAGATATTTTCAAGGCCAGTTTGGATAAAGTCTTAAATAATTGGTCTGACCTCTTACTTGACACTTGTTTGAATAAGAGGTAAGACTGGATGAACTCCCCAGGTCACTCTTGACCAGAATTTTCCTATCATCTTGTGACCAACATAGAAAACTTCCTGAATTTCCAAAAGTTCAAATGAGTATTTCTTGCAAATGCTAGCACTGTTCTAAATATGGTTATTAACACTGCAAATAAGTAATTTCCTTTTGCACAAAAACTTTTCCTGTGTAATTAGCCTTGGAGACTTTGTAACTCTTGGTCTACGTGAAATGAACTCTATTCAGTACTTTCTCCACGTGCATTCAGTAACAGCATGAMAAAAACTATTAAAATTAATTCCTGTGAATCTATTTTTACAAGCTTCTGGGGCTTCTGTTCTCCAAGAATGATCCACAATTTTTAATTATATTTGGAGAGGAGGAAAATTGGTTTTGTGTTTACAGGCGTTCTGGAGGAAATGAAATGTATTATTCAGTTCAACATCTAATGTTTAATGATGGAACAGCAAAGTTGTTGCTTTGGGGGGAGGTGGTTTGTTTGGTTTTGGGGATTTTGTTTGTTTGTTTGTTTTGGGTTTTGGGTGTTTTTGGTTGATTTGAGATGATTTTAATGCATGTGTATATCTCTAAGAAATACTTCCTACCCAAATCCTATAGCTGCACTGGGAGAAGGCAAAACTTTCAATCTCATACTAGGCAATTCTGCTTGAAATGTCAAACTGGAGTGTTCRTTAATTAAATACATGTAAAATAAAAAATGATAAACCTCTTGGTTAAGAAGTCCATTTAGAGACTGAACATAGAGACATCAGTACGTATTCCAGAGATGCGGCTTTACAGAAGGTGGATCAGTTTCATTGAAAGAAATGGGTAGCCCTGTTTGCCCCCAGAATAAAATGTTGGCCATTAAAACAACTTTCAATGAGATTGCAGAGGTAGGAGAATGTCCTTTGAAGAAATCATGAAACTGGAAGATGGGTCTTCCAGTGAATGCTCCAATTCTTGACCTGCCAGCAGACACCAGCCCTTCCACTTGCTCTGCTTTTTTT
>NW_026623365.1:844793-874438 GCF_030028575.1 Malurus melanocephalus | reverse complement strand
TAAGGTAGATCTTTGATTTGCCAATATGGTTTTGTTCACTTTTGTTCTAAAACACAAATACATTTCAGTAAAATACCATCTTTTAATGCCTTCTATTAATATGCTAGTTCTTTTATGGTACATTTCCTCATATTCAAAACTGTGGTTCTCTCTGAGAGCAACAGAAAGTCTGCACAAGATGRTCAGGCAATGTCACATTTATAATGGCTGTAACTTGCAGGTGGGAGGGAAAACAGACTCTTAAAACAGTTAGAAATGTAAGCACGTGGTGAGTTGACTCCCATCAGTAGCTGAGCCACCACCCAGTCGCTTGTTTGCATCACACCAGTGGGATCAGGGATAAAATCATAAGGGGAAAAGCAAGAAAAGCTTGTGGGTTTGAATAAAGAAATAAAAAGAGGACAGCAAGTGCTGCAAAGTCAATCACTCACCCCCTCTCACTGGCACGTTTGGAATTCTCTTCCAGACACACAAATCTGAGCACAATGTTATGTGCTGTGGAATATRGTCAGTTGGGGTTTGCTGTCCTGTCTGTGTCCCCTCCCGAGCTCTTCCCTATCCCAGCACCCCAATCTACTCACGGTCTAAGGAACAAAGGAAGCACTGATGTTGTGCAAGCACTGCTCAGAAATTGCCAGATCCTTCAAACATGTGTGATGAACCCATCAGTTCTCAAGAGGCCAGCATATGCAACTATGATGCTGTTTCAATTAAAAATATTCCAGAATGTTTCAGAACAGGGATGATTTCTATGAAGAAACTATCCTGACAGAAATATTTTCAGTTATGCTGAAACAGAAGAATGATTTTAGGAAACAAAACCAAAAAGTAAATATGTAGACATTTTCAGAAGCTATATGCAATATATTTGCMGTAATTCACAAAAGAAAGTAAAAAATTTAGCACCATGCATGATCTATACTTAACTCAGTTTCACACATCATTCCGTAAAGCACAAAGAAAGTATGGMTTTTATGTAAATAACAATCCGCCCTCAGTACATGAGCAATAACTGTGAGTACTCACTGGAGAATTACGTGTAGTGCAGRAAGATAACATTAAAAAATGAAAAGTAACTCATGAAGTATTAATAACTTGATATCAAATAGTAAGAAGAAACATGATAAGTGAATACTTACTTATGAAGTACTTACTTGTTTTTTGTAGAACTACATCATTCTAAGCACTTTATCTTTTTTATAATTTTACTGTCATTCTGTTTGTGATGATGATGATGGCAGAGATGTAGCGCCTGTGTCCCTCCTATAACTTACACCCCCTACATTCACAAACAATTTTGTCCTCAGACAGTTTTTTTTAAAACATTTTTCTCCTGTGCAGAAAAAACCCTTCAGARTCCTGCATGTGAAGTGACATGACACAAACACCATCAAAAGTGAGCCCATTAGCAAAAGCAATCAGCCATTACTTGATAATCACTAARCAGTGCTGCACAGTTCTCAAGTGGCCATAGTGCCCACTCCCTTGCTGTAGATGAAGAAAGGCAATCATAATTTCCCTGAACAAAGTGGCTGGTTATCTGGGAGTACCTGCTTAGAACTYTCAAAAAGAAGGAAATCTTCCCTCTTTTGTGTATGCGTGTTTTGAACAAAGTTTTGGAGCTTCAAATGCACCAAAAGCCCAGGTAACTAATTGCTACCTCAAAAACCGATCTTCTTTTATAAATTTTCCAGCTGAATAGGAAGTCTATTTTGAATAGAGCTTTCCAGACTTTCAGACTTGCAGTGGGCTTGTGATCACATATGACATGATGTTGAACGCACAGTCTATAACTTGGCGATCCTTTCAGAAGTCACCCTTCATTTACACACCTTTTATCGTAGGTTTCAAGGGTTAAAGAAATCTGATGTCACCACAATTAGCATAATTCAGCATTCGAGTTGAATGCCTGGCCTCAGCTCCTGATTTCAACATTCAGGTATAATGTCCAAACATGAAGTTCCTCAGTGTGTCAGATTTGTTACTGACAGTCACAAAAAATGACTGAGGCAGTCATGAACCAGAATGACAAAACACCAATTCGACTTTTCCATGATGATGCACTCTTTGTTTAGGAACTCGTTGTCTGTCAAGAAGTGAAAAGGAAAGAAGACATTATTTGTTACACATGTACATTTGTTATACAGAAGCATTTTTATACAGAATTGTTATGCAGAACAATTTCTCTGCTGGTGCTATGTGTGAGTCAGTAACTGCACTAATAATATTGTGCTTTTATCAACARAAATTCTTGATATTGTAATGTATGTGATGTCCATATGCAAATTCCACCCACAACAATTTCAAAGGGTTTGGTCCTCTGCCCTCTGAGCATTCCTTGTCTGGGACTGCATCTCTCAGCTCCCAGATGGTCCCCAGATGGGTGATAGYTTGAATGACCTTGTAAGGCCATTCAGTTCAAACCACACTGCATTTAAAGGGTAGGAGGGGGTTGGAATGATTCCCTAAAAAACCATTGCACAATGTCATACCTGAAGAAATGAAAGGGAAAAAAACATTTAATTTTTGTATGCAAAAAGGTCCCTGTCCTACTGCTCCTGTTGAYAAAATATTTGTCAATATTGATCAAAGAAATTGTAGGAGCTTTCTTAAGGTGATTCATCACACATGTAACCCTTTGACATTTTAAGCAGCATTGGCAGGAAGATCTTAGCTGTGAAGCACTCTAGCTTTGTGAGCAGTCTCTCTCYAGTACTCTGAAAGAGTTTTCTCTTAAATGTAAATTTAAGAGAAAACTCTTAAATGTAAATTTTCTTCTAATTTATTGAGGAGATAGCAGGCATTCTTCTTGTTAAATTAAGGACTGGTCTGTATCTTAAGGGTTTCATATCTATCTCATATTATTAAACATATACAAAATACTTTTAACAAACATTAATGAACATGGACTTGGCGGAGGCAAAGTGCAACAGTAATTACCTACCTCTGGAAAACATGACTTGGAAGTGAAAGATTTTAGAAATAAGTTTTCAAGGTCTACTGTTAAATTGCCCACAGATTCATGAGATCTTGTGTCACTCCACTGTGCCTATCCTGACAACTAAGTAGAGGAAGAAGAGGTACCACAGAGTTTTGGCATAATTTACCTCTTCTCTGAACTCTCTGGTAGCAGAGTGTGAGGCCTCACTGGTGTCACCTAGCTGGCCATCAGCTTGCCATTATTTTTCTTGGGATTATTTATTTTTAACAAGAAGAAGAATTTCCTTACATATTTCACTCTTGAATGTAAAATCTAATGCTAGTGTAACCACCTCAGGTACTGAGRAAGTGATGTTATTCTTCCGTGAGTGAAATCAAGACACACCACTTTTTAAAAATAAGGATTCTCACTGGGGCTACTTCTTTCCAGAATTCTGGAAAAGCAACACATGTTTGCAGACAATTTTAAATTGCTGCTCCACTTCAACACAGTCTATTTCATCAGAGCTAAAAAAATGCCRAATCTAAAACCACCTCCTTCTGCAAATTTCTCTAAAAGCCTTTACAGCTTTTAGAAAAGAAGAGAAGCCTTGGGAGGATCTAATTGCTGTGTTCTACTCAAAGCAGGGCTCAAGAGAAAACAGAGTCAGACTCTTCTCAGAGTTGCATGAAGCAAAGAGTGGAGACACCACTCAGAAAAAGTGAAATTCCAACCAGACAAAAGGAAAAATTCAACTCCACAAGAATGTCTGAGCACCAGCATAGGCYGCCCAGATTCTAAGGAATCTCCATCCTTAGAAATTTTCAAAACCTAACAAAATGCCTAAATAAATTCCTGAGCAAGAGCTTTGAAGCCCGTCCTGCCTGAAGCAAGAGCTAGACTCCAGATGACACTATTTATTTACTGTGGGCTTTTGGCCAGAAGAACATTCATACTAATACCCTAAATTCTAGGTCTTGTAGGAAATACAAATAGCTGTATTTCCAGCAGAACCAGGGGAAAACACAGCAGGCTTTGGGAGCAAAGCAGCTCTACACATTTGCTTACCCTCCACGCTCTTTCATTACCATGGTATTTCAATTMATTACAAACATGAATGCTTTTACCTCTTATTAGCCAAATATAACATTATCACCACTTCACAGACAGTGAATTAAACACACAAAGCAAAGCACTAATTGTCTTGGCCAAAGGTCAAATGCAGAAGCCATGGCAAATTCAAGAGCAGAAACAAGTCTTCTAAATACTGTCCAAGAGCTTTAATTTTAAGTATCTATTATTTGAAAAGGATTTGTTTAAACTATTAACACAAAACACTGAAGTAGCACCTGAGGTACCAAATCTTCCAAAGTACTCTTTTGGTTCCTACTTCATGCCTTGTAGCATAAAAATGTGTTGTTTATGTTAGTAATGAGATTTAATGCAAAAGCTGATACACCTTAACTAGCTCTGACCCAGATCCAAATAATTCTGCTGACTATATCCCAGTACAGCAATGAGTAAAAATCAAATATAACATTTCTAACATTAAAATATTCGCGCTGTTTGGCAAGTAGCCCCTGCATGAAGCTCAGTGCTGAATAGTGAACCAATTAGCACCTCAAAATGTTTTATTAATGTCCACAACTTCATGCAAATTTGGAATCAGAAATGAGCCCTGCTACCTGGTCATAACTGATAAGGCAGGCAGGCATTCTGTAGCAGTTTTTCACCAGTATACCATGAATGAAATGACAATAAACTAAACAGATCAAAGGTGAAGTTAAAAAAAAAAAAAAAAAACAAACAAAAAAAAAAAACCCCAAGAAAGAAAATTTAAAGGGTTAGAAATATTTTTCCAAGAAAAATCATAAATTGGTTAACTTGTGGAAATTCAAGCTCCTATTTAGGTTTTGATTTTGRTTACAGAAAGAAGCCTAATCAGTAAAAGCAAAGGAAAACCAAAGATAGTTGCATAGCTTTTCCATGATTTCATTTAAAAATATYTAATTTCTTATTTTCTGTCAAACAGAAGTTTTGGAACATATTTGTCCCTAAAGTGACAGATCAGCCAAAGCCACTTTTCCTGAAGAAATGTATCGCATCCCTCATATTATTGCTGCGTTCCTCCGGTGCCCCATCAGACAGCCTCCTCACCATCACATYCCCCCATCTCTGCTTCCTTCACCTCTTCCACTGCTGTGACAATGCCCTCAGTCCCTTCTGTCCCCCTTGGCCGGCTGGAAATCTGGACATGTGGCTGTTGGTCCTTCCTGTGCCCTTCAGACCCAACTGCACAYGCAGGTGGCACATTCCAGCCCTGCTGCTGGTCCCTCTCTTGCCAGCCCACCCCAAATTTCAGACCCTCGGAGCAACCACGTATCTTTGGCTCTACCATCCTGTCAAACCAAATTTAGAAAGGGATCAAAAATTTGTAGGACTGATTGGAAAGCTGAAAACTCACTCAAAATTCCTTAGAAAATTAGGAATCAAGGACGCAGKACTATTATTTCTGTTTATCTATTAATAAAAATGCAGTGGTTTAGAGCGAGTGTAGGATTTCAGCCACCTGCACTGTATATTTTAATTAAAAGTTATGCACAGAAACCCAAACAAGGCAGAAAATCTGTTCCCAGAATGCAGTCACTGGGAACTTTAAAATGAATAGAAAGGCAGTGCTGCTGCACCTAAAATAACTGTGGCACATACTGATCTTACAGAATTTGAAGGATGAATGGAAAATGTGACTAAACCTTTTCTAGTTTATCTGATGGAAAAGAGACAAATGTGTATATACTGTTGATTACAGTGCTAAATTCATTGAGGACAGCACAGATGTGTGAGTCATAATTGTCTACATGGTGCAAGCTTATGCTTTAAAGCCAGTCTCCTAATCCCCTTGCTGCTGCATTTCCTCACATCAATATTTAGGAGTTTTTTAATGACTTCTTGCTAACAGCTTTCTGTACCAAGGAAAAGTGCGCTTTCAGGAAAATACTGCGCACAGATGAGTGGCCAGGCTCACCTGGCCCTTTTCAATCTGTCTTCAGCCAGGGCATTTATTTTCCTCCAGATTTGCTCTCATTAGACTAGAAGTCGATCAAAAATAAATGGGATTTTCTGAGAAAAAAGCAGCACAAGAATCCGGCAAAGTGTATGTATGTGGTARTGTGGGGTGGTTTGGKKTTTTTTTGTGGTTTTGTTTGTTTGATATTTTGTTTTTTAATCTGACACAATTATACGGTAGTGGAAATACATATGAGCAAGGGTAAAAAGTAAAGAGTACACAAAYCCAATAAATTTGGATTCAAAACTGACATGAGAGAAAGGAAAAAATTTTTACTGAACCAATACTTAAAGCACTTCTGCTCCAGGTGTTAAAATCAACCTCTTCAGAGAGGTCTTTGTCTTCAAGTGCTCATTTACAAATATCCTTCTACAAGGTCTTTTGTCCCCCAAGAGAGTCAACCTCTACCTATTCACTTCTACTGCTGTCTAGCCACTTTTCCTGTGATATTGTCTACATKCACTGAATATGAGGACTTTGTGTACAAGACCCTTCAGTTAATAATTAATATTTATTGTGCAAGACAGTGTTTGAAAATTATCCACTTGTGGAAATGGTTTGTTTGGAACTAGTTTCAAGCTGCACCTAAATGAGACAGAGAAGAGATCAAGAAGGAAGGTTACAATGTTATCATCATCTACTCTGTCAAAAAGGACAGAATTAAACTTATATTGAATTTTTGCTTAAAATTTTGCTCTCCTTGGGTATTAGATGGAGAGGAGCATCTCTACCAGCTGTTTACAGGCCATAACTGAATGCTTCCCCTCACCTTTTTATATAATACTACATGTTCTGCTTTGAGCTGGCAGGCAGCTAAACATCACAGAGCTATTCTTTTCCCCACCAGTGGAATGGGAGAGAAGTCAGAAAGGTAAAAGTGAGAGAACTTGTGGGTTGAGATAAAGACAGCTTMACAGGGAAAACAAAAACTGTGCAYGAAAACAAATCAGAGCAAGGAATTAATTCTCCACTTTCCATGGGCAGGCAGGTGTTCAGCCATCCCCAGRAAAGCARGGCTCCCTGATGCATAGCTRTGACTTGGGASGACAAAGGCCATCACTCCAAACACGTTCCCATCTTCCTTCTTCTCCCAGGTTTACATGCTGAGCATGATCCATATGGTACAGGATGTCCCTTGGGTCAGTCAGGGTCAGCTGTCCCACTGCACCCCTCCCAGCTCCTCATGCACCCCCATTCTCCTCACTTGTGGAGTGGGGTGAGGAGCAGAAAAGGCCTTGGCTCTGGGAAAGGGCTGCCCAGTGRTAATGAAAACATTCCTGTGTTACCAACACTATTTCCAGGACAATTCCAAACTCTGGCCTCATATAAGATACTGTGGAACAAAATAACTGTTCCAGCTCAAACCAGCACACTACACAAAGATGAAAGGAAATGAGGCAATAAAACTTCCCTTCCTTCAATCTATTGTTTTAAAAGTACAAATATTACAAACTTTGCTTTTTTGAAAGTATTCAGTGATGTTGCACATCCAGTTGAGATTTTGTGCTCAAATATCAGAGCACTTTCTATAATGCACCTTTGTTTACAGATAGAAAGATAGATAGATGATAGATAGATAGATAGATAGATAGATAGATAGATAGATAGATAGATAGATAGATAGATAGATAGATAGCTATCTCACAGAATCATAATTATAGAATGGTTTAGCTTGGAAGAGACATTAAAGATTGTCTAGTTCTATGCCACTGCCATAGATAAAGACACCTTGCAGCAGACCACATATCCTGTCAGAATCGTCTGCTTAACAACAACATGTGATCAAATGTAAAAGCACTTGGCCAAAAAGGGGGAGAGATCATCTATCTGGATCATTATCTGTCTAGGAAAAAAACTGAACAAATGATCTCAGCTGGATGGAGCAACCAAAAAGAATAAGGGGAACATAAACAGACCATGCAGAGACAGCCCGGGGGGACAGCAGAAATAGCACCTGAGAGCACTCTGAYATTCCTGTGTACCTTGCATTTCATTCTTGCTTTCTAATCCTCYCTCCACTTTTATTTCCAACCCTGTTGTCCAGGCACATATCCTTATATAAGAATATATGACACTGAGCTCACATCCTTAAAAATGCTCATCTTCTTTTTCTTTCTTGGGAATCCCTAATCCTTTTCTTCCCCTCCAGATCTTCCCAATTCAAAGCTCAGCTATGGTTTTTCCCTCATTCCCTGTCCCTCACTCTGTGWGTCAGGTTCAGAGTCACGCTTCTGTTGCTGACTGCTTTCCACACATCTCCTCTGCCTTCACAGTGATTTGCAAACCCAGTCCTAGGTTGCCCAGCAGGTCCCAGCCTCTTTATGGAAGCTCAGCCCTGTGTTCTTCACACCTCTGCAGGGAGAGTCCTCCCCACGGCACTGTTGTCTGCTTTGTTCCCMTCTGAATTGCATTAAAAATGCCTTGCTTTCAGCCAAACAACACTGTGTAAYAGTTCTGAAAGAATAAAACCCCTTTAGTTTAAAGAAGAGCAGTATTGACAGTACTGYCTCTGAGGATTCTTGTATCACTTTTCCAAATGTACAAACAAAATGGTCTCAAATTTCAGCACCATTAAAGATGAAGGCTTGCAAGAACACCATTATCTTGTGTTTTGCCATCATTTATAGGCTCCATTAGGCTGATGGAAGCTTTCTGACACCTTCTAGCTCTTTCTGACAATCTTTTCTTTTTCCTTTTGTTATGGCGTGCTTGTCTAGAAGAGCAGAGGTTTAAAAAGACTGAACAGTTATCCCTGTTTTGCATACTGGGAGCTATTATCGAGCCTCTCAAAGAGCTCTTTGTTAGCCACTAAATACTATGGAAGAGTGGTTAATTAATTGTAGTGATGCAAAAACACCTGGGAACAGAAGGTTATGAGCAGCCCTATGAAGTTGCCACTTGTGTTGGCTGTTTATGTTTTCCTCCAGCAGAGTGTTTCCAGGTATGCCATCTTCTCTTATTCATTGTTTGAAATCTATTTGCACATTCACCTTTTGTTCCTTAGTCCATGCACTGAAATTTTAAAGTGAGCATGGAGTAACTGTGTTGTCTGAATATTACAATATTTACCTATGATGTGCTRCAGTGAAGCTGTTTGGGCTGTGGAACAAAATTCTCTGCTCATTTGCACAGCTCACTTTATGTATTTCCAGTGATTGCAGATTTTTCCACTGGAAAAATGAGTGTATCTGAAGAGTAAATRTGTACATGTGGCAAAGAAAATTGCAGAGTATAAGCTTAATTTGGGCATCCATGTTCCCAGCATAAAAACACAGCTCTTATCTCTGTTGTATTTCTGAGCAACAACAACATTCTCCCCTCCTGCTTGAGGATTAAGAATCCAAGTATTGGGTTCTTAATTATCTAGCATAAGCATACTTCCCATTTCAGTGTGAAAAGAGAGAAAAAAATAGAAGTAAAACCTAAACCAGGAGAAGTAAAGACTTTCTGGATCCTGACATATGGCACATGTTTTGTGTTTTTTCACTTAGACAGCTGTGCTCGAATATACCATTCTGTGGCGAAATGTAACAGCAGTTTGTTGTACAGCAAGGAAAAGTCTTCTGAACTGTTCTTCTGCTACACTTTTTCCTCAAGCTTGCTGATAAACTTTATTGTCTAATTTTAGCTCTGGACATATATCTAATGATTTTATTTCAAAGCATGTTAATGGCTGTCTCGGTGTCAGAGCAGCTGCAGTCCATGCTCTGGCAATAACCATTGTAACACCGCTGACCGCTGACATCACTGTCTCAGGGAACACTCTTAAGTAAAGAATGATAGCAATATAACAAATCAATATCTGCACCTTGTTCTTTATGGCTGCTTAGATATTGAAAAAGCATATTTCTTCCTGTCAGAATCAATRTCTTTGATTCCTCTCTACTTTAGCATTATGATTCAAGCTGTATAATGAGTAAAAAGCAGCATAAAAAAATTATAGCAAAATATGGGTTGGTATTGTGCACACTTTATCTGCAACTGCACTTAATTCCTGGCAGATTAATTCTTTATTTCCAAGAGAGTGTGTGAAAGGGAGAATAACTTGTGCTTAATTAATGGGATCATGATTCCTTATATAAGAAAGAGGCAAGGCAGAAAAAAACGAGGGAAATAGAAAAAAAAAATTGATGTGGATTGGAGAAAGAGAATGAGAAATGTAAAACAGGAAGRAAAACACCAAACAAAACMCAWRCCCACAAAAATAACTTTGGGAGAAGGATTGGCTGGAGTGTGGTGATAAGTGGATGTCAGGATGGAAGAGACTGACCAACAAGGGTCTGATGCAAAAAGGTGCTCTGAGTGGAAACCTAACTTCAAACAACCAAAAATGTGAGATATGGTGGAGACAAGAGCAGGAACAAGATGAGCAACATGAAGACTGAAGTACAAGCAAAGACTACCTCTATGATGTCCTTATGATCTCCTTGGCAGAGCAAYCCCTTCTCTAGCAATTGTTTTGAGCAGTGCACGTCTGTCCCATCCATGGCTGCTCCCAATAGGTGTGAGATGAGCACCTTCATGTTGCAGAACACCTGGAATGAGTTCCAGCTTGGTATCGGTCACACAGGCACCCTTTGCATCTGCTCACTCACAGGCTTATCTACAAAGCTATACTTTGTGTTCAGCCTGCACATGTTCCACGCATGCCGTGTGCGCACATTTATTTAGTTTTAGCTGGCCTGCTTGGAGTTATACTCAAAAAGCATCAATGGAAAGTTTTCCTGTCCCTTTTTTGTTCATTGTCAGGGAGAATTTTCTTGGTTCTGAAGAACTCCAATCCAGTACAATAAAAAGCATTCAGCTATGCTGGTCTCCAGTTTATCTGTCTTTCAGCTTGAGACATTGGAAGGTGTTTAGGAGTCAGTCTGTCTTYATAGGTCACTCAAAATAATCAGAGAATCAATTTTCTTTTTTTACCTGAGTTTTTAGTCCTTTTGGCTGAGGATGTGCATTCAATGAATGTGTTCTGGGTAGAGGGTCTTAATATGCTGTATAACACATTGCTAATAATACAATAATAATATCTACACTTGGCATCTCTGCTTGTTATCTCATAATTTAACTTAAATCTGGTCATTCTTTGTGTCTTGACTATTGAGGATGTGTATTCCTTGGGAGAGGAAGACTGTTCTAGGCTCACCTAGAATTTATTCCATAAAACCATCTAGTGACTCTTACTCCAGTTTCACTCACTTCCACTTTTGAGCAGACAGGACATCCTTGTACARTGTTCAGAGAACAACTAGAATTTCMTATCATGAAGACTATGAACTTGACATCTCTCTGAATATGGTAGATAAGGTTTTCTGGAAGATGTTCAGAAAACTGAAATTGGAAGACGCATTCCGAAGGTAGGACCATGCTAATAAAACCACACAACACAAATGTTAAACAAAGGGATRAAGAAATTTCCATGTATGTGTTCTCTAATTAATAATGAAACTCAGGAAAAGGTTTYTTAGGTGGAGAATAAACATTCACGTAGAATTTACAATAGCATGAAAGGAAATTTTCAAGTTTTAATGTTTGATTACTCACTTCTTCAGGTCAAAGGTCTTATTAACCTTACAAAATGCTCATGCTTCCCAATCTTTTTTCTACTTCTATTCCCAACACTACAGTCTATCATCTGATAATACATTCCCTTTTAAATCCTTGCTTGCAACAATAGGGAGACACATGTTCAGCTCAGAAGCCCACAGGAGTGGAACAGGCATTGTTTCCATCTTCTGCTGATATTAGGGAGTCTCAAAACTTGGTCAAAGTCTCGCCTTCACAAGTGTTCCCTGGTTGGATGCTCTGATCTGGCTGCAGTGTCTTGAACTGGTGAAGCCTGTGGGTACATTACTATTTTGGCTTAGTAAAGGAGAGCAATCCAATAGTTTCTCTAAGAAAATCAGCCAGTGGCCACCACTTACCTTGCATTGGTTCTGTTCACAGTGCAGATTTCACAGACCCAAACCAGCTGYCTTTCAGAGCAATCTAAAATTGAGAGATCCTCTTCAACTGGTAAACCCCACCTCCTCAAGAGGGATAAAGATCCAAATCAATATGCTGATCACACTGAGCTGAACTACTCCAGAGTGGACAAACCACTCAACTATTAAAAACTCATGCAAAATTCATACMTTAAATGTATTTCAGCCACTCTAAAAGGCCAAATATCATACACTTTCATATTTACTGAGGATTTCCAGCCTTCAATTATTTACAAATTCATTGCTCCTTTCTCACCTACCTACCCACCTTCTGTTTCAAATTCCTTTATCGTCTTTACCTAACCTATCTTTTTTTGCCATGCCCTACAAAATCTTTCTTTTATCACCTTCATTTTCAGTAGTACTAGTAGAAGTWGCACTAATATGTTTTTATTGCTATCTGCTACAACGGTGTTTCAAAACTAGAACAAATATTAAAAAGATAATTTAGGRCAGCTTGTTAATTCAGGTGGAGTTTGGATGAGGAAAAATTCTGCCAGAGCTGTGAGAAAGTCCAACTAATTCAGAAAAAAAGGAGTCTAAGGGACAAAATCCTCCAAAGGCAATCACAGGACAGCTCTGTGAGAGTAGCGGTGTGGGTGCCTACAAATGGTAATGATACTGACATAAACTCTGTGTCTCTGAGCTCGGCACTTGTGTGACATCCTTATTCCCAGATTCACCAACTCTTTCACTCCAAGTAAGTAAGGAAAGATTAGACAAGTATCTGTACAAGTACTTAGCCACACATCATCTCCTAAAATGTGGAGAGTAGACAATGAGGYACTTTGAGATCCTTCTGTATATCTGTAACTGTGATACCTGAGTGAGTAATTCTGATACTTTAGTCATATTTTAATTGCCAAATATAATTATGTTACAAAACAAATTACATTTTAAATCTGGAATTTGGTAGATAAATTGATATAGAAAAAAAAAGAAATATGAATCAAATGCATTGCTGTTGATACCTAAAGTGGTATCTTTCTCAGTTTCTGTTCAGCAGGTTTCCTTTTCTTGTTTCTTTAAAATAAATGAATGTGTTGACATAACAGAAGAAACAAAAACTTTTCTTCATGTGTGTGGATTCTGAAATTCTTGACCCTACCTATTCAATTCAAATGCCATACACAAAAATGGCAAAATACCCGTCTCCCTATTGGGCTGGCATGAATGTGAATAAAATCCATGAAAACTTCTAGATAAAAACCTCTCAACACTTTCTTTCACCTTTCACTTAAGAACAGTGAGCAGTGCAATAGCAGTGCAGTAAAAAAGAACAGTGCAATAAACATTGGTTGATTTTATTTTGCTCTTCTTTGTGCCCCTTCAGACTTCTACCATAATCTGGATAGTCTCCATTGCCAACACAGATGTACTGTGTGACATGAAAGATTAAATTTCAAGAGAAATCCAAGATTTCAGTAAACAAAACAACACACAGGCAGTGAAGATGAACACCTCCATTAGATTATTTATTTTATTAAATTAAATTCTCTAAATATATGCAATATCTGTTCTGAGTTGATACGGAATAAATAAAACCAGACCTGACTCTTTGATGCAGTCTACTGAGTTCATTCCATTTTATGGCAAAAAACMACTTTGGTGACAGCTTTTCTTGTTTTCCCATCAGAACAGCATTACAGTAGACTGTGAAGTCAAAAGTATATTTTCTTTTCACATCAATACTTCTTCCAAATGTTTTTTCTCCGAATGAATACACTGCCTTCAGCACAAATGGTCAAGAGCATTCAGTGTAGGAAAAGAGGAATATTTTGCTAGCAATTATCTATTTGTAACTTGCAGTTGAAGACTTTTTTTTCCCTGAACCAGTACCTTTATCTGTTTAAGTGACTTGGTTAAAAGGTTTCTGAAAAATGTTGTGTTGTTTTTAGTAATCTGGCATTTGAAAAGAAGATATTATTTAGTTCTTCARATGATTTCTTGCTATCTGACATTTTAGAAGCTGAAATTCCATTTGCATCCAACCTTTTGCATAATTAATATACTACAAATGATTGTTTGAAAGAGGAGTGAACCAGCCTTCCCATACTATGACTGTGTAACTGAGGTCATAACTATCATTCATCTATTAGTTTTCCTCTATTCAGTTTCACAACTCCTCACACAATGAGTCCCAGTTCCAGAAAAAGACCTTTCCTTGTTTCTCTTTCTTTATCAGGTCCCAGCCTCTGACGTGATTCAAGTGTTAGTTTTGCTAAATGAGTTGTTTCAATAGCTTCAGTCATAAAAATTGAAGACAAGAGCAGAATGTTCCTATCACAGATYAATCATTATAGATTTCAGGTTTAGTACCTGTTGTAGGCACAGCATATCTGTTTTTGAGGAAGAATCGTCATTTAACTCTGCTTTGGCACTTGGATCCTAAATTTCAGTAGTGACAATGAATGCTGTACTYGATACCAAGGCCACTATGGAGAAAYGGGCATAAGGTATGAAAACATARCGTTGYTAGAGGTATTCTCATTTGCCAAAAGGGTTAAATTATCTGTGTACGTAACTATTATTTATAACAGTGCAAAAAAAGACCAATGCAGGGGGAAAAAATTATTAAAGTTGGATGTGTAAATTAGAATCATGCAGTATATATGGTATTTAGACTCCTGGAAAACTTTGGGTWCATTTTGAAGGGTTGTTCAATCAGCAGCCTGCAGCCACACCTTAATCTGTGATAAGTAGTTTAGCAAATATTAGCAGAGCTTAATGTTGAGCCTTTGTTACAGAACATTTATCTGGGCAGAACAAAGTATAAACATCTCTCATGCAGAGCAGGGTCTAACCCAGAGAATACGACTCAGGGACAGAGCAAAGGAGAAGACAGTAGATGATTTTAAAGAATTTGTAGTACCTTTAATACCAGCAGATATTCCAAGCTTTTCTTGTAGATGACTAGGTTGTACTGTAGGACTCAGTTCTAAACGAACAAAAAAAAATGGAAAAAAAAAATCAAAATTCATAACCCTGAAATATGTAACACCCTGTGAGTAATAATTACTCATTGATTACAATTTTTTTTTTCTCTGCATAAAACAATCTAGGAATGGATTTTGATGACTCAGAACTGGGGAAGTGATGGGATAAACRGAATCTGAACAGAAGATAAGCAATTCTTTTAAATTGAAAGACACAGAAGCAGTTTGAACTTTCAGTTTCRACATAAATAGGTAAAAGGGATATTTATAAAGACAGGAAAGAAAATTTCCTGTACTTCTGCATTCTATGAGGTTTTTCTAAAATATAGAGTTATTTTAAAAACAAAAACTCTTATTTTAAACTCATGTCTGAGTATTCCTTACATTTATTTCCAAAGTGTTAAAAAGCTTGATTTTAGAAAAGCCTGCGGCTTGCACTGAAACTGTGGTCTTCTGTGAGATGCTTGAATGCCTGAGGAATGGGAACGTTGCAGAAGATATTTCACAAGATGAATGCCATTTCAGTTCAATTTCTTGCACCCTTGGTTTGCTGTTGGCAATCAGCCATCACTGTCAAAGTGAAGCTCAGAGCTYCAGAAAACAAAATATAGAAGAATATAGGGAAGCAGGAATCCTCCTGAAAGCACAAAATTRATCAAATTTCTAAAGATGAGAAGAAAGAATAGGTACAAGAGTTTTAGGGGTTTTTTTTCCAACAGAGTTGGAAAAATTAAGGCAGAGCTAGAGAAAASGGTAAAGTGAAAAACTAAGGAGATGTTAAGAAGGCAAAGATCTTTTGTTAAAGATCTTTTCTGTCTGTTAGCCTACAGCAAAATAATTACCTTGGGTTTATATAACTAACAAAGGTTTGGACAAGAATAGAAAGACAACAGATTAGAAAGTATAAGTACTTGGTTATTTGAAATAGGCACAAACAAATGAAATTCAGCTTCTGATGCTTTGAGGATTTGGCCTAGGAGAAGTAGTCCAGTGAACTCTGAGAGCTGTTGAGTGGACAAAGGAGGTTCTGGAAAATCAGAAGTAATGAACAGGGAATTTTTATTTGGTATTTCTTTGGGTGGTGAGCTATCACCAGATAATTCAGAGAATCTGAGTCTGATTACCAAAAAGCTGCTGAAACTGGTGAGAGTTTTTGAAACAACTAGGAATTAACACAGTGAAAGATACAGCATGGCCTTGTCASTAATGAATTGTTTCACAATAATCTAGCTCTTCTCTTGTTACAATTTTAGTAAAAATCTTTCATGGTGCTGTTGAAATGAAGTTAAGGAAAAAACGCAACATAAGTGTGAAGAACTGAAGGACAGATGCAGCTTCCTGGAAAGCTGCATTCATGGCTTAGCATCAAATTGGAAGAGATATATTGTGCAAGGTGACACCAAAGTTTTCCTCGGGTAGGAATCTAGTCAGTGTTTTCATAAATGTTTTGGCTGAATAAATACAATATTTGCAAAGGTACAACATTAGAGACCAGTTTCCAGTAGTTTAGATGAAAGGTYCATAATTGAAGGTGGCAGCGATAGGTCAACAAAGCAGCCTGAAATCAGGTGAAAACCAAGAACTGTACATTTGGAGTACATTCTATCAGGGTGATGCAAATGAGACTTCCAYCTTCCACAAACAAACCCTCCCACCTGACCTGGAGCAGCAAAGGTCAGAGGTTCCTTCAGGGACAAGAAAATATGGTCAGCAAAGCAGGGGACACTCCAGCCAGTGCCCAGTCCCACAGGACCCAGCAAGGTGCTTGAGAAAAGTACAGCTGCCACATTCAGCCAAGAGCCCAGACCCTCAGATGAGTGTCTGCTTGTGAGGTAATGCCTTAGGATTTTTAGCTTCTATATTTTCATGTATCTGTATTCTATTGTGCAGCACTAAAACTACTGTTCTCCCATCTTTAGACAAAAAAATCCCTCTCTGGGCCTGAAATCCAGAGCTGCCTGAGAGCCCCAAAATATGTAAACAACAGCGAGTTGAGGGGAGCAAGCTTGGGGTCGTTGTCAACATCACTTGAAGCTGTCATTGGAGAATTGGGCCCCCATATGTTAACAAGACAGAACTTATGAAATGTGAAGATCTCGTGACTCGGTGTTCATTTGGGGTGTAGCCTCAGGAGGAGGCTTTGTCTGCCCTTAGTGTACCAGTAGGCCTGGATTAAATTTGTCTGCTTTTATTCTCTGTTTCAGATGAGCCTTGTTTTAGTCATCAGAGGCAGGACCAGAGTCAAGCCAAAACCTCAATCTGCAGCTCAGGTCCAGCAGCTGTAACCATGGTCAGGTACCAGCATCAACAAGGTGCTCCCTCTTACGGGTCTGGGCTCAAGGAACCTTGATACAGATTTATTTAATTGCTGTAAGGTATTGGTGGGCTGAATCGGGGCATATGAAGATGAGATAGGGAATTGAGACAGGAATGCAGCAATGTGGCATCCCATGGCATGAGGAGCTTGGGGTTGGATGGGGGTGTTCAGGCTGGATGTGAGAGCTCAGGCACCTGCAGTGGACTTGAGGCCCCACTTGTTCTCCATGGGCCTGATCTGGTTTTGATAAAAAGGAATTTTGGAAGGTATAGAGAACATTACTTTTTCAATTACTAGTGGCAGTATTTATTCACATTTACCCAATGTTGCAAAGCAAAGTGCAAGACTCATCCATTCTGTAATAAAATACCTTTGAGCCCCTGMAATGAAACAGCTCAGATCCAAGTCTATTTAGGATTTTCTATCATTCATGAATTTTTGATTGAGTCACTTGTGATTTCAATAGCCTGCTGACTCTGAGAAGGCTTTGCTTTGGTGGGAGTCAGGAATCAGATGAAGTTCTGCCTGTGCCAAGGCATTGGTAGTTACTTGAAAGCCAGCAGCAATCTAAGAAACAAAATGTCTAATTAAAAACATGAGTGTTTCTACTCTTTGTGTGAGGAACAGCTCACGGCAGAGACACCTGAGCCTGCATGCTGACTGAGGGCAGTTGACCAAAATTAGATTCCATTTCAAAGTATACACTGTTGATTAGTCCTTTCATTTAATTTTTTTTTGAGGGACACAAGGTAGGATGGGATAGAAAAAAGAATACAGATTTGGCTCTTCCCCTTCTGAGACTTGGCCACTCTGTGCTTCTGCTGCTTGCTTTTTGTGTTGGACTGTAACTCATGTGAAAGCACAGAGGACACAACACTCTCCAACTTTTTTTTTTTTTTTTAATTTGTGTTAAGAATTTTAGGACAACAAGTAAAACCATTAAGCTCCATTTTGAATGTGACCAAAGCAAAGATTCTGTAACCATGTTGGTTCAAGCTAGGGAGTATTTTAGTTATATAACAAATGTACAATGCAATGTGCCAAAAAATAGCGTACAGTCATGTGGAGCTCCCCTTTGCCTGTTGATCATTTGGAAGACTGACACTAATGAGGTCCCTTGATAAGCAAAGGCAGAACTAAAAGCATCCTAACTTCAAAAGGGTTTTGTGCTTCAAATATTAAAGTGATGMAGAGGAGAGAAAGGGCTCACAGTTGTGGAATCCCACGAGTTAAGTCAAACTGCTTGAAGATTAAAAACCGTATCTGACCTTGTATCACAGATATATAAATGATGGAAAAGCTGTTCWGAGGAGATTATTGTCCCAATTTCTGTACAATTTCTAAGGGAACTTACCACAGGGGACAGTGTGGCTGAAGTTTGATAAAGCCAGACATTCCAGAAGATCATGTGAATAATATGTATGACATTGTGATCATCACGCAGKAGTTTTTCCCACATGTAAATCCTGGTAACCGTCAATGAGGAAAATCATCAGTCATGCTTCAGTAAGGATTTTATGGAACTTGCAGGGACCATGATAATATCCTAAAAATAAAGCCATGGCAAAATGTAAAATACTAAACCAAAAAAAAACAAACCCAAAACATTGGATTATATGAAGTTCAAATTATAAACAAAGAAAGGCCAAGAAAACCAGGGTGATTTCCAGGGTGATATTTTACTACCCTAAAATTAGTATGATTCTAACTGTCTTTTAAAACTTTTGCCAGGCTATGGCTACTGTGAGCGTCTAATGCCAAGAAGATGTCTAATGCCAAGAAGTCCTGGAAGTTTTTGTAGAATGTCTGATACCAGGTGCTTCTGTGCAGACATATCTCTTATTCATTTATTTAAACCAGGTGACGGTCAAGGACTTGGTGTTCTTAATTTTTAGCCATTGAATCTCTTCTGCTGTGTTTCACAGCCTCTGTGTGAGCCTGGCCGGGTACCAGGAACTCCTTTCTCAGTTCAGTGTTTAGACATGGGACAGAAATAGTGTGAGAGTGGGAGAATGAGATGTGTGTGCTAGACATGGGAGAGCCTGGAAGGATTGTCTGCCGTGGGGCGAGGAACAGAGATAAGGTGCTGGTTTTCAGCMGTAGGAAATAAGTGGTAGGGGAGTAGGTGTAGCAGCGTTGGGCTGAGTTCCTAGCCGGGAATATGGTCTGGTGGGAAGGGCAGGAAGAATATTTTCTTAAAATTCTATGGGCTGGAAGGGACCTCGGAAGCTCAACTTGTCCGTCCTCTTCTAAAAGCAGTGTTAATTTACATGTTAGGAAAGACTGAATTCATAGAGACTMCAGGATCCTAAACTGGGCTAGGGGAAGGTGTAGAGATCCCAAAAGGGAAAATCATGGGCTGAGCTGGCTCCTCACTACGACTCACCATGCAGCTGGACATKAACAGAAATTGGGTGTGTAGGGCACACCTCCTGCCTGGGTAGGTTTTTGAGCTGTCGTGCAGCCAGCAGGGACTGGCTTTTAGCTTCTATGCAAGTAGAATAAGGAGGCTGGTTAAAATCATTAAAATATACTTTTGCTAAACAATTCTAAAAAAAAAAAATAAATTGCTCCTTTATGTGAGAAAATACAAAAGAAATTAAGTATTGTGTTCAGCAGAAAGATCCCAATCCAAAAGTAAGATTTTGAAAAGTTTGACTGCCTCTGCAGATCACCTGTGGAAAAATCATAAGCAATTCGGAGAAAAAATATTTTAATTCCGGGGAAAAATTCAATTCTATTCTGAAATCTTGAGTATCTCCCTTGGCTCCTCTTGAGACTTCTCAAATTTGCTTCACTATCCAAATTCCTGCTGACTTGTGTTGTGCAGACATTTGATGAAGCTGACCAGTGTGTTGTTCAAATTAGAAGAAAATTACTGCTCCCCTGGAAGGGAATCAGAACACATTTTGGTTAGGTAAATAAAAACTATTAAAAGACCCCTCAAAGTACAGAATATAAACYGTTTTCTGGTAGTAAAAGGCAGATCTGGGTAGTTCTGGTGTCATAGATTTAGTTACCACGTCAAAGGGACTTGAGAGATGTTAAAAATAGATCCTGAAGTGGTTTTCGATACTAATTTTCTTATAAAATACAGAGCAGCTAGCTACAATTCTCATAACAGTCCTTCATTATAGTAATTCTGATATGGCTTTGTCCTTGGAACTTTTTCATTTTTGCTCACATAAAAATCTTATACTTGAGAGTCCTGCAGATGATTGCAAATGGACCAAAACGAAGGATTTACTTCTGTGTCTTTTCTTGGGAGGCCACATGGAAAGGGGGCAGTAGCTGGGTGGAGGATCAGCCTCTTCTCCCATCAACCAGTCACAGGGTAAGAGGACACAGTCTTAATCTGCACCATGGGAGGTTTACGTCAGACATCAGGAGGAATTTCTTCACAGAAAGGATGATTGGGCATTGGAGGGGGCTGTCAGGGAGTCACCGTTCCTGGAGGTGTTTAAGGAAAGACTGGACGTGGCACTTGGTGCCATGGTCTAGTTGACATGGGGGATGTTGGGTCATAGGCTGGACTTGATCTCAGATGTCCTTTCCAACCCCATTGATTCTGTAATTCTGTGATTCTGCGGCTAAGATATCTCTAAACATGCCACCTTTTCTCTGAGAAAGGGGTGATTATATGCTGGAGGACTGGTCATAATGTTTAAAGGCATTAAAAGATGAAAAGCTCATGTGTTGCAGAGAGATAATGATGGTGCTCTATGCTCTGAAAGGAAACTATTTTTCTTGCTTTGTAGTTACTTGTCAAAACCAGTGCAGTTTTATGACCTAGATTTGAGGAATTATTGTCAGTAATTTTTTAGGTTTCCATTTTTACAATTATCAGTTTTTAATTTGAAAGGGGAAAAATTGGAATCCGGAGTCTAAAAGTTCAGCATAAATGGGKAGGATTTTCACCATTTGGAAAGTGCTAAATATCTAGTTCAGGGTCAGAGTTACCTTGGAAAATCTTAATATCAAACAAAGAATTTAATTTCCAAGAATATATGTGGCAAACAATATGAACAAGGAAGTTTTGTATCTAAGTGACCTAAGAACTTGTGTATAGTGATAGATCTAGCTTTCATATTGATAGAAAATTTGATTAGGGAAAATTATAATCACTGAATGAAAAAACGGGCATAAATCCAATTAGAATTAGGAATGGTATGAACATTTGAAAATTATTGCTACAACTTATTATATCTCTCAATCACAAGGAAATTCACTTCTCCTAATCCCTACTCCATCTTTTCTTCTTTCTGTATAAATAGAGCATTAAGATTCCAGATAAAGAAACAGACATGAACGTACTCACAGGTGTAGCAATAAACTCSGATTTCCATTCAACAAATTGAGACAACTCCTGTTCAGCACAGTAAGAGCTCTTATTATGTAGTCAGTGCTGTCAAGTAGACATAAAATGCTTGCTCTTCCAAAGGACAAGGATCAGACCTCCAATGGGCTTCCCAGTRTTCTTCCTCTGCAGACCTTACATTTGCATCTGTGTGCTTCCCTTCTAACCAGAAGAAAAGGGAGAAAGAACTCRGTGTAAGTAAAGGAACCCTTTTTCTTTCACTTGGAATTCACCTCTTGCAAATGCCCATGTAAATTCTGCTGGAATATCTCTGCTTCCACAGAAGGCAAGCAGAGCATTTTAATATTCACACTGAGTTGTCATCAAACCATGATCTCTTTAAGATGTTATATGATGTAGCTATAGAATCTTCCTCTCTGATGTGAAATACTTGTTGCATTAGCATATCATTACTCTGGAAACCAGAACACTGATATATTTAATCACTGCTATTGTAATTAAAATAAATAAAATTGTAGATATATCTATCCTAAAAAACCTGAAGGAATGAAAAACTTTTTTTTTAAAAGCCTGTTTCATTAAAGGAGAAATAAACAACAGTTTACTATATCCTTGACATTTTCCAAAGCCAACTGTTTGGTTCTATAATGATCTTTTCTTATTTCCACATTTATTAAAATAGTTTCCTTTTCTAAAAGCTTTGTGAATTTATGTAAAGAAATTACTATTTACTTTTAATTATACAATGAAGCCAAAACCTGGCTAATTTTCCAGGAAAAAAATATCATTTGTTCTTAGTGTTAAACATTGTTTATGTGCACAGGAGAATTACAATACCTTGATTTTCTGAACTGTGTTATTTGCTGAAGGGAGGATTGCAAATTCTTTAACAAACTCATTATTAATGCAATAATAGGATAAATATAACTATAAAAGGATATAAAGATRTTATTTAACAGAACTATTTCAGTCTTTGTAAAGAATTTTGCTGCAGATATTAAGCCTTATGTTCTCCCCCTCTGCACCTCCCCCAGTTTCTTAAGGATCAGGCTTAGATGGTAGGAACTGCAAGAAAAGAGACATTGGGAAATAGATTTGTTATGCCTGGGATGGTAGAAAGGAACTCATTTGTGAAATAACTGTCTGAACTGAATTATAGCCTCATTCTCCGCTGCTTGCATTAGGCCCTCTAGTTTAGAAGTCATCACTGCCTAAAGTTACAATCTAATAATAATAGTAATAACACYACTACTAGCACTGGAAGCTTCAAATGATGCTCCCATTGTGTTAGGTATTGCACAAACACAATCGAAATGGAAAGATCAAGGGAAAAATAGATGCTATTAGATGCTATTATTTTTCCCATTTTGCGTCAATGAGTCACAATGCATTCAAGCAAATATCCAATGTTCTCATGGAACAGGGTTTCCTACTGGAGCGAGGGTTAGAGCATCCTGACTACATCTGAATTACCTTGTACTTGCACCCTGCACTGTCCCCTGGCTCCTGCTGCTTCGATTGTCCCTGTCAGACACTCTTTGCAGCAGGACACTTCATGTGCAGGACACACGCCTAGACTTTTTTTGAAAAAGAGTGTGCAGGAAAGGAAGAGGAGGTTGTAATCTTTGTGTTTTCACTTAAAAAGGAAGAGGTTCAACAGGGAGCTGTCAAGGACTGAGTGCAGCTGTGTTTGTTCAAAGGTCCCCCCACATCTCATCTCCAGCCCGTGGTCAGTGGGAGGTGCTCATGGTGGAGCACAAGAGCAGAAAGCACACTGCAAATGGTCCGCTTTCTTCTTTTAATGCAATTAACATCTCCTGTATTCCAYAGCCATTGGTGGTGTACTTTTCTCCCCACACCAGAAAACTTTAAATATCTTTTCAGTCTACGGGACTCTAAAACTTCATTAATTCTTGTGGGAAGGAGCTATGTATCTTAAATCTACCCTTTGTGAGGTASGAGTTTTTGGTTACAATTTTTAAAATTTTGTTCGGAAGGCTTTGCACATAATTTCCTTTGCTGCCCACTGTTGTTACTGAAAGAGAGAGAGCATAGTTTCCTAACCTCTGCAGGGCATGATTAATTGCATAGGTCTCTAAAATATTTTTTCCACAGTCAGTTCTACAATTAAAAAAAAGTCACATTTTGTTAGCTATTCATGGACAAAATCAAAGCAATATTCTGATAATCCTTACCTTTCTATTAATTTAAAAAAAAAAAAAAATTATATTTCTCCTCAAGAAATTTGAATGACACAGGTTTCCTGTTGGCTCACTTTTCTGGTTGTTTGTCRTGGTGTCTCTGAGTGGGAGCTCTGTTTCTTAGAAAAGCAATCTTTCTTGTTCTTCCCAGCCCCTGCTGGCTCAGCATCATCTGCAAGCTTGTTAAACATGCACGCTGTCCTGTCATAGACACTGTTTATAGAGATCAAAGCTGTTCAGTCACTTGTTCTCCTCTCCTAATGATTTTCAAAGTTTCAGAAGGTGTTTTCTTTTATCTTCCTCAAATACATAGAGATTTAAAATTGTCTTTGATGATTCCCTTCATAGTCTGCAGTGGAATATTAAAATCTTTCCATATGTTGGAAGATTTTTCTATTTTATCTATTACCCATTTGCAATTGGCACTGTAATAAAGATGGAGGTGATGGAGGGCAGTCCTTCTGTTGACCAAAGGTTTGGAACGGCTTGTCTTTCTCAAGTGTACTACCTGAGAAATTCAGTAGAATGTAAAAGAAAGTTTCAGATCCTATATTAGGAAGTGGGCTCATAATCCATACCAGTATTATATTCTCAGTTTTAAAGTGTGTTGTCTTTATTTTCTAGCAAGGAAAAGAATWACTTGCTGCTTTAAATGGGAAAAATTAAAGATATCTTGAGCTAAAACCTTCAGACCATTGAATTAAAATAATTGATGCAAATTAAATAGAAACTGTGAAAAAAGAAAAAATATATATAATACATTGGGAGATGTCTTTCCCTAAAATGTTCTTTGAATATCCTTTAGTCTTCTTGGGTTCATCCATTTGTTTTGTATTATAAAAGGGTCTTTTAACTATTGGACTAAACTCWCTGATTGCCTCTTAATGTTCAAATGATCTTCCAAAAGAATCAAGTTCTGTCACAAAGAACTTCCTGCTTTTGTTTACTACCCCTATATTTTAGTTTTCTGCCAGCCTGAATCTTGTTAGGCTCAAACAAATTTCTCAAGAAATAGAATTGAAAGGAGATCCTGTTATGTTGCAAAATAAATTTAACAAAARATAAATGAATTGAAGTGGGTGGCCAGAATTACAGCAATGTTCTAGATGAGCTTGTATATAATAGCATTTGAAGCAGAAAACTGGAAATAGTTTGCTTGATGCATCTTAATATTTTGTTTCCCTCTTCTACAACTTCTGCAAGCTGGTGGTTCACAGTTTGACTAACCACAGACATTTATTTATTGCCCATTTTACAGCTAGTTTAAGCTGAGGTTTTTGATGTTGGTTCACCAAGAAATGATGGGAAACTGYTGTACTTTGACATTCAACACAATGTTGCATTTCTATTCATCTATTGTCAGACTCTTGCAGTTTGTTTTGTTCCATTTCTCTGCTTTGACAAAGTGTTCCTAGTGACTCTTGAGATTTTCTCTTAGCCCCTGCTGTCCTGACAGATCAGAGCAAAAAAAGAAAAATGCTCTTTCCCATGAGGACCATGCAAGCAGCTCTGTATGCTTCACTCTACTCTGAAAATCCAGGTCTCACATTCCCCTTGGTTTTGACTTCTACTTTTTCTTTTCTCCTTTATTTTCTTCCCAAATCCAAAATTCTGCCCCGCTACCTCCCCAGAACAAAGTTAGAACAAAGTAAATACTCAAAAATATATCAGGTTTTCTGTGGGCTGTACTGTGCCTCGAATTGGCAGGAAAATGATTTCTGGGAGCATGGGAAGTTTAGCCAACATTCTTTGTCTCCAGAAGCGTGGGCAGGTTTGYTGTCCTGAGATACCACCAAGAAACAGCCAGAGAGGGAGGGTCAGCAGTAGCAGAGGGTGGTGGTAGAGCAGGTGGGTTCTGTTCTCCCAGTGAGGTTACAGCCCCTCAAATCTGAGCAGGGTGGGTCACAGCAGGTGCCACCAAAGCASAGGGATTCGTGAGCTCCCGTCTCATCAGGGATTGCAGTTAGGAGGAGGTGCAGCCAGAGGAAAGGAGGCAGGGCAGCAGAAAAATCAATAGGTCTGAAGTCAATGCAGAGACAGTGCCAGGAACAGAGAATGAGATACATAAAACTCCACGTATCACRGACTAAGTACAGCAAACAACAGCCATAGCAGATCCAGGGGTTATTTAAGAAAGGAAAAAAAACCCCCACAGAATGAGAGAATAGACTTCTTACTCTATCTGGTGGCTTCCCTTGCAGACCTGTGTTCATCAAAACATATGTAGTCTATGCACAGGTGGTTTTGTCTTGTGTTCCTTCACTAATCAACAGATTMAAACTTTGCTGCTTTAGTTTAATTCAGTTCTACCAAAATTTACAACAATCCTGCATTTGTTTTTGCTAGCAGGTTCCTGACAGAAAATTCAAAATTTCAATTTCAGCCAGTCATCCACAACAAAGTGGATATATTTGCCTGTAAGCATTAGCAATTTAAATTATACTTTTCACCTACAAAAGCAGCATAGCTCAGTTTAAGACTGAGGGACTGTGCCCGAGCTTAAAATGGAATTCCGGGACCAATCTGCAGAGTTTACGTGGGTGGAGATCCCAAGTGAGGCTGGTCAAACCAATTTAAGGCTATTAGTGCATTCGTGGTTCTGCATTTATGAATCACCTAAAAAGCCTTCTAAAATTCTTCGAACAACCAACTCAAAATATCATTGATAAGACAAAAATTTCTGCTCCATTTTGCCATTGCTTTTACTGTTCTTTTCTTATGCAAATTTCTCTCTGAATTTTCAGCTCCATCCATCTGATCTGAAATGAAGCACTAATTTTCATACATTCTAGAGTAGACACTGGCTGAAATCACCACCTGTTTCTTGGTTTTATGTATGAAATAACTTCAAAGTGTGCTGTAACAGGGGATTCCAAACCCAGTCAGCTGTGGTAGCCTAGAGAGTTTTAGTAGACCTGGCTCAGCCAGCTGCAGATACACATGACCTTGAAGGATCTTCCTCTGGGTTCATTTTGATCCGGTCAGATGCAAGCCACTTCCAAATAGATGCAGTGTAGGTGAAATGCACAGGGAGTGATGGCAAAGCAGCTCGTCTGTCATGCTGAACTAGTGTGGAAACTGTTTTGTGTGTGAAAGTATTCCCTCCTCTGGAAGATGCTGATCCTAGATTTTTCAGTCTCRTAAATAAAGGAAGAAAAGGTGCTCATTAAAAGCAGTGCTCCTTTCACCTTGGCCATATGCTGTTTATAAGCAACTGTAGTGTATTATTATGCCAGTGACAGTAGTAAATCCTTGGAGAAATGTTCCTGTGAAAATAGAGCCCCATATGTCTTCAAAACTGACAATCACTGCAGTGATTAACATACAGATACCCTCATGCTAATCCCTCAGTACAATTTTTATTGCATCAGTCTGCCTCCAGCTCTGGAAAAACTTTGCTTATATGTTTGACTGAAAGAAAATAAATAAAACCAATAACATCTTATAAACAGAAATGTTCCATTTCTGAAAAGAAGAAAGTCAGGAGAGTGCTGTGATTTCAGCTGTGCCAGACAGCTGATGGAATAATTTCTGCATGATGTAGGATCCACGTGCAGAGCACAGCTCTGTAAGCAACACCTTGGCGTGAGAGATAATTTATGTCGTTTGGCTCAGCATCAGCTGAGAATTGTGATTATTAGCTGGCTGGCCACTTAGAGTAAACGTGTTTCTGAGTGGCCAGCCCAAACCTTCCAGACTGTCAGCATGCCAAGACACTTATCTGCTTTCCATTTCCTGCTGCTCAGGGAAGTGCATGTGTAGCATCTTGTCTCTCTATGGGTCTGTCATGATTTTGCAGGCAAGCGAGCCTGTCAGTCCATAAGAATATTATGATGCTATGTTAAACAACCTTTTTTTGGTTTATTTGTATAGGGAAAAGGGACAGCAGATTTTGGGGGAAAGGGWAGAAGAAAAATGTACTGTAGTAAAAAAGGTGCTTCCCACTCTGGATAAATTTAATATGTTTAAAATTCACCCACTTGTTCTATTTGATGTGTGGGCTAAATTCATGCAGTTGTCCCTTCATTAGCTATAGATGGGTGACAAACAGGCAATTATTTCAGAGTATAATAATTTCTAGATAAAGTGAGGAAACAGAATGTACCTTGTCCTGCCTTTTTAAAAAAATTTGGCAATGCCACTTATATTAGAAGGCCATTTCCCTTTTTCATCACAAAGCTTTCACATTGATTAAATTCTTTGTTCTTGTAATGAAAGCACTTTTTTCATATTGAAATYTTAGGGAAAACATAATTTTGCCAGTCTTTGAATGTTAAAATGCATGCATTGCTATAAATATAGCTGCTCCAGACCTGGTCTAGTGTGGTGATTTTTGCAATTCAGCTCAGCTGTTCTTAATACATTCAGTGATACTTTAAGCAATCAGCTTTACAATATTCTTGTGCATGGAGAAGAAAGAGTTCTATTTTAGAACTTGCAAAAGCAATAGATGCTAAGAAGATATCATATAATCATAGGTTCACAGGATAGTTTGTTGGGAAGGGAYCCTGTAAAAAGTCCCTGTCCAGCTTTCTTGTTGGCCCTGTTTAGGTACTGGAAAATGCTACAGAGTCTCCCCTGAGCTTTCTCTTCTCTAGGCCAAACAACCCCAACTCTTAGCCTGTACTCACAGCAGAGGTTCTCCAACTCTCTGATCATCTTCATGGCCCTCCTCTGGACTTGCTACACCAGTTTTACATCCTTATTATGCTGAGGGCCTGAGAGCTGGACATGGTAGTCCATGTGGGGTCTCACATGAGTGGAGATATCCTCTATTTGCCTCCTACTGTTTTCATTCCCCAGCACTCAAATATATGTGCTGTTATATCTGTGTTTGGTGTAACAGATGGCAGAAATCCCTGTCAGGACAGAGAAGATGGGAATGTGTATGTAGGTGTAGACAAAAGACATAGCATAGAAATGAAAAAGAAGAGGGGAAAAAGTCATGATGAATGTTGTTAAGCACTGGAACAGATTGACCAGAGAGTTGGTGGAATTTCTGCCCCTGGAGGGCAGGGCAAGGCTTCAAACAAGCTCATCTAGCTTAGGAGGTCAGCCTGCTTGGTGACAGGGTCAGACTGGATGGCCTCTGGAGGTAATTTCCAGCCCAAGTCTTCCTGTGAATTTTTTGAATCGGCATAACTAAGCAGTAACCTTCTACAGAAGTAGACTCTCTTCTTYAGCAGGCTCTCTAGCTGCTTGTTTTATCTCACTAACTCCTAATGTGGTTCCTCAGTTATGTCAAATTAGCAAAATTAGCATTCCTTTGCACACAAAATTAGCCTTGTTCACATGCCATAATTACTTCCACTTCCCACCTTGAAATTTAGGCAGACATCTCAATGATTAGATGTTATCGTTCTGTTTATAGTGTCTGACTGTGCTTGAACATCTTCGTGTCAAGGACGAGACTCTGACTTCTTGTTCATGGAACACTGCACAAGTGTGCAGCCCCGTCTGGGGGCACTTCCAGCGAGTCAGGTTAATGGGAAACAGGAAAGGAAACAATTTCCTCTTGCTCCTTGGCCCTTCTCCATTTTTCTTTATCTCCTCCCCCTCCACATTTTGTGTCAACTGCAGGCTTAAAATCAACCCCTAACCTCTTTGTTCTCTCTTTTCCTTTGTTCTTTCCTTTTCCTTTCTTCATTTCTGGGGCTCGCTGTTTTGTCGCAAGATACACGTCCCAGAGGCAGCAGGAAAAATGGCAAAAGATTCACAATGATGATGCAATTAGTTATGAAGGAATAGATCCTACTTAATTCAGCCAGGAGCTTCCTTGGGAAGCAGTAATGTCAGCTGTCATATGCAGCAATCTCCCAACTTCTTGCAATTTAATTTTTTTGATGCTTGTTTTTTACTGAAAGACGCCGGATGGGGTTTTTTGGGTTTTGTTTTTTTTTTTTTT
>NW_026623365.1:820867-844730 GCF_030028575.1 Malurus melanocephalus | reverse complement strand
CTGCAATCTATGCAATTTTTGAAACTACCCACATTCTATAGATAATTGGGCTAATCAGACATTTCAAATGAAAGGACTGAATCTTGACAGTATGAATAAGGTTTCCTTCAACTACTAGATGCAAATGATAATTCATGGAAGTCACAAACCTAGAGCATTTTCCTGACAGATGTATGTTTTACACTGGTTTCCCATGCTGATAAACTTTACCAAAGTATTTTTGGGTTGTACAGTTATATATGACAACTGCATTGTTGTCATAAATTATGTTTTTAAACCGTACAAGTTGCACATCCTGGTGATCTGCTCCTGAAATCCCTCCTGTGGGAATCCATTCAAATGTTCCCTTGTAAGTGACTGCTGAATGGAATCACTCTGAGAGGGCTTAACAACTCACATTTATAAGAAGACAACTTACAAATTTGCAAATTCAATTTCATTGAATAGAATATGTCTCTATTGAAAATGAATAGGATAAATGGGATTGTTAGTCCTGTATTTTCAGTTTCAGATCACAGCTAGTAAAGCTTGTAGTTAATGAAAATTCCGTCACTACATGAATGCTGCTCTTTAGCTCCCTAATACGAAGCCTTATGCTTTCTTTGACATGGGTGTGCTGTGCAAATAGGGGCATTCTTCATATCTTTCTGTAAAAATGTCTCAATTTCCAGTGAAATGTCAGGGCCCAGAGCAGGCTTTCCTTGTTCTGGGAGTTCAGCTGACTGCACTCATACCCAGCTCACGGGTGGGGGTTGTACTGAAGAAACAAACAGCAAGAGTCTCCATGGGTCCCCACTCCTTGCCTTGGGAGCTGCCTTCATGCTAAAACTCTCTTCCTTGTTCTCCACCAGCCCCAGATTTTTTAAGATTGATTTGTGCTTAACTTGAAGAGCCAAGGAAAGCTACTCCTTGTTACCTGGCCGATGCAATGAAATGAAATGAAATGAAATGAAATGAAATGAAATGAAATGAAATGAAATGAAATAAATGAAATGGGGAATTGTGACATCAGTGTGCTCTCTAGGGATCACCCCTTTCAGAGGGATGAGCTTTTAAAAGTCATGCAGACAACAATGTCACAGGCAAGATTTTTAAGCAAAACAAAAGCATATCAGTGTAATATAATTTGGATTTCACAAAAATCAGCCCTTTGCACCAGTCACAGTTCGTATGTTCACCCTCATGTCCCAGCGGTGCCACTGGGTTTGTTTTTCCCAGTCACCGTGAGGTGTAATTCTTGTGCAGCCACTGGAAAATTCAGCAGTTATATAAGGCATTTAAAAAGTTTCTGTTTGAACTCTTCCTCCCTGTCTTATTTTATCTGTTTGCAGCTGGTAATTATAAGTTCATGCTGATCTACAATTTCAGTTTCCAGAGGTGTGCTTTTTAAAAGATCATTTGGTTTTAGTCTGTCTTATTCTTCTCCAGTAATATACTTCAAGATTTGGGTGTAACACTGAAATTCCTAGCCAGTTGCTAACTAACTAACTGGTCCAGTTAATTTTTGGACGGTATTATGGTAATGGAGGCTGCTGGAATGACAAATGAGGCACAACAGAGCAGAAAGAGGGATGAAGGGAGAGTAAGAGAAAAGAAGGGAGRAAAAAATATACAAATCTGAATAGAAAGGAACAAGAGAAATGCAGATTGTGAAAAAAGAAAACCGTAAGAAAAGGTAAAAAAACAGTAGGAAGAGATAGGCAGAGAARTATTAAAAAGTTAATATAATTATTTGGTCATTGCCTAACAAATAGGTTTGCAAAATATCAATTTTTATATAATTTCATACCCATATGCTTGACACACYACAGTAGCTGAAAGACTAACATGACAGTGTGATACTTAAGTTTCTGTGAAAAAAAAAAAAAAAATTGAGGTCAAATACCAGATGACAAAATGAGAAAAAGTTGTTGTTGAGAAACTGCCATCCAATTAGAGGAGTTATCTGAATGCAAATTCTTAGAGATTAGAGTTCACACTAGTTGAATTTTAAGAGGTGGTGGAGCCAGTACTTTCTTTAGGATGAGTTTTTTTTGGAGAGCCACCCCAAACTAAACAGCCTGCTGTGTTTGAAAATCAGCTTATTATTGATTAACAGTTGCACKTGTGTTAAAGAATAAATCTGATGTGTTTAGTAAGATTTGCCTTCCTTCACAGCCTGTTTATCAGCATTAATGCTGTTTCTATCCTTCAATTTCTCTGCTGCTGTATTCCATGGTTTTGAGGGCTTCATTTGCTTGTTTGCTTTCCCTCTGGGATTATTATAATGCTGTTATAGTAGAGCCAATTGTTGCACCAAGTTTCCTGTTTGGCTTTCTGCATTCCGTGGTGGCACAATGCCTGCACTGTGCCAGTCCTCGGAGCTCCTTGGTGGCTGTGCCAGCTGTAATCAGGTGTAATCTCCAGGCCTCAGCATAGTGGCAGGAAAGTTTTGTATCAGTACCAGCTCCTTCACCAAAATTATCACCTCCTTGGTTCAGTCAGCATAAATTCACATGGAATATCCCTCTCTGAGATAGGTTTACTGAAATCATCCTAAGGATTTTTGACCCAGTGAAAACGATAGTAATTGAAGTATTTAAGCTAAGCGAAAAGAGCTGGTTACTGTTGCTCCTTAAACAGCTCCCTTAACATCTGGAGCCAGAATGTCACATCGTGGTGTGTTTCTAGGGTCCCCTAATGGTTAATATTCCCATTTGGAAATTTTTGGAGCTAGATGAAGGATTTCTGCCTTTGACATCTTACTAAGAATTTAGGAATARGTTGCTTATTGCAAATTCCATCTGCCTCTCAGGTTTAAACCTAAATCCAAGTGGCACATCCGTGATGTTCAGCCCTGACATAACTTGATTATATTGAAGAGTGCTTGTAACACAGAGGGCAGTTTGCCTGTGTGTCTCTGTTTCACACGGCCTTTTGGTCCAGCCATGAGCTCTGAACTTCTGTGAAAACCAAGCACATTGTACTCACTTCAAAAATGTGATGTAGAACAACTTTGCCACATGATTTTGATCTTTGTGTCTTATCAGAATTTTGCCTACCGATGATCACAAACAAGAGAAGACGTAGATCCTAGATGACACACGTGCATTCACAAAGACACAGCTGAAGAAATTGTCACTTGAGAATCTTCTTTCATATTTAGATTAACACCACTGTGATCCATGACTGCCCCTAATAGCACAGAACTTCGAACACCTCCAGATGGGTGCTTATGCTAACAGTAACCCGGAAGTTTAGCTTATCTGGTAGAGTCTGAAAMAATTGCTAATTGAAATTTCTCATGTATTTGTAAGCTCTGTGTGTACATTTGTTTTTTAAATCTCTAAGTCTAATTTCTAATGGAAATTAAAGAATGGCAACAAAAGCCTAGAGGTTTGTTTTTTTTTTTTCCCATGTTCACTGATGTCAGTTCTTCTCCAGAAGAATATAGATATCAGTGAACARAACTGCTTTCCTGATTCAAATTTAAAGATTACACACTACCCTGTGTTACTCAAGCAGTGCAGGAAGAAGTGGCCATCCCAGGGCTGGCTCCAATCGCAGAGATTGCACCCCAGTACTAGTCAGATGGGAAATACTAAAAAATAATGCTATCACTTGAATTCTACTCCCTGTCCTTGGTGACTAACTCAGGGTCATAGAAAGGTCTTGACCACTATACCATATCCCCATCTCCTTAAAATTGCTTGCAAGCTTGCAATAAACAGGGATCACTCTTATTTTAAAAAGAGCTTGTTGGAAAATGACAAACTATTCTACTCCTGATCACTTTCCCCTACCCTCTCTCATCTCAGTTATTTATAATGGGAAAGCCAATGTGGTTTCCTTCCTCCCTGCAATCTCACACTCATTTCTGTCTAGGGTTTAGTGTACCTGTGTTGTGGGAAGGAGGGGGCAAAGTTTGTCCGGAGAGCTGCATTCCCTCTCTACTGTCACTAGTTCACCATGAACTTGTCCACACCGGACTCCTACTGATCCAGAGAAAACAGGAACAAATTGTGTTAGATATTTGAGAAACTTACTGGAAAAAGAAAAGRGTCAGTTGCAGTTCTTTTGATAGAGATAAATTATGACCTTTCACAGAATAAAATACTGCCAAAGGAACACAGACCAGAGRCCAGATCCTCTTCTCCCATGAGTGCTGAGTGTTTGAGATCTCATTATTTTGGCCAAGAAATTTGGCATGTTCCTGCAAAATGGGATAGTTTCAGCAAKGGTTGTTTTCCAGTCTGCTCTGGCTAATGCTTCAGGCATATTTTGGGAGGCATACAATGAGCAGTAGAATCACTTCAATGCCATACCATATACAGGAATGAAACAGATCTTGGTCCTCCACACTTGCTCTGAAAACTTAAATATATATATATATATATATATATATATATATAAAGGGTGAAGGAAAAGGTTTTTGTCTCCTCCTGTAACTACAAGGAAAAAAATTCATTGCAAGCAACCATCTCTTACATATTAGCAGATATCAGACTGCATCTGTTTCAGCAAGTCCTAAGACATTTAGAGGAATGTTAGTCTTTTGTGTTAGCTGCATTCTGAACTGTTGAGATGTGTTAATGCTGAGGTATATCTAGACATGACAAGAAGCAAAAATGTAGAGAACTGGGAAATATTAGGAAATACTGGGAAAAACAAGCACAAGCAGTAACAGGATTTTTGTATTTCCAATAGCACAAAGCAAAAATCCAAAAAATCTATTATTTTAATTTTGGCCACAAATAGCTGCTTTTTATGCCTTATTTCACAGGATCACAGAACACAATGAGTTGGAAGGGATGCTAAGGGATCACTGAGTCCCACTCCTGGTGCTGCTCAGCACCATCCCAGAAGTTACACCATGTGCTTGAGAGCATTGTCCAAATGCTTTGTAAGCTCTGTCAGGCTGGTGCTGTGACCACTTCCCTGGGGAGCTGTTCCAGTGCCCAAACACCCTCTGGGGGAAGAACTTTTTTCTAATATCACATCTAAACCTCCCCTGACACAACTTCAGGCCATTCTCTCAGATCTTGTCCCTGGAATCTCACCACAGAGAGAGGATGAGTGCCTGCCCCTTTGCTCCCCTCACAAGCAGCAAACTGCTATGAAATGTTTGTTCAGTCACCTCTTTTCCAGGCTCAACAGACCAAGTGAAGTCAGCTGTTGCTTATATAAGTTTGCCTCAAGGCCCTTCACCATCCTCGTGGCTTTCCTTCAGACCCTCTCCACTAGTTCAATGTCTTTCTTACATTGTGGCACCCAGAACTGCCCCCAGCCCTCGAGGTGAGGCTGCCCCAGGTCAGAGCAGACAGGCTGCCCCCAGAGCAGAGTGGGACAATCCCCTCCCTTGCCCGGCTGGCGATGCTGTGCCTGATGCCCCCAGGACAGGGCTGTCCCTCCTGGCTGCCAGGGCATTCTGACTCAGATTCAACCTGCCATTGACCAGGACCCCCAGGTCCCTTTCCACAGGGCTATTTCCAGCACCTCATTCCTTATTCTCTATGCACATCCATGGTTGCCCCATCCCAGGTACAAAATCCAGCACTTTCTCTTATTGTACTTCATACGGTTGGTGATTGTCCAGCCCTCTGATTTGYCAGGGTGTCTGCAGGGCCTCCCTGCCTTCAAGGGAGTCAACAGCTCCTCCCAGTTTTGTATCATCTCAAACTTGCTCAGTGTCCCTTCCAGTCCTGCATCCATGCTGTTAATGAAGATATTGAACTGCACAGGGCTGAGGATGGAGCCCTGTGGAGCCCCACTAGTCCAAAGTCACCGGTCTGGTGTCACCCCAATCACTATAACCCTTTGTGCCTGACCTGTGAGCCATGTGATGTGTTTATCCAGCTGTGTGCTGGACATTTTGTCCAGAAGAATCCCATGAGAGACTGYATAGAAAACTTTACTGAAATACAAAGAGATCACATCAACTGGCTTTCCTTGATCAACTAGACCGGTCACCTTGTGACAAAAAAATCAGGTTTGATAATCAGGAATTTCCTCTCATGAAGCTGTGCTGGCTGTGACCATTGTCTGCATTGTCTCTCAGGTGTTTTTCAATTCCTCTGAGACTGCCAGGCCTGTAGTTTCTGGGATCCTTCTTCTTGCCCTTCTTGAAAATTGGAATAACATTCAGCAGCTTCCAGTCAGATGGGAYCTCTCTGGATTCTCAAGACTGATCAGAAATAATCAAGAGAGGTTTTGCTATGCCCTGCTTCCTGTAGTTTTAGTCTGATGCTTTATCTTTGTAAGATTTGGTCCTATGGTTGACCATTCTTCTTGAAAATGTTTCTGTAGTAGATTTTTGATAAGAATTCAGTACTTCTGCTCTTAAGTCTTTGGACTAGAGCTTCTGAAGTTTAGATGAATCTTTCAATATGCTCAGCATGTTTTTTAGTCTGTCTGAAAAGGTGAATTGTTCTACATAAGTTTTCCATGGAACATTTTGTTTCCATACAAAATCTTAGTTTCTTTTCCAGTAATCAGTTTGCATATTTGCACTCACGACAATCTGTTTAGAAGCATAAGAAATAAAGGGTGCTAGCCAAAATAAAAGTGAAGGCTAGTCAAACTACAAATAGATTGCAGAAGATACAGAGGAGAAGGCACAAAGGAGGCTTTAGGTTTTAAAAAGATTCTAAGTGAGATTGTTTGGGGTCTTTTTTTAACTGATCAGTTATTTTCAGAGAGAGAGACCGAGGATTGCCTGAAATAAAAATAGAATTGTCGATCTCATCCTTTGTGTGATTGTATTGTTTGAATTAGTGCCACACTTTAGAACAATCACAGCCAAAATTTATAAAGGACCACCCTTCCTCACACATGGAATGTAGCAAACCAACACAGGCATTTTATTTTGAAAGTGAATATTCCTCTGAGCATCTCTTCATTCGCCATAACTGTTGAATCTCTATTTCAAGATCCGTAAGTTTTGAATATGATCATGAGCAAATAATGAAAGTTAGGGTCATTTAACCCTCCAAAAGCCTTAGAGCATCTGCTGCCAAGTACGAACACCAGGTACCCATCACCAGCTTCTCAGAAGGGACAACTGACAGCTCCAAAATGAGATTTGAGGTTACAGGTAGCCCATGACAGATTGTAGCATGATTCACTCCAGTCACACTAAAGACAACTTTTGAATAGTGATGTCAGCTGAAATTTGCTGTTTTACAAGATGAAAAGCCAAACAAAAAATCCCAGTGTGCAGGGATGCAGGCTGCACCATCAGAGAACAGGCTCTGTGCTTACAGCTGAGGGTAATGCAGGCAATCTGTTACAGCTTTTGCAGCCAGCAGGCTTGCTTCAGACTTGTGTTAAATTTACTGCAGGTCTGATTTAGGTCTGGTTTTGGGAGACCACCTGCCCTTTAGTTAAGAGACAAAGCACATATTTAAAATATCTGCTTAATCCTTTCTTTTTGAATTATATTGCCACATACCAAGGAGGTGACTGAGGTGAAGTTCCTGGTTTAGAGCATGACAGTAATGGATTTTTATAAAACACATTATGGTACATCAAAATAAAAAGCTTTGGAGGGCAGGAGAATGGGCTGGAGTCTCAGCCAGTTTGCTGACCTCCACTCACACAAGCTACAATCAATCTTCCCCTTAGGCTATTACAGGTAMAATTGCTCTTATAATCGCTGCAGAGATGTGTGTGACCAGACCATGCGTGAACAAACAAATGTGGAAGGAGGCCTCCAAGGTCAGGTAAGCAATARTAATGATTTTATTAATTACTAAATTCGAAGAAAGGAGGGATTACAGGATCACAGGACTGGAAGGAATCTCAAGAGCTCTTCTAATCCATCCTGTTCCTCATAGCAGCTCAACAGCTAAATCTAGGTCACTCCCAAAGACTGTTTCCCTAGCCTGCTCCAAGGAAGACCTGTCCTCCACCTTCAAATGCTGGAGATGTTTTTTTGCAATCTATCCCAGTTGCTTCACTATTGTGGCCAYCACAAGATGTTTTCCCATCCTGAATATTTCTTGCTACAGTTTACTCTGGGGGTTCTTTTCCATGCTATATTTATGAAATTAATTGTTCCTTCCACAAAAGCTTCATCCATATTCATTGTTATTTTTCAGTCATGAGAATTAAGTATCTGATGGATTTGAACAAAAACACAAGTGCATCCAGTTTCCTCAATGCTGAGAACATGTACTGCACTGCTACCATTTATGCAGGAGTGACTGTAAGCAGAATTTGCCTCCCTCATCTTCCTGTACTTTACATTGGAAAAAGACTCCTCTTTGATATTTGCAGCTGCAGAAGCAAGCAAGCAAACAAGACTCGGATGCATGAGTRAGGAAGTGGATCAGAGGAAATAATCTCAGGCTGATTAGATAGTGGCAACACATTGAATAGAAAAGAGGACAGAATTATTTGGGTTTTTTTTTTCTCCAAAAGATCCAAAGATGATAGCATTGAAATTGCAAAACATGACAGAAAAATACATTTGAATTTTACACAGGAAAACATCCCACCATAGTACAGGAATTACCTGCATGTTTCATCTCATGACAACCCAAATGATTCCACAATTCAGTGRCAATGGCAGTCCTTTCCTGTGAATTGACATGAGCCTTTGCATGATCAATATTCAGTTTCTTGTCAGATGGGCAGGAGGGACAGGGATGGAGGTCTGTTCCTATAACCATGGTGATCCCTGGTAGTGTGTAAGAGGATCAGAGTGTGACCATTACCAGCCTGTTCAGAGGAGTCTGCTGCTCCCCCAAGGCAAACATTAGTCACTTCTTGCCCTGCACAACCAAAACCTTACTGGATCAATAGGAGTGTCCAGAGCAGCAGCCTTGCAGAACAGGTTGCATTGATTTAATAGGCTTTGCCAGCTGTTGATCCCCAGGTACATGTACCTGCAAAATTTAATCAATGTGACACTCAAGATTTCTATAACTCTTCATACTCTATTGGGTCAGTAGAGACATAAAGGCAAAGCATATATTCTAGGGAGACCTTGTTTCATATTTTCAATGCTTATAGGGAGCTTATGAGAAAGATGGGGTCAAGTGCCTGTAGCAATCAAACAAGCAATGGATTTAAACTGGAAGGGGGATGATTCAGAGTACATATAAAAAGAATTTTTTTTTTTTTATGATGAAGGTGATGAAACACAGGAAGTGGTTGCCCAGAAAAGTGTTAGAAGCTCCATCCCTGAAATATTCAAGGTCTGGTTAGACGGGGCTTTGAGCAACCTGAGATGGTTGAAGATTTCCCTGATCTTTTCAGGGAACTGAACTTCTTTTAAAAGAAGTCCCTTCAARCCCAAACTATTTTATGACTCTATGATATTCCACAGTGGAGACAGATTTTATATAAAACCAAATCATAGTTTTTCCCTAACTGATATCAATCAAAGAACTGAGAGACAAAACTTTGGCTCCTAGATTTGTGAACTAAACAAGTACTATGCTAGTAAACTTTCTGTCTCCCCAAACAGGGCACCCATAGTCTGGTTATTCATTTGCATTTGCACAGATCCTTCATCAACTCTGTTTCCAAACAGTCCTGTGCTCTATGCATTTATGTTATCAGTTTCTGGTGCAGCATTGCACCACAGGATGTTCTCTGTCACTACTGGCTYACCTCAGAATGTTTCTTCTCATCCTGTTCTTGTTCTCTGTGATCGTGCCAGATGAGATGTGATGACTTCTCAGGTCCACCCTGCCTGTTCAGGCTGACATCTGGATTTCTGGCTCAGTTTTCATTTGCGGCAATAAGACGTTAACCTGAGTTCATTCCAGGAGATTCTGAGAGGTAGGATCACCTTTCTTGCTAGGTAAACAGTTGAAGTCAATTTTTGAATCCCTGGGAAATAACATACACTCGTGATAAATTAAATTAAATTAAATTAAATACTCTCTTAACAAGAACAATTTATCTTCTGGTTTATTTGTGTATGTGTGTGAATTATCTTTGCAGCCCTAATTATGCTATCCTTTATATATATTCTAGCGGCAGCACTGTGATGTTAAGTGCTCTGTGACTGTCATCAGGGCTCCTTTCCAGGTGTTCCATACCAGCCAAACTGCAAGGTTATTTAATTTCTGCAAAGCTGTTGGTGGACTAACCCTATTTTTGAACCTGAGGCAGCAGGAGTATAAATACTCAAATAAATACTCAAATATTCATATACCCTAGGAGAAGTTTTGTGTATTGCTCCCAAACAGCACAGTGTGTAAGTAATCATGGTATCATCAATACTGAACTACACAAATCTGATGATATATATATGTATATGTATATATATATACAAGTAATTAAGGACTGTTTCACATCCTTCTCTGCTGGCTTGACCCTCTTTCTTAATGCCTGTCAGAAGGCTTTGATTCAAAACATTGAAAACTCAATAGTTATTTATTTTTCTAGACAGTAACACTGGAGCAGAAGCTCTCAGAGGCCACGTTCGGCTTTTTTGGTAGCAGAACATACTCTACTGAACAGCCAYGAACATGTTCTATTGCTGTAGCAATGGTTGAGAGGATCCTTTCAGAACAAAGGGACTCTATAAATATCCTAGTCCTTAAGGCTGYGTGTTACCTCTCTCAGCTCAATTCTTGGCAAGAAATTGATAATGGGAAGAAGATACATGTGATGCAATTTCTTCATTCAGGAAAAAATTGAAGTCTTCTTGGATTTCATTTTTAGAGTAAATTGAGAAGAGCAGAAATTAAATTTTCTGTTAGTTTTGAATAACTGTCAAGAAAAGCTCTACATTGCCTATAATGTTTGCTACTTTTTAACCTTTTGAAGAAGRAAATATGATATTTCAAGGTTAGCAATCTTTTTTTTCTCTTTTTTTTTCCAGCACTGACCAGTTACAGATTACTTACATATCTATCAGAAAATCAGATTTTTTCTCGAACTTTGTTTGACTACAACTGACCAGCAGCACAATCTATTCCTCTCTATCACCCAAACCAGACTTCTGCTCTGAAACAGCTACCAGCTCCATTAACAATCCTTAGCTGTTTTTAATATCTRGGCTGTCATTTCTTTAAGGAAGTGTTATTTCTGAGCTCAAACACAGCCAATGTTAGCATTAAGTCCTGCAGGCAGGACTTCTCCATGGAGGTTCATCAATGAGAAACTTACTCGCAGCAGGTAGTTCATTTTCCATTAAATAATCTCTGTGTGAAATGGCATCCTTTACTTCCAGGWTTTTTTGATAGCTTGAGAGACTGACTTAGCCGACTCAGCTATCTCTCAGCCAGACTATTGTTCACAAAAATATCAATTTTCTATATCATAGAAGTGTTATGGTTTAAAAAAAAACAAACAACAAAACAAACAAAACAAAACTAAAAAAAACACAAAAAAAACTTCACAATACAAAACTGAAGAGAATCACTGCTCAGATAAATTAGTTTCCTGATCACTCTCTACTGATAGGAGCACTGAGGCAGGACAGTGCTATAACAACATGAGTTTTGATGACTTTGAGCCATCCTGGGATTCCATCTTGCTAAATTTAATTAAGTGGATTAGTGACATATACCATTAAAATTAATTTCTTTGCCAGGGAAATCACTTATGGAATCAGAAATTTTATATTATGACTATGTTAACGTGTTCCTAAGTAGAAAAGAGAAGGAAATCAATATAATCACTGCAGAAGTAGGCAAAATATATATATATATATATAAAGGGAGGTGGTGCAGAACTTCACAGATAGCTCCATACAGAGCAGTTAATCAGACTTTGTCTGTCTGTCTTTGCAGAATCCTTTTTGTGACCTCTGTAAAAATATTTGACCAAGTAGCTTTTGTAGGGATKCAAGAGACTGAGAGCATAACTCAGAACCCCAAGACCCCCAGCAGACAATTCCTACAGCATATTTGATAGCTATCACACAAAAGAGATCCATAACTCACTGCTATGAAGTCTGTGATAATACAAGAATACTCACTGAGTATGAAGCTGATGAGTCTATATCAGTTTAATTGCTGGATATTAATATTTCTATTTTAACAATTACAGCAGTTTACAGTGATTAATGGGTCTAACAGAAAACAGATCAAGTTTCACAGACCCACAAGGTGACAGGTGCTRATAACTGTGTCCAGGGGATCCTATTTCGTGCTTCTTCTTGTAAGTGATGTCCTGTATTCCGTTCTGTGCCATTTGCTGTTTCCCTTCCTTATGAGGTCAARTTCCAAAACAGATAGGATATCTACTGGTATTGCACACTGGTATTTCTGAGACTTCCATCTGCCTACAGGGTGAAAATTCAGACTTGCAAAATCAAACACACAGAGACTTTGTGTACTGATGATTTAGCTCCTATTTCCTGGAGCTAACAAGTGGAGAAAAAGGGAATAAAATACAAATCATGAAAGTCCAGGTGTTGAAATGTGTTTATATCACCAGCTTTGCCTAATTAGTTCAATTAAAAAACCTCAGTGTATGAGACAGAATAAGGGAATACCAAAGCACAGTTTAATTAAATTTTTTTTGGTACTTACTCTGAGATTAAGTCTTTGAAGCAGGGCTAAGTATCTAATTTTATTTAGCATTACATTGGAAGTTAAACCTGAAGGAAATTGCACATAAAATGCAATTATAACTAGGTGTTAATAGGTCTCAGTAACCTTCAAAGTGAAATAGTCATAAATTTTCTTCATTAAATATTGTAAATAGTATTGAGAGATGGGAATGCATTACAAATTGCATAAAGCATAAYAGTGGAATCTAAATACTATAAATCAATTTTAAACAAACCCTTAGAAAACCTAATGTTCTTTAGCAGAAATCTGTGTGTTAAGAGGGTCAATAACAGGTTTCAAAATAACATTTACATTGTATCTTAGGATCTAACAATGTATATTCTTTAAAATGGAGCAAAATTTAGTGCTTGTTTTAATTTATTATCCTTCTTMTTATTAAAAAGCTYATATGTTTATGAATGATCACATTTTCAATGGCAAACATTCCAAGTATTTYACAGGCCCAARAGCACTGGAGATGATTAATTATGTTATTGTATTTYGGGACATGGCTGTCCCACTGGGAAAATAWAATATCTGAGAATCATCCTGGCTTCTTCCCAGCCTCCTGAGGGAGGTGAGAGAAGAATCACGCCTGGACAGTCCCACTGGGCTTGTAGAGCTCTAAGCTAGAAATGCAGAAGGAGGTGGGGTAATCTAAGGACTCAGTACAAGTCCACAGCCACAGCCTTTGTGCATCCTGCTTCTGCTGCAGGCTGGCAAGGATCCAGAAAAAGCAGAGTGATGCAGTGCTGCTTATCCTAAGTTCCCAGTTCAGGGAGAAATTCAGGGTTTTCTCAGCATAAGTTCAAGTCTCAGCTTGAGAACTTACCTTGTTCCAGGTACAGCTGGAACCCCATGAGCACTAAACAAAACTAACACCTTGAGAACATGCCACACGCCCTCCTCGTAAGAGTTTCTCATTTTTTAGCACTTCTCTGGGTCCTCCAACCTCATTCCTGTGCATAATGAATGGATGGTGCATCACTGGAGCCAGCTGCCCTGCAGTAAGATCCTAAGGAACAGAGGACTTGGTCTTGGAGTGTGTGCAGCTCTACTTGCAAGGTGGCTGGAGAAATTTTCAGTGATGCAAATTTTTATCATTCGTCATTTGGGCCACTACTTAGGTGTCTTTAACTGAGCATCGTGTCCTCTGTTAAATGTCATTAGAATTTGTGTGTGTTTCTTACTGAATTTCTGTAATTTATATAAAACTTTCACCTTGGAACTGGGATTGATTATATCAGGGTGCTTTAGTTTTTAAGCTTCAGGGTTGATACAGGGCTCATGAATTAATTTATGCTACACTAATGGCCTTTAAGTATGTGTGCATGCATACAAACACACAAATATATTACATTTAAATATACAAATGAACATCACTTCTTATGAAATTGGTTTTTTCCACCAACAAGTCTCATACTTATTTTTTTAATTACTTTGCCTATTCTAATATATGTATCCTTTAAATATCCAAGATGAAACCAGACTACTCAGTCTCTAACTAAACCTTACTTAAAATTTCCTATGTGTTTGCAATTTTCACCTGTTCCTTCCAGCGCCTCTCTGTCCCTCCTCCTAAGGAAGTTTAGGTAAACATTTTTAGAATATTTAATCTACTGTAAAAATGACATGATTTTTCTTTGCACCAAGAGCGGTGCTGTATCAAGTTTGATCTTGTCACTTTGATTGCATGCTCCAGTGATGATGACTAACTTTCTGACGTTGTATATGGACCTATCAACATGCAGCATTCCAAAATCTCATTTTGTTTAGTCGTTGYTTTTTACCCTTTATATACAGAGGCCCAGAGAGAGCTGAATACCCATCAACCTTCTAATGTTCATTTCAAGCACAGGTTTCCAGAAGAATATTTTTTGAAAAGTCTTGTCTTCTTCTCCCAGAGTTCATAGGCCAGTATTGTATAATTTTTACTGAAGAGCTTTTTAAGCTTATCACTACTTTACAAGACATTAGGGAACAACTTCAAAACTGAATCTCTGAAATAAAAATTTGGGCACACTTATAAAAAAAAGATTTCCTTATGCTGAGTTTAGAATTTTTTTGAATGGYGGTTTTGGCTTCAGTACCTTCTTGGATTTTCCTTTCATCTTTGTTCAAACGTGTATCCTCATGATCCATATMTCCACTGTTATTTGAGCACTCTCATAAGAGCACTTTGGCCTTTTTGCCGAACATGGAAAGAATAGTCACCATGGTATGAGACCCATGTTTTCCTTTCCTTTCAGTGGATCTGATTCACTGGTCTATGAGGTTCAGATATATCTCATATTTAAGAAAGGTGTGTGGGCTGARCCTGACCATTTTGAATTCTTACTCCTCTTACTCTTTTCACTTATCGGCTAAAATACTTACAGGAAAAAAGGATTTTAAAAGCACTGTTAAGGACTCCCTTTTCATAATTTACAACAAATCTTCTTTTCAACACAAAGATTTTGTTTTTTATTTCCTTGCTTTTTTTTGTCTCCTTGCATTTGTTTTGACTGGCAAAGATCACAGATCTCCTTTCAACTAAGTGCCATAATCTCAACCAGACATTAAAAAATGTCGAGTCTGACACTGCATTGTTTGAGAAGTAACATTTGGATATTCACACTTCTGATCAGCTTGGTCCTCTATAGGAACAGAGCCAACTTACAGAAAGACAAAATCTGTAAGAATTTAGACCATCATTTCGACTTCTGCACCTCACTTAGCTCCATGACTCTTATGGTACTCTACATAAGGMGGTTCCCATAAGTGCTGTTTCATCTTTTAGTTGTAAAGCATCACAGGCTCTGTACTGACCTCTCAGTTCAGTCTCTGTATTTACCTGGATAGGCCAAATTTTGGATTTTAGCTGGTGTTTCCCATGGCATTGGTTGCCTGATGGCCGCTGCATAACAAATTGTCTCCTCTGCGGGAATGGGGCTGGGGGAGGCTCATTTAATTGTCAGTGTTTGGTTTGGAAGATGGAACAAGGATAAGGAAACATATAAAAATAGCTAATAAAACATTAATTGGTCCAACCACACATTCCTAGTTCTACCCTAGTTTGTGTGCCTCTCTTCTCTGAATAAGATTTTGAGTGTAACCATCTAGCACACTGTGGGTATGAGAGCAGCTCATGYGTACAGATATTCCAGAGATAAAAGCAGCTGCTCAGAACTATTAGAAGTTTTCAGGCTCACCTGAGARAAGACATCATTGAGAACACCCATATTGCAGTCAAACAGAGGAGTTAGCAATTAAAACTTATCCTTAACTAGGAAATTATCTAACAATACTGAGTAATTCCAGTCACACACTGATTCCTGGGAAAGGAACCAGAGAAAAACCTGAACAGAAGCAGAAGACATGACTGGCTAGAACAAAAACTATTAAAATTTTACAAACCTATTACTACCCCTTAGGCCCTAGAATCAAGGGACTTGTAACAGTATGCTTTTCTTCTGCTCATAACTATGAGGGAAAGCCCACAATTTTACCGAAGTATTAACAATGCAGAAATATCTGGTCTTCTCTAAAGAACCTATGCCATGCTCCTGAAAATGAACCTGATACTCCACCATCATTTTTTTTGGATGTGATACATGGGTGTGTGATTCCTATCTGTTCCCCATGCAGACATAAACTCTCTTTTTATCCCCAAAATAAGGGATGCCATGGTTCCCTTTTTTTGTGATTGGAAACAGCTGTGGTAGRAAAACTTTGTCGTTATTACCTGTTTCTTTGAAAGGGATGAAAAACCACTGTCACAACTTGTAATAGAGAATCAATAAATGCAACAGAAGTTACCAAGAAATTAATTTTCTGTTTTGTATCCAAGTTTCTTTTTGGTCTGTCAGGGAAGACAAATATAGATTGAATAACRTTAGAAAGGCAGAAATGGTTGGCAAATGTAATAATTCTATCAAATAGAGTAATATATTATCAAGTAATCCATGTTTAGTGGAATATTGGCTGTATTTTAATCCWGAGTCACCTAAAACAGGATTTTGGGCTATCACAAGCAGAACAGTTTAAAGCCAGAGAATTTTAACTGAAGAGGTCAATGACCACCTGTTGTCTTTGCTTAGTTTCTCTTCTGGGTATTTTTCCTTCKGTGAGTACATCATCAGCATGGAGAAAAAGTTCTCCAGAGATATGGTTGCTGAGGTTTCCTGGGCAACACCAAGGCAGACAGTAGGACTCTTTTCTTCTTGGGGGTAGCAGGTTCCCAGTGTACAGCACACTGCTCTGGGAGAAGGCARATAGCCAGAGATTTTAAAAATAAAATTAAAAAATATTTTTAAAATAAAATAAAAAAAGACATTTGCAACACCATTTTGTAGTGCGACAGGTGTGATCTTTAGCCTGTAGCTCCAAGAACAGTTGTCTAGAGCTACAGCACCTAGTGGGTGTGACCTAGATCAAAGACAATTCTTAATCACCACTCTGCAATGTTCTTCTGAACAGGACAAAGAAGTGCAAGGAACACACATTTTGGACACAACCTGATATTTTCTGAGAGAACTGGCCGATTTTGAAATTTCACTGCCAGATCCTCARTTGGTTTGATGTTACTTTGACAARTTACTCGGTTTCTCAGTTTTGGTAACTGTGTCTTCCTGACCACATGTAGGCGGAAAATATATTGTCTATTCCAAAGACCCAAACCAGYATTTTCTGGCAATTTGATTATTTTGACCTCACAATTTGCATGTGTGTGTCTGTGTATATGTAATACATGTACATTACATTATGTGCCATATAACGCAAAAAGAAAACTTTGATTATAATATAGAATTACAGTAAGTGTATGTGAAAAAGCTGGAAAAGACTAACTTTCAAAGCTTTCCCTAAAAAACCCTAACAATCCTTCAGCAAAAGGGATATTTTTAAAAGTGTCTGAGAGGTGTAGAGTTGTTCCTCCCACCCCCAAAGAGTGTGTTTCTAGTCTCCAGCAGCTTCCAGTTTCTTTTGGAGCTGTGTTTAGGCAAGGACACATGTTGCTCTGATTGGAAAAAAATTTCTCTGTGTGGTGATTAAAGTTTTGTATTGTTTTCTACTGTTGTTTTTGTGTGCCTCAGGGTTGGCCACAGGCTCATAGCACAGATACAGTTCCTTGTGTCCCACTTTTCCATCTTTAAAAGAATGGGGCTWAACTCTTCTATTCAGGCTCAATGTACATACCTTCATTGTGTRTGCAATACAATTTACTGAATTTTGCATCTTTCTTGACTATTTAGGAAAATACATAATATTCCACACTTCAACAAAATGACTGCTTCTCTGTTTGCCTTCACTTACAATCATCAGTCGACATTCAGTTTTAAGGAACACATTGGAAATGAATTTCTCTGATGTTTGCTTGGGCAAGAGAAGGATTTTGCACCAGTTTAAGCGTGACTCAGTGTTTGATAAAGATTTTTATAGCTGAGGTTTCTGGCAGTATTAATTAGAGCCAATTATAATGTGATAGACAGGTTTTGCCAGTTTAAAATTCTTAACAGAACTCCCTCTGTCTCTTAAAAACCAAATGGAGATTTTGATTGCATTTGCATGCCTGAATTGTTAGGCTCCTTGAAAGTTAGAGTCCGTGAACATAATATGATATGTGAAAATTAAATAATCAGAAGTTTACTTCAACAAATAAGCAGATGTCCATATGTGTGYATATAACATTAGGAATGAAACAATATTAAACATGATAAATATTTTGGGGCTGTTCTTCATGACATTGTTGCTGACAATGATTTTCAATCACAGCTTAAAATTTTATGGTCAGGCTTTCTATTGTTGATACTTAAGTAATTTTTCAATTATCGCAGTTGGTAATTTCATGTTTCTATTTGATTGGAGTTGGTGCTAAGCTATTAATTGGGAAAAAAAATTATTTTTAATGAAGTATTTTCTGTCATTATCTGCTCCAATGGCTTCCTAGATCCCAAACAAAGACACTTAATTAGTGTTCCATTTTCTCTCTGGTCCAATAAATATTTTAATCAAATACAAGRAATAAGAGCCAGAAAGAAAAATTTAAAAATCAGCCAGAATATATCCTTAAAGTACCTCATAACTTTGGGTACTTTCTCCACATATAGCTTCTTTGTGAAAACCTAGTGTTGCAGGGTTTTTTGAAACAGATGTCAGGAACTATTTTTTGTGTAAAATTGTTTTCTGGCCAAATTTACTACTAAATTACTGCTTCCAAAATTCACTTTCTTAAGTTAAATTAATCTTCAACACTATCTTATAATGTCAGCAAGAGGAGATGTGAGCTGGTTATCCAGTGAATCTTAATATACTTATCAAGAAAATACATTTTTTCATGTGCAAAGACATGTTCTTTAGCCATGTATGGCATCTACCAGGGCCACACAGTGACTGATAGACAGAGTGCTATGTTTGCTTTCCKCACAGCCTAAATCACAACAAAACTCTATTAAGAAAGCATATGTAGACATAATAAGAATTATTCTAAACCAGTTTTCTGTGCAAAAGCAGTGGAACTCAGATGACCAAAAGTAGACTCATCTACCCTCCTTAATTAAGCATTCTACTTCTATTATTATTGCTGTTGTTATTATCTATTGTTAATTATTAAATAATCTTAAACATGTCTGATCTGCTAATTTGATTTTGAATTTTTTGTATCCTGGCCTTTTTTCCACAATTTCTGGGGTTTCAAAATCATCATGTTGAGTGCAGACATTGACTATTTTTTCTCCTTCACCATGTACAGTGTAGTGCATTTCATCACATTCCATGAATGCCATCACCAAAAGCCTCAGTGTGCACAGACCAAAGCTGGAATAATTAGCCCTGTGCTTCTTCCATACTTTTCAATCTCCCAGGGCAGATCTATTTCTTTACTTCCCTTGATTGCAGATGCAAGGAATAGGTAAGCTTTTGAATGTCTGGTTTTTGTTAGTGCAAGTCACTTATTTTATCCACTGTATTCTTGGTTTTAAACATGTGAACCACTAACTCAGCTGTAGAAATTGATATTAGMATTTTTATGATTTTTCATGGTCTCAAACCAAGAAAGTACCATTTTTTCATAGAGTTTATTCTTTGTGGCATTAATAAACAGGGACATTTGCTTTTTCAGATTTTAAATAGCAGACCTGACCAAAACATTTGATCTATTTCTAATTCTGTTCTTGGTTTATATTTCTGAGACCTTTTCTTTTCAGCTCTTTTCTTCAYTGACATACTTCAAGTGGATACACTCAGGAATATCAGATCTTTGGTTTCTGCCCTTYGCTAAGACACCCAATTCTTTCTCTGAATACCTTCAAAAGTGCACTCTGTGCTACTGGAGCTGTTGCTGTATGCTTGATGCACTTCATCAGGGAAGCACAGCTACAAGCCAAAACCACTTCAATGTAGACAAAGAGAGCTGATGCTCACCTGGTAGCAGGGAATTTTCTTGAAAATATTTGGTAGAGCTCATATACAGTATTATCTGTTTTATGCTCATAACATGCTTGTCACAGTCCAGTAGCACCCATGATCTTCTTCAGCCAGATAATAATGCTGCCCCTTTAGAGCCTGGCACCTGCTTAACCACTGGTGCTTCTCCCACCCTTGGACTGCTTTGYTTCTTGTACTTTCCTGCCATATTTGACTGTAAATCCGAGTGTGAAACTCATGTACTGAAACTTCCTCTCACTCTTCCTCTATCACACCCATCAGGAGAACATTGTAACCAGATATTCAATATTCACCACTGGTATATTTGTATCCAGAATTCTACAGTACCCTGATTCTGTGCACTCTGTAATCCAGGTGTAGATTTTCCTTTGTATTTATCCTTCTCTCAAACATCTGCATAAATTATTCCAGCCCCACAAACCCCAAGAACTTGAACCAAGAAGGGCAGAATGCAGCTCTACAGCTGAACTCCTTGTTGCCAATCTGCAGTCAGGGATGGAAAACACCGACTGAAAAAGCCCAAGCAGACCTGAGGGGCAGAGTGCACCCATAATGGAACATTGTCTTCCATTTTGTGGTTTTGCTCCAGAGGYTTTCTATGCTTTCCCTGAAGTAAGACTGTTAATTTACTGCCTGCATTACTTCAAAGGCTTAGAATAAATCAGACTCTCCTGATTGGGCTRAAATCTGAAATTCAGCTTGAAAGARCCACAGATGAAAATTTTTACCCTTCACAATGATAATTTCACTCTTCCTTCATCTCTCTGCTTCATTTCATTTTGCAGACAAGTCCCTTCAAATAGTACAAAGCCACCACTTACAAACACACTCCCTTTCCCCAAATGTGAGGGCTTTCATCATCTTCCCTCAGTATTTCATCAGCTTGCCCCAAGAGTACGAGTAGTGTCCGCCAAGAGGACAGACAGCTGTTCAAACAGCACCACTCTGAGCTGCAGGAGCAGGACTGGAGTGACATGGATGTCATTCCCACCGGCCCTGCTTCCTCACCTCAGCCAGTCAAGAATCCACCAGGTAGTTCTGTAAATCTGTCATGCTATTTGTCACTCTTAAGGAGTTCTTCTGAGGTTTGTCTGGCAGGACTAGAAAGAGCAGTGAGATCTGAAGCTCGATTCATGAATTATTGGGTGGTAAGTTGAAAGAACTGCATACTTCTAAAACTAGGTTGGCTTCTTAACAAAACCTGTCATAACTTGTCCTGACTGCAGCAGTTATGTCCTCTGAGAAAAAAATAAACAGCAAAAAAATCCCAACATATTTTTGAATGCATTTGTTGGTTCCTCTTTCCCTCTTACAATGTGTTTTTCCTACTATTTTCCATGCAGATCACTAAGCTGTCTAGGATGTTGCTTTAGGCAAGACAGGCCATTCTTCCCAGAGTTAGTTCCCCTCAATGACTTCAGGCCTTCCATGGATTTTTCTTCACCACTTTAAGGGAAAGAGCTGTACTGTTTTCTATTAAAAATACCAAGATTCTCTTGCCACCATATAAGCTCAGAAATCGAGGCCTGGTGCATGGGAATGAGCCAGTGCTTTTATTTCACCACGATTGCATCCCATGCAATTCCACCCATCCCTGTTTTTCTCTGAGTCCTGAAGGTATTGTCTCGGTGTCTGTATTTTATGTTTCAAGGCTCGGTTGGCTGCCTGCAGTAGACATAATCTGCTAAGAGGACATTTCAGGAAAGTGAAATGCAGCACTGAGGAAGCTTAAGATATCTGGCTTTTGGGATGCTGCACAGATTGCCATGTCCTGACCACATGAAAAAACTATCTGTAAAGCAGTGAGAATTTGAGAGAAAAGAGATAAACAGGTGGAGGAACTCTTTTTTAAAGCCTTTTCTTTTACAATATTCAGCCCATTGCAGGCTGATTTCTCTGGAAAAAAATCAGAAGCTGTAGTAATGTAGTAATACAATATTAATAATAATTGAAACATTGAGAGAAATAGAGAACAGGTGACACAAGCTTCCCAGTGAAAGATATCTGGTGATTGACTTTTTTCACTGATATCCCTCCCATGACGTTCTTAAAAAGAATTCATTTGTTCCATTTACACAGCTGTCCATCACAAGGAACTGCTGTGCTAATAAATCCCTGCCTCTCMAAGAAGATAAGATATATCTGTCATATAATACTTGAAGTGAGTTAAAGCAACAGGAGGTTAAAAAAGGAAAGTAAGCCAAGGGGAAACTTTAACASTGTTAGAACATCAAATCAGCATTGGGAGATTCATCGTATGTCTGGGTAAAAACTGATAAAGTGGAAAAGAGGCTGTAGATTTGGGTTTTTCCTGTCAGATTTACTTCWAGCAAGCTTTCAAAAATATATCACTGCTGGCAACAATAGCAAACTATGTTTTGTTCTGTTGTTAAAGCTGCTATGTTGCAGTCAGTGTGATGAGCATTATTTTAAGCTTCTTTTCAGTGCACAATGTTTTTAACTCTGTGGTATATGATTRCAAGAGCAGGGATCAAAATATCTTTTTGTGTGTGTATTTGAAAGCAGGTGAGCATGTTGTCASAGGCATGGTGGGCCAAAATGACCTCTCTAACAAGCCTAGGATAAGCAACAAAAATACCACAGTCTCAACTGTAAAAGAGAGGTACCAAAAAGCTCCCATGCTTCTCAGTGTTGTGCAATGGAAGTGGATTACATAGTTCATCTGTCCCCTAAACARAAATGGGAATAACATAATGTAATTCTCATCTTTCTCCTCCGAAACACCCTGGTTCTGAAGTTTCCASTTCCTGAGTTCCAGGTTACTGTTTACAGCACAAACCTTCAAGTGTTCCCATCTCAAGTTCCCCAAATTTGAACTTCCATACTGTAACTGTGCCAACACTCTGTTCCTATAGTCACCTTCCTCTCAGGATTCAAYGTCACAGAAGGGATGTCCTTGGCAGGGACCTCTGGGGTTCATCTTGTCCCAACCCCCATTCAAAYAAGGTCCCCCAGCAGGTTGCTCAGACCATGTYCAGACAGCTTTTSAATATCAGCAAATTTGGAAAGCCTGMAATTTCTCTGRGCAACCTGTGCCAGTGCTTGGGCACCTTCATAGTGAAAAAGTGYTTCCTGATGTTCAGAGGGAMCRTCCTGCGTTTCAGTTTGTGYYCATTRTCTGAAAAGAGCCTGGTGCYATCTTGTTTGCACCCTTCCTTCAGGTATTTACGTACATTGATGAAATCCTCTCCAAGCCTTCTCTTCCCAAGCCTGAACGGTCCCATGATTTTCAGCCTTTCCTAATGTAAGCAGCACTCCTGTCATTTAATCATCTTCATGGTACTTGACKTGACTCTCTCCAGTTCCTCAGCTGCTCTTTTGTACTGGGCAGTCCAGAACTGGACACAAGGCTTCAGTTGTGGCCTCACACACAGGAGGAGAGGGGAAGGATCCGCTGGCAACACACCCCTCCTATACAGCCCAGGATCTGTTGGTCCCCTTTACCCCAAAGGCACATTGCTGGCTTATATTCAGCTTGTTGTCCACCAGGACTCTTTCTTCACTGCTGCTTCCCATCCCATCAGCCCCCAGCATTAGTGCACACCATTCTGACCACAGGGCTACATCCTCTTCCTCACCACAGTCCCTACATTCATCCCATTATCTTGTCTCACCCCTCAGCTTCTRCTCCTGCACAAACCTCCCTCCTCCCCTTCACTCTCAGCCCCCATCCTCAGCCCACGTGTCTACTGTCTGCAGTTGCTCTGCAAATCTCTTTCTTTCTATTTTTAAATAGCTGACAATTCCTCCTTCCTCCCCCAGCCCTGGACTCGGATTACTCTCCAGCATCCATTTGTCATTGACTCCACTTCCATTCCTGACTTTCCCCACAGGAAAAATGAAAGCTGGATCCAGGCTGCAGCTATCAGAAATCTGCCTGGATGTACTCAGAGGAAAGAAAAAGAGCAGCTGTCTGTGAAAAA
>NW_026623365.1:767300-820825 GCF_030028575.1 Malurus melanocephalus | reverse complement strand
TTTTTTGTGAAATAATAATTATTATCATCAAGGCAGGATCTGTACAAAACTGACTGGAACTCTTTCAATTAGGAATGAATCCCAACACAAAGTTTGAAACACTCAGAGATTTAATATGATTTTATYCCTTTTGTCGTGTATYTATTCCTACAAATAAATATTAATGMMCTTGGACAAAAGCRGGAAACATTGCAGTATTTTTAACCAGCTTTTCTTTCAGTCTGAAGCAGATCCTGACAGTCTCTTAAGCAGGGTTAGCAGATGTRCTGTGTTACCTGCCTCTGCCAAGTGAGCAAATCTCTCATCCCTGCAATTCACTTCTTCTCCAGCAGTCCACCCAAGAATACTGCATTTAACMTGAAAGCAAAGCATTCATGAAGGCAAACTCTCCTAAAGTTTAGGATTCTTCTATTTCATTACATACTCCAAAAAATACAGATWCTTTTCATTCAGCTGGTATGTTACTTCCATTTCAGTTTAAAAACAGGAATATTTTCCAGACAAAAATAAACTCTCTTAAGCCAATTGTCTCAAGAAATTTAAAATACAGAATTCAGAAAAAGTATATTGCATATGGTTGCGATTAGAAAAGAGCTTTTTCATSAAATTCCATTAAAACATGCAATGGTGGGCTCTGGACTGTCAAGGATAAAACAGCCRAGGAAATTCCTCAGAAAACCAGCAAATTTCAGAGCAGCGCTGTCAGATCACAAGACTGTGAGTGAACTACATTATATAATGAAAGGGCTGTTTGAGATTTTCTCTTTTTCTGTTTCTCTTCTCTTGTGCAGGCCTACGAAATGCAGAAGGCAATATGGAAAGCAGAGGAGAGAGAGGCAGGAACAGAATGATGACTTGGTAAATGTCTGCAGATTGAGCTCACAGCAAAACCTCCAGAGCAGAGTGAGAAAGAGACAGCGACGGGGAAAAGGCTGAGGGGCGAGATGCACTTGCAGTTGACAAATATATGTGACTTAGACATATGTGGTGATTGAAACCAAGCAAGTAGATAAAATCAACAACAGATGATATGCAGATGAGGAAGAGGTAAGAGAACTCGGGAAGACTTGACAGAATAGAGAAAATAATTYAGAGGTTGGGGTCTGGTTGCTGAGGCACACATGAGCTCAGAAGCAAGAGATCAAGCAGAAGTTAATATATGTAGCATTTCTCATGTAGTCACAGAAAAAAAACTTACTGACTTTTATAGGAGACTAAAGCTCCTTCATTAGATGAAAATACATTGAGTGTTTTTGCAATATTTTATTTATGTTTTTCTGTCTTTATTTTTAGATTGCCATTGAAAATGTTTACAGGGTGTTTCTTTGTCWTCCATATTTTCATGTCTTCTTTCTTCATATAAACTCCACTGAAATGAGATCTTTTAACAACAAAAATACTGTTGCCTGTTTGACATGAAGAAAATAGTTATAGAAGCAAATTGGTTACAGTGTTTGATTCATCCTAAATCAATAGGTAAATGAGATTTTTTAAAAAAGACTTTTGATTTCTAGATACTCCCCATGTCCCTGACATCTATTTAACTTTATATCATGGATGCAGACTGAGCTTTCCAGTATGAATGCCTGTCATCTCTCTGGATGATGCTCTTCTTCTTCTCCTACACTGTTTTTAAAATAGAAAGTGTGATGATTGGGAAGAAGTAAACAATGCCAGTAATCATAGTCTCACAAAATCTCACGTCACAGAATCAGTGCCAGTAACATCCACAAACATGTATAACCAGCGCAATGACTGTGCACAAGAACATTTTAAAACTTGAAGGTTTGTGTGTGTTTGGTGCTTGTGACAAGGAGCACAGGCAGTGTTTGTCATCTTCCATTTCTCGACAGAAGGGTTGCATGGCAGCAGACAGAGTATAGGAGCCTTAACAGTGGCTGACCCATTCCTAGATGGTGATTTCCTGCTGTTCCCATCTTGGAAACGAGATCACCTTCAAACTGAGGTGKTTTTTTCATTTTCACCAGAGTTGTGCATCGGGGTTTTTTCAGTGTAATATGGATATTCCCAAGCTGCAGGGCTGCTGTGGTGATCCCAGACCCAGGGTGTCACACAGATATGCAGAATCACACAGGAACAGGAGCAGAATTCTGGAATATGCAGCACCCCCTGTGCATTTCTTTCACCACCACAACAGTGTGCTTTGCTGGTGTGACAGTGGCTGAGAACAAATCCGGTGTGCTTGGGGGGTTCCTGTAAGTGGGTGCAGACTTCCATACATGCTGATTTACAGTCTAAGAGTAATTCTTTGGACAAGGAAGGGACAAATCTTCAGCWCCTGGAACATTTCTGTCCCCTGTCCTCTTGCCTTGTGAGGAGACATACTGACTCCTTGGAGTGAGAAGTGCTGTGCTTTGTTCAGGAATCATCCCGGGGGCAACTGATTGGAGATCACTGCTCCTTGTGGGTRGCATAGAGCCCAGAAGCTGAGCTGCAGAAAATAGTCTAAACACACCTACAGCCTCTAAAGGCTWGTAAAGTAATCGGCTTCTTCCTCCTCAGAAAAAGATTTAAGGGAAAGGTAATAAATTACAAAAAGATATAACAAATGGGGACAACATAACCTTTTTCAAGATGATGCTTTTCTCAGCAACTGTTTTAAAACCCAGTTTCAGGAGCAACACTCAGCACATCTCTTTGCTGCCCACTGCCTTTTTCACAATTACAGATTTTCTGCTGAAGAACTGCTGATGTATGTTTCATTTTTCCCAATACTTCACTTCTATGGGGACAAATTTGAAATATTCATTTGAATGTTAGGAGATTAGCAAAAGAGTGAATTTGCTATTTATCAATAAGCATAATTGAGGGAAGCAGTCCCATAGCTTTTCATTCATCTGCTTCAACTCTGTCAGTTTTGATTCAAGATGTCATGCCTAGTAACTGAAGAAACCACTTACTTTAGAGTTTAAACAGTCAGGGATTCAAAAATATGAAATACTGTGTCATAATGTATGGGATATGAAAAAGTGGATGTATCTGGAAAGCTAATGTTTTAAACTGACATAAAACTGAGGAAATATTTAAAACTGGGTCATGAAGCTTGACACTTGAGTGCCAAACTAGTTTAGTGTCCAGAAACTTCTATTTTATAGTTTTGGATCCTTTCTTGTTGCATAATAGGGTATTCTAATGCCTTCTCCATGGTCTGTATTACTGTGAAAGATGCCAGAACATTCCCACAGCTTTGCCCATTGTTTAATTTATGTGCGCTGTGTGGTAGGTCCCACTATAAAAGATGTGTCTCTGCTTCAAGGCAAGAGGATCTCTTTGMTTTTTAGTGTCTGCCTTGCTCCAGACTGAGCAGAGGCTTCTGGAGAGGAGGAAACACTGTTTCCTTCAGAGCTGCCCAGCACACAAAGCATGACAATGTTCCCAGCTTTTTGGAAACCACAGAGGYGTTGGGAGGCTGGGGAGAATGGAGAGGGGAAGAGGGGTAAAGTCTCTTCTCAGCAGCACAAGGCARATTCAGGCCAAGCTGAAGAGCTGCCTGCAAAGAAGAAGGGCTCTTAGAAATGCAGAGTGGTTGTGCTCCACCCAGTAAGATACTGGAGAGGATCTGGGTGGGAAAACTCAGCAGGAAGGGCTCTCTCAGCCCACAGAGTGCCGGAGAAGGAACTGGGTCCTGCGCCAGGCATCAAAGCAGAGTGGCATTTAATATTTTTGTCCACTAATGGAATCTGACTTAAAAGTTCACAGGAATTTGACTTCTGGTAACACCTTTATGGGAATATTTCTGCCTCAAATTGATGCTCCATCATGGTTAATTTACTTTCTGCTCCTGGCGTGCGCACTCATGAAACTGCATCTGCATTGTCGAGAGTGCAATAATAGGAACATTTACTTGTCAGCTGAACAAAGTCAAAGGATTCAATGGATGTGAAAACTGAGCATGTTGTAAATGTAAATAAGGGCTGCAGAGGTTTGATGCACTGCTGGCATTTCGTGTCTGGCCAGCTGTAGCCATAAAGAGAATATTTGGGCAGAAGTACTCTATTCACAGTACAAAATTAAATCTGAATGCATTTGTCCTAGAAAATAAAACAGGCTCCTCTTATTTTCTTTGCCAGAAAATCATGAGGGACACTTCTGCCTCTGAGAAGCTGAGCTCCCCTGAATGGCAGGAAGTTATGGCAGGCTAAATGGGTTCAGAAAGTGTTAGCTGTTTTAACAGAGAGGATGGAGGGAAGGTAGCAGTGGTAGGCAACAGGGAAAAATGGATGCTGTGAAAGAAAGGGCAGATTTGAGGCAAGTAAACACTCACAGATAGGAAGAGGCTTGTACATGCTCAATGTAGAGTGTTCCTCACTGGAGATATTCAAGAAGTGTCAGGACACAATCCTGTGCCAGGTGTTCTAGGATGACCCTGCTGGTTGGACTGTGGGACCACTGTGGTCTCTTCCAACTTACCYGTTCTGTACTTCYRTGATTTGTGCCTGCTGGCATGTCARAGGGTCTGTGAGCAGTGGAGRGGKGACARTGACRTAGTTATACCTGTGTGCTTGAAGGRCACTGTGCAATTGYTYATTGCCWTTRGWGATAGTTTAAATYAAGCTTTCCTTTGAGGTCAGGATCACTTAAACTCCCACAATTACGGATCCTCAAATGGGGCGCTCCTAGAGAGTGTCAGAAAGCCCATCACTGCGCTAGTTCATCAAAAAAGAAACAATATAATGAAAAAATCATACCTTTGCAAGCATTTCCCCAGTAGAGTACAGCATTTTGTGAAGTGTTCTGACAGCATTCTGTGTTCTGTCACAGAATTATTAGGGGGCAATGAAGTCAGGAACAAGGAACTAAGATGAAAAGCTGTGTATTACAGTACCTCCTCCTATATGAACACGAAATAAATTGTGATCTGAAGGGACATTAGAAAATCATCTGCAGAATCTGCAGTTATCAATAACATTTTTATTCTTAAAGAGACTCAGGGCTTAGATTCTTTGTCCTGCMTAATATTGTCTCTCCTTTAACTAATGATTTCTGTATCAGGTCTAGAACATCTTTTTCCTGTCTGTACTAATGCTAAGGAGTCCAACAAGACAGYTGGGTATTCCAGGTTCCTTTTTCATTTTCTTTTTAAAGACAGCAAAGGACTGAAACATGTTAATTAAATATTTGTCATCAGACAGCCTGTTAGGGAAAACRGGGAGCCTTTGACAAAACTCAGTCTCTCTACAGGGACAATGAAGTTTTTGTTCAGAAGACCACAGTTTTCTCCTTTCTTACTCTTTTTATTCAAAAATAGAGCTGCAGAGCCATAGAAGAATTTCATTTGAAAGGGTCTCAGAGGTGTATAGTCCCACTCTACCTTTGAGAAGAACTGAATTAAAAGCTACATGAGGTTGCTTAAAGCCTCTCTCAGATTACTTTTGAAACATTCTAAGGGTGGTGACWGCAAAACCTTTCTTGATGACCTAACATGAAGATACAGAAATAATTTCCTTATTTACGTGAAGTTGAATAAATAACTTCACATTAATACTATCACCTCCACCATTTCATTATTTTTATAATTCTTATTGCTTACTTAACTAAGCATGCTGCAATTATGAGATATGAAAAAATTGCAGATTAAAACAGAAGTAATGTCTTTTTCTTTTAAAAATGAAATGAGATATATCTGTGTCTTAGCTTTTACAAATCTTCAGCTCTGCTTGGAAGAGAATTTTCCTCATAGCAGCATAGGTCCCAGTGACAGATGGGCATTTTTTGCAGTCTCAGCTTTTCCAGATTTTTTAGCCAAGTAGCCAGCTCATTTTCTTGCTGATGGTCCTGATAGGCCATCATTTGTCCTTGCACGTGCTCTTCATGTTCATTTTTTTCCGGACAACGGGCAAAGCCTGCAGCCAGTTCCTTCCACCCTAACCTATAAATAGAACACCTGTCCAGGTCTCTGGAAAAATTTGATTATTGAAATGTGTTTTATTTAAATAACATCTTACACTTTTCCTGGGTTTTTTTTTCTGCACTGGTTTAACAAATATGATATTTGTCAACACCAAACACACAGATGAGAGGATACTGTGCACACACGATAGAGGCTTCTCTCCTGTCTATTCACAGACATTCAAATACAGCTCTTGAACAGATCTTCCCCTTTCTAGACAACCAAGACAGGTTTTTCTCTTGTCAGAAAATCCTTTGCAGCTGGAGCTCTCAAATAACTGAARTTCTCTTTTCTGACAGAAAGAGTGGTGTCTGGGATGAGAAACACTCTTTCAGAGTCTGTCTGAGATCTTGATGGAAGTTTTCCAGGTGTATGCYGACCTGGATGTGCCATGATTTGAGCTGGAAGGGTTTGCATGGTGTATGACTACTTTCCCACTTTAAAAAATAAAATCAAGCCTCAGCTGGACATACTCTTTCAAGTTATAGATAARCAACCTTGTTTTCATTAGAAACAGAATAACCACACAGTGTTATCTGTGATTTTTTTCCAGGTAGGTAATTTTGAAAGTACTTAACGATGCTGACACAAAGATTGAACTGTAAATTGACACGAAATGTTACCAGACATAATTGGATKCAAGATGGCTTCTGAGTCTGGAAGCCTGCAGGTCCTTAGGCTGTGAATTCCAAACACTCTTTTTGACATCCATCACGTGCCAAATAACGTGTTCTACCTGGGCTACATGTGATCTGTTGAGATRTGTTAAAAGCTTGAGAGCTGGCAGCTGCAGGCACATTAGGTAAAAGGGGGAAAAAWGTCAATAAAGCTGACAGTGTTTTATATCTATAAAAATTAGGCTACTAATGAAAAAGGCTTTGTGAAAATGCATGTTGTTGAAGTTAATGTTTTCTTCTGGCCTCAAACTGACTCCAAAAAGCATTGCTAAATCATTGAAGTTTGTGGCGTTTGTGATCTGCTATCTATATGCCATGTAAAAGCATATTTGTTCTTGAAGGTCGCTATGTTCTCTGTTCTTGGAATTAAGAATAAATCATTCTGTTTATGGTTGTTAGCACCTCCTTTAGTAAAGGATTGCTATCGATGCATATTCTTTCTCTTCAGACAATTGATCTTCATGTGGTGTCTCTGTCTCATGCATTTATCACTCCATTCTCCATTCTGGTGAGAGATGAGTTTCCTTCCTCAGACCTTGTCAACATTTAGATTGCGAACATGCAGATTATGTTACTGCATCAGGTTAGAAAACTAAATGAAGTTTTCCTTTTTATTTTGACAGAACAATCAAGTTGTATAATTTTAGAAGGAGAAGACATGAATTTWGTCCCAACCACCTACGTTTTGGCAGAAATCCTGATGTCAAACAGGCACTCTGATTTGTGTCAAGATTGTTGTTTGCTTTATACCATATGGAGAAAATTCAAATAATTTCACTTTGYAGTCATTTGGTAGTTCTTGCATATTTTTGCAGTACTGATTCAGTGCAGAAACAAATGCCTAATTAAGATTTTAAGGGGAAAAAAGTACATAATTATTTGAGTTCTATTATCTGTTATTAACTTAGTCCCATTTTTTCTTTCCTTTTTTTGATTGCTATTCAAAATATTGCACATTTAAAAATCAGAATATTCTATTTTTGTTCTGTAATTTAGTAGAAAGAATGTGAAAAAGCATTGATCAGACCTGTTGAGAATGCATTTTCCATGACATATTTTATAAATATGCATTTTAACAATTAACATCAGTTTACAACTAGATTATGAGAAACAAATCAAAAAGATTTGGYTGAAAAAGTTCTGCAGTACTCCATTTCATAGAATTTTAATAACAATTTAAATTTTCAATTTGTGCTTTATTATAATGCTTTTAATATTCTAATCCTTCAAAAGGAAATAAAGATGGATAAGCTAGAAAAACCATTAAAATAGAGTTCTTTCCACTTTGAAAAAAAACCAACTCAATTCACAGTGCAGTCARGCAAAAGATAAAATGGACCTTCAGGCAAATGCCAAAATCAATTTGGTTGGATGGTGTACAACCAAAAGGTATGCATTTWTTTCTATGCACAGAATTGTAGAATTTATAGGTAAGTGATATCAAGTTCCGGTGTTTGAATTTTCTTATTCTAATAATTTATGAAAAMTTCCTTCTTTAATATAATAATTTCAGAGAAGAGGTCTGCAGAATGSCCTGTTCATCAGGATAAATGGCCAATTATGAGACACATGCACCTTGATTTTGTTCAGTCACCCTTTCATACTTTTTGGGAGAGTCAGGCTCTGGTCTGACACCACAAATATGCATTCAAGGAAATCAATTTTCTTTGARCTCTTCTGTTTTCCAGTAGCAATACTGGTTCACAGGGACTGTTCTGGCTGAGAGAACCACTGAAACACAGTGCATGTTAGTCATAATTTATAACCACCCACCTTCTCTGAAGAATTCATTGAGAAAAATGAGGACAAAAGCAGATGATACAGAGCCAGCAGCCTCCTTATCTACAGCACCTGAGGTGTTTCTTCTATAGAGCACSATAGGTGTTGCTTCTATAGTTGACTGTTTGGGACAATTTTAATTTTTTATAYGCTGCTGAGCCTGCAGGGTGTAACTGAGGCAGACCAGAGCCAGGTTCATGGCTGGTTTTTAATATCACTATTTGAAAGGTTCATGCTTTGCATTACACAATGCATCCATAAAGCAGGCCTTGAGAAAATACATTCCATAAAAAGATTTTACTAGCACAAGCTGAAGGATGGTAAAAATAACCAAGCTGTTCCTCTAGTAAGTGAACAGCCAAATACAAGCTCTTCATTTCCTAGCTTTTGTATTCTCTATTCCGCTTCTGCCTCTCTCCTTGCTTTTGCTGAAGTATCCAATGTGGTGCTATAYAGCATGTCAGCCACTTTTCTCATGTCTCTCCCTAAATGGAATCTKCCCAAACCAGATTTCTCAGCTCTCCCAACAGATGTCTAAATCATTGTAAACCTAATTGTCTTAAGTTTAGATAGAGTTCTGCAGTTTAGATGACACACAAATATTATGGCWAGTGTTAATTTCAGACAGCTGAATGACATCATGCTACCTAGAAAGTCATGCAGTTATCTTCCCTCAAGAGGAAATTATCTTCATTACCTTACCAGGAATCAYAGAATATCCTTAATTGGAAGGGACCTAAAAGGATCATCAAAGTCCAGTTCCTGGTTCTGCCCAGGATAACCTCAAGAACGTGCCTGAGAACATTGTCCAAATGCATCTTGAACTTTGTCAGGCTTGGTGCTGTGACCACTTTCCTGGGGAGCTCTTCCAGTGCCCAATCCACTCTGGCAGAAAAATCTCATTCAAATATACAACCTAAACCTCTCCTGACACAGTTTCAGGCCATTCCCTTGGGTCCTGTCACTGGTCACCAGAGAGAACAGATCAGTTCCTGCCCCTCCTCTTCCCCTCRTGCTGCAACTGCAGTGAGGTGTCACCTCAGTCTCCTCCTCTCCAGGATGAACAGACCAAGTCACCTCAACCACTCCTCATTTGGCTTCCCCTCAAGGCCCTTCACCACCTTTGTTGCTCTCCTTCAGACCCTCTCCAATAGTTCAATGTCTGTTTTATATCGTGGCACCCAGAGCTGCCCCCAGCCCTCGAGGTTTGGCCGCCCCAGCCCAGAGCAGAGCGGGACAATCCCCTCCCTTGCCCGGCTGGCGATGCTGTGCCTGATGCCCCCAGGACACAGCCCTGAGCAGCCTTGCACAGATATGAGGCTAGTCTCATTTAGAGTAAATTTAGTCTAGAAGACCTCCAGAGGTCCTTTTCTACATTAATTTTTCTATAATTCTTACCATAAAACTTTCAGATGGAAGACAGAGACCGCCTGCATATGTGRTATTTACAACACCATGCAAAACAGCAGTGTGGAGGGGGAGGACTGTTAAAGGGCTTTGACAACTGCACAGGAATTGTACCAACTGTGCAGGCATCTCTTTTTAAATGTGTGCAGATAAGATTCAAAGTTAATTTTGCTAATGCTATTGTGTTCCTCATATAGACATAACTATATTAAGGCTTGTAGTTAGGAAACTGCAAGAGACTAATGCAAATCTTTGCAGCTGTGGCATTCAGAATCATTTGCTGGTTTTATAATTACCAAAATAAGCAATATGCCTTTTGTCAAATATTTTCAGCAACGATGAAAAACACATAAGCAAAAGAAAGGAGTTGAAGCTTTGAAGTCAGACAACTCCTATGTACAGAACTTGTTTAATGCAAAGAAACATATTGCTTCTCTAAAACAGATGCCATGGGGAAGAAAATAAGAATAAAAATATTCTCAGATCAGCAGTAGGAGAGCACTAGAATTGTGTGTTTGAGGCAAAAATTTTCTACATATATACAGGAACATCCCCTTAACTTTGTGATCTTGTATAATTAATTGTGAATGTGGGTAGAACCCTACTCTTTTCTTTTACATACACAAAGGAACAACTAAGGTTCAACCCTGGCATAGTGTCACTAGTAATTAATAGGCAATGTTTTTGACACYTGAAGGCTTTTGTAGAGMATGTAYTGGGCAGTAACTCTTTACCTGGGGTTTATAGACGCTCCACAYTATCTCCCCTTAAAACGGTGCTGGGAGGACAGCAGGGAAAATTGTGGTTTCTTTCTCTGGATTGTTGTGAGGGAGGGGGGAGTTGGGGGTCTGCAGCACAGTGTACACTGAGAAACTGCTGGGAAACACAGGCTGCTTCTGACAGACCCAGAAGGTTAACTGTGTTGTCTACAACTGAAATCTTATGAAATCTGTCAGAGCAGGACTGGAAAGGTCAGTGAAAAGAGATGGTAGGTAGAGGGAAGGCATGTTTATGGACCTTTTTGTTTAAAAGTTACTTTGCTCTAGTTGCCCTTGTACAAGCCTAGCATCTGTAAGTACTGTAGGTGTTCAGAGGAAGAAAATGGTGCATGTCAGAAGTCTGGCCAGTTCACGTATGGGTAAGAAACAATGTCAATCCTTAAAATAACTGTTCCACTGGATGTCTCTGGAGTGCTCTATGGTGCCTTACTAGCMGGGAAATCCCATCTGTACTCCACTCCACCATATCCATGGGAATATTTCTACATGTTGCTTTTGCCATGAGTGGGAAAGTGACCAAATGCACGAGCAGGAGTTCAGTATTCATCTCACGTTGCCCATGTCCTCTGAGAAGCATGTTCAACCCAGCCTGAAGYACAAGACTTACCACCTTTTCTGATGGACTAAACTTTACCTTTGCATCTGCCTATGATCTTCCTCTGAAATCCTGTTTCCAATATCCATATTAGTGAAATTAGTTGTGTTTGCCTTATTACTTGATAAATAATACATTTCTCTGTGCAAGTAAGTGGAAAGAACAAAGAATCAGATTAGATCAGAGTTCCATTAGAAAGACACTCCTTAAACCTAAATCTTTTTTCCTCCCTGTTCCTCAAAAGCAGGATAAACCTTAAAAGACCTCAGTTATATCAGAGCTATTCAAAGATTTCATCCTTTGGGAAACCATTTAAGCATGGAATATACAGCAACAAATCATCTTGGTGTCTCTCCTCTGGACTGGCTCCAACAGGTCCATGTCCTTCCTGTGCTGGAGATCCCACAGATGGATGCAGTGYTCCAGGTGGGGTCTTGCTGGATTGAGGAAAGAGATCTTTTGTGTGCAGTTGTGCTGCAGCAAAAGAGTCACAAATGTGAAAGGAGCTTTCAACTTTGTATAAAAAGTACCCAATGAGTCTGTGGCATTGATATGGTAAAGAAAAAAAATCCTAAAGAAAATGACATTTAAAAGAGTGGAATACCAGTGCTYCTTATCTCAATTGGTTTACTGACACAGAAAAAAAAGGTTTATTGAGCAGAAATCAGCTGACTGATTCTCAGGCAAGCAAACTGAGTTAAGATAATTTGATTCTTTCCTAGTATTTTATTTTCTTCTACAGTCTTGGAAGCAGCTATGGTTTTTATCTCCATATATATCTTGCAGATGTAAACATGTGATAGGTTAGTCTTAGTTAACAACCAAACCCTCACCCAGCTGCTCACTTACTCCAGCACTATGCTCTCAGTGGGACAGACAGAGAAAATAAGAAAAATTAAGAGAAAAAACAGGAATGAAAAAACTCATGTGTGGGGATAAACATAGGGACATTCCTTTCCAATTACTGACACAGGCAAAACAGACTTGACTTACCAAGAATTAATTTATTGCCAACCTATTTTTCAGATTTGGGTGGTAAGAATCTAAAGCCCAAACCCTGAAACAACCTTTCCTCTCCTCTTTCCCAAGAAGAACTTAATTCCTTTCAGCTCTATTCCTCTACACTCCTCTACCCGACCCACAGGCACTGAGGGATGTGAAGGATGCACAGGGGGATGCTCTGTACAGTCAATTAATAACATTAGGTCTACCATCTCCTTCCTCTTCCCTCTTTCCCCCTGCTCTGCCTTGCAGTCCTCCACAGGCTGATATGGGATTTCTGTTCTGCTCTGCAGCTCCTCCTTCCCATCCCTGCCCCTCCTGGGAGCTCCCCACTACCAACACCTCAACACCCACAAGCAATACAAAATATTAAGGACATGGAGAATGCTCTTTAAAGAAACCAAGTGMGGATGGAGGGTAGCTGAGGGGTGAGCAAAAGGCAAACTTTCTGATGAACAGAAGCTGTCCTGTCCTGGAGACRCAGGATAACTTCAGTGTCACACTGTTGAGTGTTACTTTTGGTTGTCGTGTCCTTGGGGTGGGAGCTACAGCCCCAAGTCAGTTGTCTAACACCAAATCAGAGGCCATAAATAGGAAATCCACAAATTTAGCRTGTCAGGGGACCAGTCACGTTCTCTGGGATAGGCACAGGCTGTCTCTTCCAATTTCTTCTGTAAGGCTGAAAACAAGATGAAAGAAAAATAATTTATAGGTTATGACAGAGAATAAATGAGATGCAGTGAYTGAGCTGCTCAGTAGTCGATAGTCCTTGGGTTGTCTTGGACCCTGGAGGATTTTCCTKGTGACAATTTAGTTATTGGTGGACTTGAATTTGCCAGCAGTGCGAGCAAGTAAAGGGAAATCTAAAAAAGCCTAAGCATTAAAAGCTTTTTCCTAGCAAGGCAGTCAGCTGCCCAATATCTATATTTAACAACACACAACAAATTCCGACTTCTTTCTGTAGTTAGATAAGTTAGTTTTATACTTCATAACAGTGACATAGAGGTCACTTATTGCATATAGAATAGTCTTGAATAGTCACCACTATTGGCTACTACAGTATTATGTCCAATAAGAAGTGTATTATTTCTGTCTTGGAATGGAAATTTTTAGGGCAATTTGCTTAAATTTCTGCAAGACACTWATTGTAGGCTTACCTGTAGTCCTGCTGAAACAATGCTGTACACAGTCAGCATATGAGTAGTTAAATAATGGTCTGMAAAAATAAATGTGAACTAGAAACAGCCATTTGACAACAATGGTTGTAGTGAAATCTGGCAGAGGTAGGTTTAGTAGGGCTTCTCGAGTCCTGGCTTGCCTTGCATAAGCACAAAATCTGATAATCCTCCTCCAAGGCACATGAAATTCTATTTGTAAAAGGAATAAATCTTGGGAACAGACAGATCTTTCTGAAAGGTTTTTCTGAATTTCACTGCTCTGATACTTGCTATAGACTTTCTTTTTCATCTAGGTACACTTATACATGGGCAGCTTACATCCATTTGCTTTTATGATTATTTTATCATGTTGATTTTCTCTCTTTCTGGTATTAAATACTCTATTTATAGAAGGAAATTGTTTCAGCTAAATCTTAATTTTGCAACGTTAGGAAAAAACAAGCTCTTCCAGTCTCCTTTAAAGGAATGTTTTTCTAGGTTCACTTATTTCCACAGTTACTCAGCAGGATTTTGTTCTGTGTCAGCGTGAAATCTGGATGTACACCTTTGTTTTCCCCCATTTCCTGAAACTGAAAAGTTCYTGACTTAGGGTAAGCACTAATCAGCAGCAGCTGAAACGTCGTTGTGTTATCTACATTATTCTCATCCTCAATCTGAAACACAGCACTGCACCAGCACTGGGAAGAAAATTAACTCTACCCCAACCAAAACCAGGGCACAGTGAGAAGAAAATCAAGGCACAAAGGTGAAATGGGGCATCAACAGCATCCAGCTGATTACTTTTTGAGCAAGACATAGGGAGAAAATACTGTGGAGTGCCCATATCCACAATTTAGATACGGTTTTGTAGTTCTCTCTGCAGGTTTTGCACTTGTATTTTTCAGCACAGATAGTTGGGAGTTTATCTTGTCTTCCTGATGAATCTGACCACTATATATAATGTTTGCCTCTCTTTCTTTGAAATGCTTTCCTCATACAAAATATAATTGCATTTKCCTTCCTTAGTGATTAATATTGACAGCTTGTAGTAAACCTGTAGCTAATTAGCTGAGATTACAGGCCCCATGGCTTATCAGTTATTTGCAAGCAGGGACTCTCAATTTACACTGAGACCTGCAGTATTTTTCAAGTGCATTGCCTTAGACATAGCAATACTGAATATATTCTTATTTTCACTATTTCAGTCCTCATAGTCTTTCAGTTATTGCACTCCTCTTTTACAAGGACTCTGTCAYGCATTGCTCTTTTATGCATCCTAGCCTAGCACTTTAATATGCTTTATTGGCATRCACCTTTGCTTTATGACAACATTGTTAAAGAAAATATTGCAAAAGATTAATTTCAGGGGAAGTATCTAGCTCCACCAGCCACTTTCTGCTGGCATGGTATTTATTCTTTCAGCAGCACATGCTGTAGTCACCCCTCTGGCGAGCACCTTACCTGCCCTGCAGTTCCTGTGCCAACCCTCTACTTCTTTTGGTCGTTCAGCTCTTTTTGAAACAGAGCTCCTCAAGTGAGACATGCATCCATTTTGTATTTGGTACTTCTGGGAAAAGAGAGTGGGAAGCATGCCAATGAAAATCCAAGATAGACAGATGTCTGCCAACCATTACACTGAAATYGGTTGTACAAATGAATATTCTTTGAAATCTTGTTAAGTTTTGTCTAAATTACTTCTATTTTTTTTTCTGACAGTGAATTAATTCCATTGCTTCAATTTTATGTGGTATTTAAAGATACTGCTCTTTTTTAGTGTTAACTGCACTATGTTTGATATAAAATTTCATATTCAGCATATCAGGAACACTTTTCTGTACATCAYCATTCATAAAATGAATTGTTTATATCACATATAAACTGTCATCCACTTTTGCAAAATTTTCAGTCCAGAATATCACAGATAATTCTAGAAGACTTTCACAGATAAGGGCCACACAGAAGAGAGAGATGTTAACTGCCAGTATTGTCAATATTTCTTTAAAAATATAGTCTGTAATTTGTTTTTCATTTTTCAGAATTCTGATCTTAACCTGCATGTAATTGCTGGCCCCTTTAWAGCAGGAGACACTTATGTCAACTTCAAAATTAAAAAAGATAAATGTTTTTGGACATTCACACTTTTTTTCTCAGATGACATAAATTGATTAATGAAAATATGKCAAAACACAGTTCATAATCAACCTGTGGAACCTCCTGCTAAAAACATAATAAATCCTTTGCTGAGATGAAGAGTGTTATTTAATTCAAGGCTGACATATATTTGTGAATTCATGTTGACCCCCTTCTATTTGTCACTTCATGAAGTCAAAATTTCTTACTCCCTTAATGTTTGACAGCAATCTGAGCTGCTCAACTAAATAGAAATAATCCCCTAAGGGTTTTTTTGAGTGCCCTCTCTGTCTCCCAGCTGTCTCTGACAGACCATTTAGACAGTTTTAAATTTTGAAATCRCCTCTTAAACAATGCATGAAGCAGAGATTTGGATGGTCAGCTATCTTGCACTTCTTTCTCTAGTGGGTAGTCTGTTTCTAAAGCAATTAACATCATGCACAGAAGATAGACTATTCGAAAATCATTTCAGGATTTGTAAAAATGTCTGGGAAAAGTGAATGCACAGAGAAATAGGCATATATTCCTTAACAAGTCATGAGGCAGCACATTGTACCACCCTCTCAGAATTGTAGCGTATCCAATTTGCCTTAGGGAATAGGGGGGAGCTCAGAAAAGATCAGCATGTTATGCAAATGGATCTGGAAATRCTTTCTAACTGGTTTCAGTAGAAACAATTTTTTTTAGTATACGGCCAAGTCACTAAACAACTGAATCTACTATTGAAGCTATTTTACCTGCCCTCAATATTGGTTGGATTAAAAACTCTGTGGCTGACAGATGTTCACAGCCAAAGTCATCAGAGAGATGTCCCAGAGTTCTGCCTGCCAAAGAAAAATGTGTGTTTGGTAGTATCGACTATATACAATTCATTTAAATGGATTGGAATGCATTTAACTTCTATGTATTGGCCTCATTCGTTCTCGTAGCATGGCTAAAGCCAATTTGAGATAATGTTCCTTCCAAAATGTAACCATTACATCCAGCATATTAAAGTTAATCTATTGTCATTGATTTTGGTTCTTTGCCACACTGGGGAACACATTAGGCCCCATCTCAGAAAGTGTGACACAATTCTTTGGTATCATTTAAAGAGCTTCTCTCAATTAAAATTTTTAACAAAGTTTAATATTGAATCGATATTTTTTTCTTTCCTTAGGTCACCACTGCTATAGTTATATATAAATAACTAAGTATATATAACTATATATTTAGTTATTTATACAAGGAAAACATTTCCTTTATTTATATAAGGAAAACATATACATTTTTATTTTAGAGATAAAAGGTACAGGAAGCTCTTTCTTAACGCAGAAAGGAAGAAAAGGAGWTATTTAATTTTCTTGCAATTGCATGTCAATGCAAAATGAAACATTAATTTAATAGGTAGTGAAGTGTATCTGCTTCATCTTTCTTGTACTCCTGACACAATAAYCATTGATTTGTCTTCTCATTCCATCTCATCTTGATCTCAGCTTCACTGCTTTGGACATGTAAGGCAGAAAACAAGAAAACAGGAGAAAAATATTTTTTTCTGAGAAACCATGAGCTGCTTTAGTARGTAGACCTTTAGAAAATGGTTAGGGCATCCAAAGTGTGAGCAGTTGTGTACTAAGCCTACACACTTTCCTTATGCTGCTAAAAAACAGCACTGCACAGCTTGGAGGAGAAAGAAAGATAAAATGCATAGTGCTTTTCCTACTGTATTTTAGAAACCTGTACTAGCAAGTGTTTTACATGCTTGTGAATAGGGAAGAAACTTAATAGTAGAGCTGAGCACAGAGKAGAAAATTGTTGCTACCTGAAACCSAAACTAGAATTTTTGGTATTGCACGTAGCTCCCCTGAGGAGTAGGCAGTGTCTTCTGYTTCAGAAAGCCAGATGGAATGGCTAMATTTTTTKGGGGGGATCAAMAAAGTCATCTCACACTGRTCTTCTKGACCAYTCTGGCAAAATGCGTTGGAAAAAAMCAATTGTGTTCTGTGCTAACTAGAAATGATATTCATTCATTCCCACACCCAGCAGCAGGAAGAATCCAGCCAACAAGATCTTCACTGCARGCAGCTCCAGGAGGGTTATCGGTGCTCAACACCAGCCTGAGTTCTTTCACCYACTCCAGCTTCCCTGGGTGTGCCTCCTCATGAGATAATCTGAAGATGGGAAGACCATGAGCATGTCATTGCTATAATTCCTTATCAGTATTTCCAGAGATGGAGAAAAAAACATTTGTAAATGTAGGGCAAGAAATCTCAGAAGCTGTGGTCAAAGCCAAGTGATGACCTTCACATGCTGGATTCCCTACTGGCTAGAGACCTGATTTGCAGGCTTGGGATTCTGAATGCTTGGAGAGYTCCTGCCAGATGAAGAACTTCCTCTGCTTCAAGTTATGGGAGAAAGCAGCATCTTGTGCAAGGGTTCACATCAGTAATTCAGAGAAATAAAAACATGTCTATATTCCAKAAWTATACACTGAGAGGAACTGGAGGTGGCCAARTGGGACTGTGAAGCATTAGAGACAAAATTCTATATGTATCTATACATTGGGTTGCCAAGAGTGGGGCTACAACTGTYACACTACCCAACCAGAAGAATTAAATTGAATGCTGTTGCCTACATCCAGACAATGGTTTCACATTTGGTCATTTTTATGTTAGTGCAGAGATTTTTTTACCTCTTCCACAGTGCAACTGGAATGCCAACTATTTCCCAAAAAGCCTGTCCTTAAGCAGACTGACTGGCCACATGGGCAACATAGTGCTCTGCCCTGGAAAATAGGCTACTCCTTTCTTGCCTGCAAATCTCTAGGATTTGTGAATGGCCTGCAGAGTGTTGGTGGGTTGGCTGCATGGCCGGTTCTTGGCAGACATCTAGGTATGTTTTCAGGAGTCCAGTGACATTGTCAGTATTATTTTTTTTTTCTAGCAGCACCTTCTGTCCTGTCCTGAGCCTGTTCCCTGGGTGTGGTTACGTATCCTTCCAGTGATGTGCCAGCACTGTGTGACACGCTGTATGGCAGAGCATGGTTATCTCGCTTTGTGTTGGAGTTTTTCCTGTAACAYCAGCTCTGAAATTATTATCTTCCAGGTATCATGGGCTTGCTTGGGCCTTTCGTGGGATAAGAAGCTCTCAGCAGTTTTTGATAARGGAAATCCCTTAATGTCTGAGCTGGCTGCATTTGCTGCTCGATGGAGTTGATGGTATGTGCCATCTTCAGTGGGAATGCTTGCAATGTCTTTTGGAAACTCCAAAACGTGAAAGAGAATGGCAGAATAGAGAGCATGTGATGGATCATGCAAGGCTTCAAACTGTGGCACAGATGCCTAAGTATTCAACTGAGATTAAGGGGTTTTTTCACATTTAATGGGGCACTGGGTGTTTGGGTTAGAGTCTGTTGGATATTTGGTGAACTTGTCACCTCTCTCAGGGCAGCTTCCCTGCATCTCACTGTAAGAGACCCTTTGCTCTTTGTGCAWCTCTAGAGAATTTAAGTCATAAGAATCAGATTAAAAGAGCAACAGGACTTTATTTTGGGAGCTATGTGGGTCACCATGAATATGAGGACCTCTGTACAGGTCTTATTTTACTATTAAAATTATTGTGCTTTAAGAAGAAAAAAGAAGATATTTCTATTCACAAATACTAAATATGTAGCATATATTTGCTACCATCTGTCTTTGGAATCTGTATTAGATTCTGATCTTTTATGTTTTACATAGCTTTTAGGGAATAAKAAATCAGCAGTAGCTGCAAAATTAATAAGCAGGTGAATTAAAAAAGGAAAAAATCCTGTCTGCTTCCTCTGATAAAGATTCACTTTGATCCTATTTTTGATGTTCAGAACTTCAAAGTGAAAGTGTACTGGCATCCATAGTTCCAGTATAAGAATTTTAGTCTCACCCTTACCATTTTAAGGGAGCTAATAATTTTTTTTTAAATTTGAACACACCTTCAAAAATCCAAGAACAGATTCATTCAAAGGACCCCACATATGCTCCTCTCAAGAAAAAATATTGAAGATAATGAAAATTATATAGAGTGTAAATATCAGTTTGCAAATTTGGGGCTACTCTGAAAGTAAATAATGTTCCACTAATGACTACTTTCTGGCTTTAAATTTGCCTTTGTTCCTGTAGTTGTGTCTGGTATACAAAAAATCTATCTATGCTCAGTTTTCTTTCAATCCATCCCTCTTTGACCTTTTGAACCCATTAAATTATGAGAAAATTTCCTTGGATTTCCTACACAATGTAGTTTCCCAGCTGAGTTTTAAGGAAATGGAGCACTGCATTTCCAAAGGTAGATAACATATCAATATCCATAACAAATCTTGGTTTTGACAACCATGAAAGTGTGTGAGGCTGCCTTCTAGCCAAGATTCCCACATTCTGCATTTCCAAGTCTGTACTTGGGTAGATAGATTCCTGTGAATTTCCATTCAAGCTGAGGATATGTCCCAGGTTCCTAAAGATGCTGTTGGAAGCTGGGACACTACAGATTCCCAGGGCCTGGGGTTCTTGATGTTTAGTGTCACTACAGGGATTATAAAGCTATACTTGAACCTGAGTTCAGAAAACACTTCTTGCTTACAAAAATCAAGATCTAAAATATTCCAGATTATTTGTATGTGTCATGAAGGTTCCATTATGTAAAAAGCTACAGTTTTCACTGTCATAGATAGGTTAGGCAGGGCTCAGGGAGGTAGGAGGTGAGTTGTTAAGCAGATAACTCCAAGATGCAATAACCGTGTTTGAACACTTCACCTTGTCAGTTAATAAACAAGCTATTACATTGCTATTGCTGACGTCTCTTTGCCTTTGCAAAGCTATTGCTGACGTCTCTTTGCAAAAATCCTTGATATCAAAGACCACATTATGATGTTCAAAAGTGAAAAATTTAACAAAATTAGCCAGTAAATAATATCTGGTCAAGTATGTTCATTGGAGTGCCCTTGAAATACTTTTTTGCCCAATCACATTTACTCTTTGTTTATTCTATTTCATCATGCATAAGATGCTTGTGCATTTCTCATTGAATATTTGATGAACAGCTTTAATTATTGAGAAAATTMTTCRAAATTTAGAAAAAAAAWTCTGAAGAGTTTCATAATTTCTATKCAGGACTTACCAAATTGGTTTCATATTAGTTTYCAGAGATGCAGCAAGAAATTTTAATGTTTATTTTACTGATATGCGTACTATATATGACACGTATGCAGACTAGGTAGAGCTACAGTGTTCAAGCTTGAATGACAAAGGCCAGGTATTTGAAAACCAAGTGAACTTATTTTTCAAGACACAGAACACTTGCAGTTTTCAGGATTTCATTAATACCGACCTTATTTAAAAWGAGATCTCATGGTGAAATTTTGRTCATCCATCCTTAATATATCCAGAWAATTCCATTTGCACAACTTTTAGCAGAGTCCACGGAAGAGAAACTTCATAACTAATGAAGCTCCTRAATCCAGTTGCAGGTACTTGTTTTAGCAGTCACAGTGAAGGCTGTTAACGATTCAGCACTTCTGAAAATAAGGTTAGGTATGTGTCTAATTCTTGCATGTAGCAGTGATTTTCTTGTCAGGATAGATTCCCTGGCTTAAGTGAAGTTCTCTACCAGGAAATGTGTTTGCTGTGAATTGAACTGTCTTAGTTGATAGTGCTGTTCATTCCCACACACTTTTGTCATGTCACTGAGCCTCAACCTGTAGTSCCAGAAAAAAAGGTTTAGTATGGATGGGATGATCTACTCAAAGCAGCATTCCTCACTGATAGCAGGACTTTCACACAGAAATTACAATATTGCATGAACAAATTATTTAGTCCTAACCACTCCTGATTTCTTTACCTCCTCCACCTGAGTGGCACAGGGCGATGGGAATGGAGGYTGTGGTCAGTTCAGCACACATTGTCTCTGCTGCTCCTTCCCCTGTTCCAATGAGGGGTCCAACCCACRGACTGCAGTATTTCAGGAAGAGGATGCTCCWYTGTGGGTCCCCTGTGGGGTCACAAGACCTGCCAGCAAACCTGCTSCAGCGTGTTCYTCCACGGGCTGCAGAGACAGCTCTGCTCCAGCACCTGGAGYGCCTCCTCCCCTGCTTCTGCACTGAACTTGGTGTCTGTGAGGCTGCTTCTCCCACATATTCTCACTCCTTTCTCTGGATGAAGTTGTGCAGCTTTCTTTTCCCGCCTTATAAAATACATTTTCTCAGAGGTTCTACYCCTGCCACTGAGGTACTCAGCTCTGGACAGTGGTGGGTCCATCTTGGAGTGGTCTGTCAATGGCTCTGATGGACATGGGGGAAACTTTTGGAAGTTTCTTACATAATCATGGGGTCATTTGGATGGAAAAAGACCCTGAAGACCATCAARTCAACTTTTAACCCAGCAYTGTCAAGCCCACCAATAAACCATGTCCCCAGATGCCACATCTACACACCTTTTAATAACCTCCAGGGWTGGTAACCCAAGCACTCCCCTGGGCAGCCYGCTCCAGTGCTTCACACCCATTTTGGGGAAGAATATTTTCCTAATATCCAACCTAAACCTCCCCTGGTGCAACTTGAGGTTATTTTCTCTTGTCCTGTTGTGTGCCCCACCTAKCTACACCCTCCTTTCAGGGAGCTGTTGAGTTGTTGAGGGCAATAAGGTCTCCTGTGAGCCTTCTTCTCTTCAATCTAAGCCACCTCTCAGCCCCTGCACCACACAGTAGTTTTCACATAAACCTGACGGAGCCAAGAAAGAGACAGATGTGCTGTACATGTTAACTGCACCCAAACACAGATTTACTACTCTTGAAAATCATCTTTGCCACACTGTTTTAATTTTACTGGTTCTAGTTGAACACTTAGAATCAGATTGAAAAACTACTTCCATGCTCTAAAGCTGTACCAAACCTTGTTGATACATGTTAGGAATCATAGTTTCATCTATCTTTCCAGAAATGCCAATTTGTTGACTCAAGTGTAGTATAACATATGCTKTACTTCCAGGGGGATGAATTCCATCGTCTTGGGATTTTTGCATTTCTATGTCAGAACGTTCTGTACATCTTTACTAGATGCACAGCAGTGGCAGAATGCATTTTTAAAAATCAAGGGTTTCTATGATACTTCCTGCATATTTATTCTGTATATAATTACTTAAAATGAAGTAAGCTTTGCTTGTGGTATGTTTCTGTATAATATTAGTGAGATATATGATTCAGCACTCCAAAATTATCATATGACTTGTGAAATTTAACATGAGATCACAGCTTTTGAAAAGTATCTGTCACCGTAAAAAATCTAATATCTGAAAACCTTAAATGTTAAAAAACTSTATTTAATTCTGCTGAGCTAAGGTTGTTCTTGGAATTAAGGTTATTTTCTGATTCATTCTAATTATGCTTAGGAACTAGATATATTTCTAAATAGCAGAAACTAAAATTTGTGRAATTTTACAGCTTTAGTGGCAGTGGCTAGAAAATCATTACCAGGAAGAAAAGTGCAGGACTGCTCTTTTTATCTACAAAAGATCAAAGGATGATACATAAATGAAGACTGATTCTGAAAATGTGGCTGATGCTTTTATTTCAGCTATAGTCACCCATTGACCACCACACAAAGGTTTCAGATAGATGTCTACATTCACTTACAGTTTCAGGTTCTCAGGTTTTTTTTTCATCTAAAACTGATAGAACACTTCAGGATACATAGGCAAGTATACTGAATTAGATTGCTAGACATGAAGAAATCAAAAAGCATTTTTCAGTTTCTATGGGAAAAGAGAGGAAAAATGGGTTTCGTTGATACCATTTGTTCAAACTATATGCTGAAAAAAATGTTTAGGAGTTCCCAGCCCCAGTCAGTGTAAGTGGGAGCAAGGGTGCAGGCAGGAAAGAAAAGCTGTCAAGCTTTCATTCTTCCCCCTGAGTTCTACAGGGCATGATATYCTTGTGTGGGAGAAATCAGTAATTTCTTTAAGAGCCTTAAATAAACATGTTGTKTTTATTCCTTATTAGGCCTACTTTTCTTTAGATTGCGTTGTCCTCATAATTAGCATTTAATTACAAAAGGRAAAGTGGATTCATTGTTTTTCATTAACAGTTGTGGATACATACGTCTCTTTATCACAGAGATCAGGTAGATCTAAACACTACAGTGCATATTTGGAGCACTAAAACATGAAAAATGCAATTTTCCTTCAAAAATATCTGAATTAGTACCAGTTTTGGTCCTTGCCTTTTTGCTAGCAAAGTCAGTGGTGTTATTTCACACCATTTTGTATTTAAAGTCTAGGTAATGCACCATGTTTTATACAGCTTTGCATAAACAGACATGTCCTTATTAGTGATTCTACAACAGGAAGAAAAATACAAAAAATGGTTGGATAAGATGCCTATTTTTGTTTCACTGYTGTATAAAGAAGATATTAAATGACCATCCAATTCAGAGTTGCTTCAGGCCTATACTTGTGAACAATTGTTCAGCTTTTGACATTGTTCCTGGTTCATGCTGTCCCTGAAAAAAAAATTATTTCTTGAGAGGAAAAGAGTCTTTTAAATAAGACTTTTGGAACAATCTTATAAATCTTCCTCTTCCCCTGTTTTAGTGGTTGTTGTTTTTCTTGGCCTGTGAAAATATCTGTCACTTCCTGATGAGCGTGGGATTCCAAGTGACAGAACAGAGTTAGATAAGTCAGGTAGCAGCAAAAAAACCTAGAATATTGCCATATCTCTCCTAGATGTATCTAAAGTTGTGGGGGGGAAATCAAGTTCTTGCAACATTATTCTTTTGGGAACTGGGTTTATCTGCAATGTTTTTCTGTAATACCAATGTGCTTCATTGTTTAACGTTATTTAGGTTTAACTGATTTGAGCTATTACAACTTTTTGAGTAACCCTTTGTTTGCCATGTAGCTTGTCTTCTAACATTTTATGACCTTTTAAAATGCTAATCACTAAAATACAGGAGGAGATGACCATGCTGGCATCACCCCAGACAAGGTGTGATCTGCAGGTTCACCCGAGCATCAGTGCTCACTTCAGCGGCTTTCCTGCAGCTCTCACACCCAGAGCTGCCCTTAGAGACCCTCCCAGCTTCTGCTCAGGGACATTTTCACCTGCTCAGGGGCTTGCCTGGGTTAATTAATGTGGCCTTGACTGGTCACAGCTCCTCACATGCCCACCAAACTCCGCGGGCACAGCAGCGGTCTGACCCCATGGCTGCACTCACCCACCCTGACACACTCACAGTGTGCACACTCTTAACCAGATTTGGAAGGTATTTCATGGCAGGACAATGAGTATTGCTCTTTTTCTCTCGCTCCAGAATATGAGAAGAGCCTTAACTTATATCTGAAAGAAAGTACGCAGGTCAAATTATAATGGGCTCTTTTGTGTTTCAAAACAGCAGGCACCATCAAGCTCCTATGCTGAATTTTATACTAATACTCCAGATATTTGAAAAATGGAGGAAAAGGGAAAAAAAAAGTAAGCTGTGAAGTTCTCYAAGTTTCATTTAAAATAACACACACCTCCAACTCTATTGCCTTTTTTTCTTGACTCTATCAGTCAACTTGTGTTTTTCTAAGTGAATGAAATTCACAGTTTTAAAAAAAAACCTTTTTTTTTTTTTTAGGTGTTCTCTCTCTCTTTATTTGCATTACGTTTTTAACCCAGATCCTGTTTTAAAATGAATTCTACAGTGATTCCAAAAACCCCAGGCACATATACAAGCACCTGAGCTCCTGGAGGACAGGAGACAGAGGTGGGGTATGAAAGACAGGAAGGGAATGTGAAAAAGAATGGGTAAGTTTTTCTCACTCAGAATGAAATGAAACCTTATCAGATTGAGATACAAGCCTAAACAAGCAAAAGATGAAGGATTTTTTGAGTGATGTTATTATTTTTATTCCTGCTGCTTTGTAGGTCTACTTTCCATCTATTTGTTCTTGTACCCGTTTTTTTTTTCCACAAATTATTTTCATGGTAGTTTGAGCTGCATGAATGCAAGTCTCCACAATTACTGCACATTCACATCTTGGAAATGAAAAATGGCTGCAGATTGTACGAACTATAACATTTTAAAAACTACTATTTTATATGTTGTGTATATACAGTATAATWATAGTGGCACAATTATGTTATAATAACTAATTTAACTAGTAACATGTTCAAAGCTAATTGTGTCTTGAGTCACAAGACACAATTGCACCTAGTGGAATTTGCACCTAGTGAAATTATTACTGCTGCACCAAACTGCTCCAATCAGAACCCCAAAGCAGTGTAAGTAAAGAAATATCTTCTGTACAAGAAGTGACATCAAAGAGCTGTTAAGAGCCATAAGCAAAGCTTTGCCTCTCATGTTTTCAAGACTTGATATCTTGACCTTCCTCTGAAAACCTTAAAAGGCTCAGAGCAGATTAGATTTGGTGCCTTATGGAAAAACCTTGGAATTCCAAGAGAGTGAACATGCCTGATTTATGTTTGTGAAARTAAAAGGCATTGAGACTGTTTGATTGGTACAGCAGAGGAATGGTGTTTTGTCCTGAGCAGCAGTTGAATCAAGTGAAAATAAAACCAAAACATTTTAAAATGAAAAATATCCCTTTTCTGCTATGTTTCAGCTCAGTTTCTGTTTAAAACTTATTGCTATCTATGAAGGTAAATGTCCCATGGAAATGCCATCTTAGTGGAATAGAATAATCTACATAATTCTCTAAACAAAATATAGACACATTTTCATCATCTGAAACATCAATTTTTATCCAAATGTTATTTAACATTCTGTTAATTCAACTTACAGCATCTGGTTGGAAATCTAAACAGTGGATCTTAAACAATTATGTTGGTTTAGATCTAATTTTTAAAAAGTTTTTAATACTCATCCTGCCTTTCATAGTGTAAATAGAAGGCCCTTGGAGGGATTTCAACAGCAATTAGATTTAAGTTCAATTTTTTTTCATTTCTTTTGTGAGAAAATTATTTTTTTTCACTCTCTTTCTAATTTTCATCCATTTTCAAGCATCTAGGAACTTCATCACCACTTAAAGGAGTAATCATTTTAGTATCATATTCTAGATCCATCCCATCCAATCTACCTCAAATCTACAATCCAAAGAGAATCCATTTTTTTTCTGACACAATTGGAGCATGTTGGCAGTCCTGCCAAAGCAGGAGCATCCAGGAGCAATGCAAAGCTTGCACAAAGATGAGCTGTAGACACTACACTGGTTTGTTGTTCCAGCTGACACGAATTAAGAACATGTAACATGATATGGTGAATATTTTCCCTTTTAGAACATGAAACATAGTTAGTCCTTATACTGGYAGAGAAAACATACCAATATATTACTAGATGTGTCCTTGATAGAATTTTTAACATGCAAAAAACCCAAGTTCTAGCTTACAAAGAGATTCTTTGTAGAAAATTCTTACAAGGATGAAGAGAGAAAGTTAATATATCAGATTTGATATCAACTAGAAACTTCTGTGATGACATAATTTCATTTATTGTAAATTTTTCTTTATTACAATAAGGGGGGGAAAAAAGGTACAGCTTTTCATAATCAAAATGGTCATTCTTTTTAAAATAAATCTGGTTTAGGGGGTTAGATAAATGTTTCAGTGATACTGCATACACAAAAGAGACACTCCCAGGAACAAAGGAGGAATGAAGGGAGATGTATCTCATTACCACGAAACAAATGTGTAAATAGAGAAGAAGGGGCTCTGTGTCACACCACRCATTCACATTGTGCCTGTACAAGCTGTAATTCCTCTGAGACTCATCCTCCGCATTCCCCAGAGGAGATGCCTGCGTGTAGCTGCAATTCATCTCCTCTGGGAAAGACAACTTCTTCCCTTGTTTATGCCATAGGAGGCTTTAAGGGCTGCCGGGATTATAGGGGGAGTGATTAAACCCACTGACTTCCTACAAGGCGTTGAGAGGTCACCATATCCAAAGCAAACTCACCACACTCCTTCCGTGCTTGTAACGCTCCGAAAAAATCCCCCGCACTTGTTGTGAGGAAAAGATGTTGAATTAACCAACACTCCAGAGACAAAGGGCTCAGAGGAGAGTAGGTTCACAGCTTTCCATACTAAAGAAGRGTCTGCTGAGGACGGTAGGTCCAACATGATGTTTTTATCCCCAGCACAAGCCAAGACGGTAGCAAATAAAAGAAGCCAATATCTTGGCACACAGTCTTTACCTTGTCAGAGAACCAAGAATCCCATCCTGCTTGGTCTACTTTAGATGAATCACAGCCTGGAACTACTGTGTTATACATTTAATTAGATTAATTACTCCTGAAAATTTACCAATCCCAAATGAAGTTGAATTATATCTTTTATTTATATATATATTGTTCATAAAATTAATTTTAGAAAAAAAAATGTATTACTCATTAATCTAAAATAATCTGTTCCATGTAATTGGGGATCATCTGTAGTATTTAATTGTATTTAATTTTTCCATGGACAAGCCTCAGTATAGGCTCAGTAAGAACATTGTGAATAATGTAYATAATGTATGTAACACTGACTTTTGATGTAAAGTGACATGATACAACAATTCCCTCTCCCATTTTCTTTCTTTTCAGCTAACTTTTTGCTAATTTTTGAACAGCATGAGGGACATTGACTCTATATGGATTCTCCTGATGAGAGAATATATGATGTTCACATAAACAATCAAAGATTACCCTCCTTGGCTAGAGGCTTCAGGAGAATCCRTATAAAAGTGACAAACCAAAACTGACACATCAGATGTAAAATGGAAATTAAACTGTTTCCTGGGGYTTTGCTAGCTTAAAAATCTTGCCATTCCAGGTTTCTTTAACTGTGGTGCACAGAATGTTTATTTGTTTTTAATTTCACTGTCCTTCTTGTTTTTCTAGGTCATACATTTCATTATTTCCTAGCTTTTTAACYCATTTCTTCCTGCTTTGATTATGTAAGGAAGTACAGCTGGTGCCACACATCAAGAGCAAAATTGAAAGTACTTCTCTGGTTTKAACAAGAGGATCCCCTTTATCAAAATGATGCTGGCTATTGTAGTGTCTACTTTCATCTCAGCTCTAACACAAGTGTGACATAAATCATATTCTACAAGAGCAATAAAATAAATTATTTGAGTGAAAGGTATGGAACTTTTATCAGAAGTATAACCTGAAATAAAACAATGTTCACAAGCTCCTAGAACACACTGAATCTGGAAGAGACAAAGAAGACAAGAAGAAGAGCAACAATATCATCCAAATGAATACCTCTGGCGACAACAAGAAGTGTCTGTGTGAATTTTCCAGTTTCTGAATGTATTTGAGCATGTGGACCAGTAGCATGAGCTGTCATGACACCAGAGCGACAAATCACGACTGTGTCAAGCTGGTCTTTGTCCCTGCTGGTGAAACGGTATTTCTTCAAAAAGACTTGCAGGTATCACAGCAGGTTCTCTTCAGTCTTCAAAGATGGCAAAGATTATGTGTCCTGTTGATACCAGGCTGTGCACTTTGTACTCTGGTGGCATTATTTTCTGGTGTGCAGTGTTTCTGGTCAGGAAATGGACAGGTGCTGGTTTACATGCAGCCATAACAAGGATGAGGCAGATTGTGTCTCTAGGCCAGCCMAGCTGTGGAGCAGGAACCTGCCATGCTCCTTCACAGCGTCCCAAATCAGTCTGACATTAACAGGAACTGTGGTTTTGCATGCAGAAAACATTTAATGGTTATCCTTCTGTCTGTTGTGGCCACCACAGTTGCTGTTCTGGTTGGACTGGAAGAAAACATCAATAAAGGAAGAGACTTTCAATTACCTTCATCTTAAGCAAAATCTGTACACAGCAAATGTTGTCCACAAGCCTCAAACTTCTCATATGGCAGCAACTTTTACACAGTTATTGTTGGTTATTTAGCACGCCAGATAATTAGATCTCCATGTATGCTGCTACTCTGCAGTACATGGAATACTGCTTTTCTGAGGGATATAGAGAAGAGCTGGAAAAAAACATTTACTAAGGTTTATGTGTGTAAACAGAAAAAGTTATGCTTAGCAAATCATTAGACTTCATACTCCTAGTTTCCTCTCCATGAAGAAGCAGACTCACTGACTTCTGCAGCTGTTTGTTACTTAGCTGAAAAACAGACTCAAATTAAGCCCCAAGGTTTCAGTGCCCGTATGAAACTTTTTAACTACACTGCCCATCTTTCCCCTTTATAACACCAGAGGCTCTGCTTTGCCTAAAATATGGTCAGGAAGCTCTCCTGACCACAGTCTGGATTGCTATCACTGCTACCATTGTATTTTGTGCAAGGTGAAGAAATTTGAGCCCTTGGGCCACTCTTACAAAAATTTATGCTTTCATTTCTGGTAACTGGTGATGTTTTCAGCAGCCCAGAGAGGGAAAACAGCACAAAGAATTGAACTAAATTTTACTTTGTTAACTGTTCTTTCCTGTTAAGTACTGAATCGTAATGCAGGACAACATGTGGAACTTTGCAAGGGTTGTTTTGCATGGAATGCTTTTTTTTTTTTTTTACAGAGAAGGCTAATCCCTAGTTTCTTCAAGTTGTCATTGATGTGAGCTATAAATCTGACACACAAACAAAAGCTAGAAAATTATACAGTTACTTTAAAATATACTGATATCTAGCTAAATACTTTCAGAGCAAAGCAAATATGAAGATGTTGTAAAAGCAAGTTACTAAATTATATTGGTTGTATATATGGAAAAAAGGTGTATTTCCTTTTACCCTATCTCCACTGACTGTAAAGAATAATCAATATTTTTGTGTGATATGAACTGTTGCAATGCAAATTATTTAGAAGATGAGTTTGAGATTGTTTCTCTTATCTGTAGAGCCATTTTAGAGGCCACTGTCCTTCCTCCATCCTTCCACATTGCTTCTCATTTTTGCTTCCAATCTCAGTTTATGTTGCTGCAGCTCAAGGCTAATGGTGTGCTTTCATTATTGTCCTTCATGAAATGTTCTTCGCATTATGGCCTTAATAAAACAGGAAAACAAGCAGCAGGACTAACCAGGGTTCTTATCAAAGATTGCAAGAAACTCAGAGAAAAAAACAATTGKTAAGCAAAGATGTTATAGGATTAGCATGACATTGCATAAGCTGTTAAACCAAACCACATTTTATTTCAAGGTTGTCTTGTTTCTCAAATACAGGAAAACATGTGGTAAACCARTTCTGAAATGAGTTGTTTTTTAAAACTAGAGGGTTCTTTGCAGCTAAAATTAGAGTAGAACCCTGAAGAAATAAACAGCAAGCATTTTAAGAAACAGGTAAGAGATGGAGACTTTAATGTAAGTGCATCAAGTGCCCTGCAGGGAGGCAGGGTAATGAAATTGTACTGATTTTCTGTGCTGTGAAGAATGTCACTGTATGTTGCTGCTCTGACCAAGTGAGTCCCTGTAATGCTTTTCTGCAGTAATTTGCTTTGGAAGAGACAGAGCTTTGATTTTTATCTTGGGACAATGTGGCACATGCAGTTCAAATATTTTTGAATTATTTAATTATTTGCCACACACAACACTTCTCATAGTCTAATAAAAATACATTTTTTTTTCTCTATATGTAATAATATGTGTGCAGCTATCTTGGATTTTATTAGATGCCGTAATGTTTGTCATCGAAATATTAAGTTATGTCTAAAATGTATCATCTCAGATACAAAATATTGCCCTTAGTTTTTTAGTGTTTGTCCACTCATAATACACGTGCTGTTGTGCAATTCATTTAAAGGAAAATATTATTTTCACTCAGTTTTTAAATCAGGGGAGTAAAAAACCCCAACTGTTTTCTTCTAAGCGCTTTAGATTTCCTCAGCCATGAGTTAAAAGGTGCTACCCACAAGCGATTTCTAAGCCATAACTACTGACAGCAAAAGCTTTTTAAAATAATTGGAACAAACAGGCAGTAGAAATTTTATGCATGTTAAATTCTATGAAATGCATATTTAAAAATATATATTTAAATAAGTATTTTATATATATATGCATATATGTATTAGCCATTTTCAAATGAGCAYAAGGCCCTTTCTTGTTAATTTGACAAGGTTCCTTTGTTAAATGTATGTCTGGACGTGATAAATACCCTGTGCTAAGTTTAGCACAGTCAGAGGTTCAGGACCCTTCACAAACATTTGTAGACCAATTTGTGTTTCCAGGAAGTCCTTGACACTTTCTAGCTCAGCTACAGCCTCTGCTCCTTGTCCTGCTGGCTCAGTATGCCTGATCCCAGGAGTGGAAGGAAAAGAAAATGGGAGGCAAGGAAAAGAAAGAAAAGCCTACTAAAGCAAACAAACCCTTGGCATAGGGTAGGCAGGGAAGACACTGGATGGGTCAGGAGAGGAATGGGAGCATCCCAAACCTTCCCCAGCATGGAAGGCAAGAGCCTCCCCAGCATGGAAGGCAAGAGCAGAGGGAAGAGCAAGAATTCACTGGAGCTAAGGAAAGAGGGGGCTCACAAGGGAAGGTAATGGTATGGAAGAAAGTCCAGGACTCAGCTGAGCTAAGAGACCTTTTCCCCACAGCTGGGTGGAGCAGGGAGCTGGAGAGAATCCCAGGCTGGGCGCTGCTCCAGGGGCTGCAGCAATGGAGCAGGGTGCTGTGGATCACACCACTCATCCCATGATCCACTACCTCACATCCCAATAAATCTGCAGGTGTGCAGCAGTGCTGCCCATCAGCTGGGGCTCCCTGGCTTCAGGAGGAGTGTTTCAAATTAAAATGGGCAGCAAATTGATTCTAAAGCTGCCATAAATGAAGAGCTCTTCTCAGCATTATCTSTAACACCTTAATCCATATAATTCAACTCCCAAACAGTAAAAAGGACCAAACTTTGGCCTGGGATGAAAACCTAGTTTCACAGGCACAGCTTATGCATGGTTAATGGCTGATTAATTCGTCAAGCACTGCAATTTCAGTCCCAGGTCTAAGGTTCCCTCTGAAGCTCACTGGATTTTAATGCTAAACTGAAGCTAGAATATGAAGCTAATTACTTGCATCCATTTAGATACGAATTCCCACACAGGATTCAAAATTCTTATTAGCGTAGGACTTGCAAGAACCGTTTTTTTTTTTTTGTATAATAATTTAATATTATGCTTATTAATATAGCTTCAAGTAAAAAGAGGCAGAACTCTAATTACAGATTTTTATACTGTGTGTTGGTACATGTTTGTACTAAAGGCTGTAGAAATTAGTATATTAGTACTTTATATCGTGTACAGTGAGGGGCAGGAAGCTTGCTCACTGTATAAATAACAGACACAAAAATAATGTTGGGGGATCAGGTCTCCCATTAATGACCATAGGATTTKGCCTAAATAATTCTCAAACTAAGTMATAAAATRTTACAAACTGAATAATATAGAATTAAAGGAAAAAATATATGTGATTATTGGAAGGACAGAGACAAGCATTGAAGGAAATGCAACTGAAATTTTTGAAGTTCAATTAAGAAAATAGTTTTAAGGGTTGCTATAAGAAATTTATTTGATATTTGAATTATGTTTTCATCTGAAACAGAAAAGCTAAAATTGGAAGGCATGAAAATATTGTTGATACCATGGGTTACTAAGCAAAAAAAGCAAAAGAAAACTTAAAGAAATTCAATGATTTCAACTTAAAATGTGTGAAAATTTCTCCAAAACCTATCAAAGCAATATTTTAAAATCCATTATAAAAGGAGATTTTTAGCATGTACTCTCTATTAGCATAGTCCCCATTCTATCTGTACTGAATTCTCTATTCTTCCCCAAGACCTGAAAAACGAATTGAGGAATAAAATTTCCTTAAATGTTCATGATTATCACTGGAAGTGGTTTCTTTTGCACAATAGTAAACCTAAGAAATCCAAATTTYGATTGTCACTAGTGTGCTGTTTTTGCATAGAACTTAAAAGCATAGCTTGATTACCTTTGAAAAAAAMCTCACTGCCCAAATTGCCACACGTCTCATCACTTGTCTCTTCTTTATGTCTCTTGTGTGCACCTCCAAGTTAGTTTATAAGGACTCTTTGTCTGTTTTTCAGAAACAGGTAATTTAAGAAACATTTCTAAAATTCCTGACAGATGCTGAGATTTTCCTGTACTTATTTTTGTTTYRTTTGGTTTGGTTTTTGAACTGAAATACTGAAGGCAAAAATTGCCCATTTGGCCTTGCTCTGTAACAAAGTTAAAACCAGTTAGTACWCCCAGCCATGCCTGTCCAGAGTAGTCTCCAGCATAACAGATCTAGGTTCCATATCATAAAAAAATCTTTGTTCTTCCTGAAAATTAAATGTAAGCATGCAAAAAGCATCACATAAAACAAACCTCAGCATTTATAAGCAGGAAAAGAAACAATTGAGAAGAACCAGATACATGCCCAAAAAAACATTTTGTTGAGTKTATGAAGCAAATGTGAATAGGCAAACAAGCTTAAGGTGATATATCCTGAATTTTATGTTCATTTTAARTAAATTCTGCTTGAACATCATCAGYCAGAAATGTGCTCTTTCTWTTTCATGATTTTTGGATACTGCTGTGATTGATAYTGCTGACACAGCCTAAAAAAGGCTCATTTTTCATTTTTTGGCTATTTACCACCAGCGATTGACAGCACTTTGAGCCAGCTCCAAAATATGTCACAGCCATGAATAATCCTTCTCCTTGCTTAGTTAATAGCTTGYTCCCTTTCTCCTTTCTTGCACCAATTCATATGCAACCCACAGTAGTGGGGTAACTTCAGCAGCACCAAGAGGTGGCCCATTGAGGTCAAAACACGTCAAAATAATGCTTGGAAAGAGCATCTTCYAAGCCCACTCTCTGGTTTTTAAGGTCCCAAAGTGTCTCTAAACATCAGAGCTGGAAGCAGACACAGTGTAAGAAAAGTATTCAGCTTTCTATCCAACCTGTTAAAGGAAGCTGAAGAAATGCCAAAGGGCAAGGAGAAGCAAAAACATAAGGTTCTCTCAGCAGAGCAACCTGGCCAAGGAAAGCAGAGGGAAGAATTGCTCTCTGATAGCCCCAGGAAAAGCTGTGAGCAGAACTTCAGATAYTCGATCTGGCAAGGGTTCTTTTTTATAGCTGAAGATTCAAGGATGCTTTTCAACAGTTTGTTTGAAATCCTAGCCTACAGCATTTGTAGCAACTGAAATCCTTTTCTTGTGTMGGGAGCTTTTCTTTAAGATCCTTTGGAATGCACCATTACCATCTGTTTTCTGTTGTTAACAAACCCACCAAGTTCTGTGCGGCTCCACATGGGACACTTTCTCAAACTCATTGAGGCATGTTGCAGATTGTTATGTGCCGAGTGTTAGCGTTTAATTAACTCAGCCTGCCAGTGCAGAGTTAGGGTAGCATCCAGAGCACACCTAAATGTGTGGAACAGGAATTCTTGTAGCTGCCTTCCTTGGAGAAATGGGGAGCAGACCTGGAGGTTGTTGTAGCAGGAGCTGCTGCAGATGTGGGACACATCTGGCTGTGGGAGGGAATCTTTGCTAAGCTTGCTTGGTAGCTGTAGGACGAAGATAACTTGGGGTAACTGAATGCTCTGGGAACTGGAAAATCTGCTGGAAGACCTGGGTGCTGCGTTTGTTTGGCTTCTGGAGAGCTCGGAGGTGGTGAGAGGAAGAGTTTTGCAGCTCATGTAACATTGCAACCACTCCCACTGAGACTGCTCTTGCTTCATGCTGCCCCTTCACAGTGGGGAACCACGAGAAAAACATCACTTTTGAGAAAAGCAGCAGTTAGAAAGTGATTCTGCAGCCCAGCACACGAGTTAAGATGTGTGGCAGGGCCGTGTCTGTCACTYGTGTGTCACAGCAGGAGCAGAGCATTGGTGCCAGTTCCTGCGCTGCAAAAAGCAAAGAGAGGGGGAGCTTTGCTGGCACCAGTTCCTCTCCACAGTCATAAGGGGCTGCTTCTCCTGCTGCACAGGCACTAATGCACGAGGTACCAGGTCAGAGTTGTTGGCCCTTTTCCTGAATATTTGTAAAACATATCTGAATGTTAGGTTTTATTTTGCTTCAGAGGAAGARTAGTCATTTTTCATTTTGAAACCAGGACAAAAATTTCCCGACTTTGTGCCAGTTTTTGTTTCTGGATAAATCAGGATCATYGTTTGATATATTACACAATTATTTTCTGTATTCTTTTTTTCCCTCCTTGAGGGCTCCAAATCAGAGTCAAAAACTTGACAGACAGTTTCTTGTACCAACTAATCTCCATCAAGAATCTTCCTAACTTGTTCAGTTTACAAGTTTAGGTCCAGCCTTTGAATTTTTACCTGGACTGGGGTGGCAAGTAGTATTGAATGGCACTTACAACGTGTGTCCCCAGCCCTAAATTAGATCTTTGTCACAGAAAGAGCTCTAACCAATGAAAATTCCTCCAGGGTCCCTCCAGTGSTGCAGGGGTGGTCCAGACAAACCTTCCTCCTCAGAGATCCCTACGCTGTGCTAGAAGGGCTTTAAGAAAATTATTCCAGAGCCCTGAAATGGTGCTGGTAGATCTACAGATATTCTATCTTTAAACTAACAGTGGTGTTTTGTTTGCATGTATTTGTCTTTTGGATAGGCTAACATGGACGTTTCTGTGCATTTTGKAAAAATAATGCAAATAACTTCAACAAACCCCYYYTTTWWYCYYCCCYYCCCCAGCCATTATTAAACAGGTGGGAGAAAAAAATATTTTTTATTCATATACTGGAGATATGTTTAATGATYAGGCAAATTTTCAGACTTGCAATTTAAACCAGTCACTGATACTTGAACAAAATGAGACTGTAGTCAGCACTCTTCAAGAGGGAACTTTAAAAATACAGTCTTGATTTCTGATTTATCTCTYACACTGGGTAGAAAAGTTCTTGTAGAAAAGTATTTTCTAGAACTTTACATAATTAATGCAGCCATTGGTGCTGATTATGAATGACTGTACTGTAATTGCTTTTTTTGTCTTGGCACTTGGGTCACAAAGACTAAAAGTTAGCATGTGAGTTAAGGTATCATACTATTTTTCAGGTCTCATTTGGTTTGTGGTATTCTTATTTTAGACCAATCTATTACTCCACTCACTTTATGAAATGCCTGTTTAAGTCTGCTTTTCTGGCAGAATAAATGGCTATATTACATAATTTTCCATTACGTTTTCTKTTGTGCCAATTTAGACGTGACATATCTGTAGGCGTTATGTCCAGATGGGATGGCTCAGCCCTACAGATCAGGTGTAAAATATAAAAACATACATTAAGAAAAACAAACAAAAAAAATAAATCCTCAACCAATTCTTCAGAAATGGTCAGATTTTCCTGAAATTAGGAAAAAAAATTCCAACAAAACCCAAATACCTTATGGAATTGTAATGTTTTTTATAGTCGGAAAATGTTTTTCATTTGGAAGGCCTAACCAAGTTCCTCAAGCATGAAARGGTTTTGATCAGAAATATCAAAGGCTATGGAAGAGTTCTGTTAATGCAGGCAGTAATTTGGAAAACTGTCCAAATAGTTTTCTGCTGTCCTCATTTTCTGCAGTTAAGGGTTGAAAGGGTTGAAAACCCTCACAATCTCCTTTCCCAGCATTTGCCAAGAGTTTTCTCACTCTTTGTCCTCTCAGACCTGACTGATGCTACAGAGGTGGATTGAATGAGTGTGTTATTCACAGGAGATGGTCAGCTCTGCCTTCACCTCCACTGCTCAGATATTTCTGTATTCTTGAAAGGATGCCATGTACTGCTCTCTGAGGCAAAGTGTTCTAGGATGAAAAAAGTTTGTAAGACAACCCTTCAGACTGGATTTTCCTTCTACAAATGCAACAAATTTCTGTGGGGGAWTCTAAAGAACTTGATGGAAATTTCTGGAAAGTTCAAGGCAAGAAATGTCAGAAATTTCAATTCAAAACTTTTAARAAAGGCTTCAAATTGAACTACTTCCTCCTGGCTTGGTGAAATAACCTGAAGTGCTAAATTTCAAGCTATTTTAATGTTAGTGTTAATTTAAATTTAACATTCATCTGTATATTCCCTGGTGGAATGTTACCCTTGAGGGGAAAGAGGATGACTAGATGAAAATAGAGATTCACAATGTCTCAGACATTRTGGCCAGACCAGAGTGCTCACTATGCACCAAGAATCTGCGCTGCTCTAGAAATGCTGTAACCTAACCCCAAGAACAGACAGGAAGGTGGACTCGAAAAGGGCATAGAAAAGCATCATAGAAACCATTCTGCTTAGAATCAAATCAAGCTGGAATGAAGTGTTCTGCTGTGAGCTGTCTGATGGAAAAGCAGTACTTCAAAAATTTACCAGGATGAACCTCATTAGGTACAAACAGCTTGTTGCATCAGTAAAACATTTTATCAGAAAATCTGAGCTGGCTCTGGTCACATTTGCTGCCTTTTTTTTTTTTTTTTTTTTTTTTTTTTTTTTTTTTTTTTTTTCCCTCAAACACAAACTAAACTGTTTATAAGGAGATGGACTGCTCAGTATGCATACGTGTTTTGGAGGACAATTAAAGAACAATGACAACATTTCTGCATTAGTAATGRCTGTAWTTGTTCAAAAAATGGTGATTGAACATTGAGCCCTTTAGTCTATGTTTAGATTTTTGCTTGTTCTGTATTTAGGTACATTAGTGCARAATCCAATTTTCTGTATGTGCTGGATGAACATTAAATTGCTCTCACCAAGGGCCCAGGYGTGGGTTTTATAAAAATAGTGATTATAATTTTATTCTTTTTGGTAGGTCAAAAAGAGTCCCCACTTAAAAAACACTTTGTATTTCTCATCACTGTGAGCAATTGTTTGCTACAATCCATTCCAGATGAAATTACATTTCCATAGTTGATAAAATAATTATTCATAACACAATATAAAATTTATTAAACACAATATAAGTGCTACTTGTTTCATTGTCAGAATTCTTCCTGAAAACAGAATAGAAATAAGATGCATTTTAACTAACTTGCTGGCTTTTACAATCTCTATCTTCTTATTTTAATGAAGAAAATAGATGTTTTTGGTATAGTTAACATTTGATAGCTTCGGCAATCTAACATAGCTGCTTGAGAATTACCTCTTTGTTATCACGAGATGTGCTAAACAGTAGAATTACCATAATTTCAGAAGCAAAAATATCTGTGTTGTCCTGAAGCCAAAGAATTCCAGTGTCATGGAAGACTGTTAGGATTCACAATTGGCACAGCCATACCTAATTGCRTGAAAACTAAAGAGAAAGAAAGAGTTTGTAGATTTGCCACATTTTTAGGGGCTTTTTAAGAGAAGGTTCTCAATATAGCAAAAGAATTTGTATCCATTTACTTCAATTGAAGTGAACTGAGATAAAACAGCTTCAGAAATAATAACTAATGTATCAGATGTAGAATTTAAGACTCTCACAGGCCTTCTTCCATGTCTAACTGWGCTTATATTTGTCATGCTTGCTCTTTTTCAAGTAAAAAATACACCAGGTTTGAAATGTATTTTTCCTTTTTCAGCTCTAAGAGAAGCAGAGCACAGATGTGGTTCTGTGCAGAACCTCTAGGGCCAGGTCGTTAATATTCAGAAGAGAATTAGTTTTTAGAAAGAGTTTGTTTCTTCTGACAAGGCAAGCTGATAAGAAGCATTCCAGTGAAGGAAAGACAAAAATAAATGAAGGAGAAAAGATTAGATGGTGACATTTCATCCTTGAAAGCAGCATATTTTTACAGGGTAGCTATTATCATTAAGTTACACCCAAATAGGAACGGCTATTAACAAAGACACTGAAAGTTTAATTAAAGGCTATGGAGAGTTTAATTTAGCAAAAGTAGTGTGCAGTTCTTCTTGAGCCAAAGGAGCAGTGATCTGGGAGGGATATGATGGGAGAGAGGGGAGGGAGAGCTGTGCAGGAGCACCTCACATCTCCTGCACTGTGAAAATCACAATGCATTAGTTTCTAAAACAGGGTCCYGCAGTGACAGGAATAGAAATAAAAAGCAGAAGAGAGAAAAGCTGAGCTTTTACTGAGCAGGAATGAGGGCTTCAGTTGCGGCTGGTTTGAATGTTAGAATGTCRGCTAGAAAATAGGAGAAACTGGCATTTCAGCAGACCAGAGCTTTCCAAGACATGTCTGTTTACTACATCACTTGTGCTGCCAGTAAAATACTCAGATGCTGWCAGGAACTAATGTTTCCTGAGCAAATACACACTGTTGGCACAGTGAATGCATCATGGACTAGTGAGAGTGGTAAACACACTGGCAGTCATAAACTTCTTTTTTATAGCCTATGTGTATTTATGCCTCCAAAACAAATATATATTAATGTTTCATTTGGTTGTGGGTTTCTTTTTTTCTTCTTTTTTGTATTGTGAACAATGTATATTTCACAATAAAATACAAGRTTCATTTAGATTAATGTCCAGGTAACACCTGGTCTGTAAATATTGGCTTACACTTTAGATGTAGTTCTACTAACATGAAAAATTACACCTTATAATCAGAACAGCCAGGGTAGTTTTAGGATAGAGTTTTCCTTTTTCTGGAAAAAAAAAAAAAAAAGGGAAATTTTAAAGAAAATAACATGCAAGGATTGTTGGCCCTTGGGTATTCCTTTCCATGTGGTGTTAGCTTGAAAAATGCAAATATTGTAATTAATTTTCCATACAAATTTGTGTATCAACACTTCCTTGCTTCATCACTGAAGGATGAAGGATTTTAAGTGTTTCCATGCATTTATTTCCAGCTTTATAACATCTGGTATTTGACTTAACACCAGGATTACATAATTGCCTGAGAATATCAGCTTTTCCAGGTAGGGATGAATCTTTAAATTGGAATTCCACAGGTTTTGAAGTTGAGCCTGAATATAAAGACTTTGGGGAAAAAAAAATTAACAGGTAAACAAAAAATGTCTCCTTGTTAAAAAGATACAGTTTCAAGTGTATTTATTAAAAAAAACTATTAAATTCAAAATGTTAATATTTCTGGAAATGGTGTGGGCATGGGTGCTCCSACAGAAAGAAAAGAACAAGCTCCACATTATCTTTGAGCCAAGCTTTCTCCAGGTCACTCCCAGAGCAGGATTTGTTCAAAGGTGACTAAGAGAAAATGGAAAACTTGACTGTTTAAATTTTTTTATCTTCTATCTGTAGTATAAATAGAAGTGGTGACTTTGCAACACCAGCTAAAAAGCATTTTGATTTCTCATTCTGTGGAAGATGTTCTATGAAAATTGAGAGTAAAAGTCATATTGAATCAACTTAAATGTTTGTTTGTGTACCAGAGGGATGGCACAGTCCTTCAGCTGATTTTATTTTTGAGGCATTCAATTCTTATTAAGGAAGAAGTTATACAATGATAACCAAACATATCTAGCTGGGCACCCTGACCCTGGCCATYCCTTGCAATTTTTGCTGCTCCCAGTAGTGAGTCATTTCCTGAAGACCTTACCTGTGGCTGGTAAGTCACATAGTTTCACATTCCTTCAGTCCAGGGTTGTTTGGCAACCTTTTCCATTTATTCCAACTACTGCTACCTCAAAAGTGTTGCAAATGGAAAAACTGCTCTCTGTAGGTTTTCCTGKGACAAAGTCTCTTTCATGACCTGAGGATAACTTTTCAAACACTTCTAGCTTTGGCAAGCAATGTGCTAAGTGACATTAGCTGTGACTCACAGKCTCAGCCAGAGCCACAGAGAAATGTAGATTATTGTGGGATCTGACCCACAGSAGCACCATTGTAGAATGTATGATATGGAGGCAAGCCTGGCTTCCTTTTTGAGATGATCTGACAGATCAAGGGAAAAGATCTAAAAATACTCACGAAATCTGAGTATCTGTCCACACAGAAGCAGAGACTYCCAGTGTCTTGGTCACCTCCAATAATACACAGAAGCTAACCAGGGGTTTCAGAACAGCWGTCCTGCTTGACTTGTCTAGCTGTGGTATTCTTCTGGGTTATATCCCAACTCTTAATGAAGCTCACAGGATTTTACCCTCGCTTTAAGGGAATAATGATCTAAATACCTGAAAAAAGTTTCCACATTGCTTCACTTRTTTATTTTTCAGAAATAGTACATGCTTTCCCCATGATCTAATTCTAACAGGTTTTACCAATTATGATGCTGTTAGATGGTCAGCTACATTCTGCTGTTCCAGGTATTTGTTATGTTTTCCTGTATATGTTTAAACCAGAGGAGTGTGAATCACAGACTGGAATGGATGCGTATTTTGATTTGGGAAGCAACRGAGAAAAAAGAAAATTCAAAACAGATCACCAAGGAAAACCATGAAGTAAATGTAGTCTTTTTTTTTCACTTCATTTGGAGAACAAGCACAACATTTCAAACATTTTAAAAAAGAAAACAAAACTGACAATGTAATTACTGCATTTCTTGAGATAGATAAAACTGTATCTAGTATTTARAAGAAGTTTAGCATGTTGGCAACAGGAACATGAGGTTTGCCCCACTTCTCCACCTGAAACAAGTTGTTTTTCACTTCCAGCTTWTCATTTCCATGTAGTGACTGTCCATATCCTGCACCAGACAGGGAAATTCTGCCATGTCTTCTGCCCTGGTTGGGGTTTGGCTGCTGGAACTGGTGGTTGGTTCTGGAAAAGGGCTGCTGTGGSACCTCAGATCCCAGTGATGTGCCAGGGGCACAGGAGAAGGAGCTGTAAGATGCTTTGCTGAGGCCTCCATCCATTAGTTTGGAAGCTGCAGTCAATCTCAGGCCCTGAGCTATGTCACAGATGCACTTGTTTACCTTGGTGTCCCAGCCTTGGTGGCATGAATTCCTGGCTTGACCTTGGTCCCGTTTCATTACTACAGCCTTGTGCTGCAGTCAGAGGTCTTTCAGCAGAGTCTTGTCACTATTTGGGCATGTGCTTTTTGGTTTTGGTTGGTTTGGGACACACTCCTGTGAGTGAGGGGATCATATCTGTGTGCCTCACTGTCTGTCACCCTTGGCTCATGGCTTGCCTTCTCCCCAGGAACAGCCCCAGTCTTGCTGCCCTTTAAAATGAGGTTTATCTGAAAAGTCAGGACTGGGGTTTATATTTGGATTAATGCATTTGTGGATTTGTCTAMATTTCCTGGTGTTGGATGACAAAAGTCAGTGAAATGCAGTCTGCAATTTCCTCGTGAGGRGAAGAGGAGGGGCAGGCACTGATCTCTTCTCTGTGGTGACCAGTGACAGCACCCAAAGGAATGGTTTGAATGTGTTGGGAAAGTTTGGGTTGGGCATTAGAGAAAGGCTCTTCACCCAGAGGGTGGTTGGGCACTGGAACAGCTCCCCAGGAAAGTGGKCACAGCACCAGTCTGAGAGAGCTCACAAATTGTTTGGAAAATACTCTTGGGCACATGATGTGACTTTTGGGGATGGTGCTGYGCAATGCCAGGAGTTAGACTCCATGATCCTTGTGGATCTCTTCCAATTCAACTTATTCTGTGATTCTGTGAAATCAATCCTGCTCCTCATTTCAAAATAACAAAGTAGAAACAGTAAAAGATTRTACAGGTGATCAAAGGTGTAGAGTAGCTTCTATCCAAGGAACAACTGAAAATTCTGACTCTTAACCCTGGAAAGGAAATGACTGATGTGAAACAAGACTTGAAGTAGTGAATGATCTAGAGACCTTCAAATAAATGTAGTGTTGATGGATTTAAAAGACATAGAAGGACATGGTTCATGACACATCGTGTCATCGGGTTGTGGAAATACTTGACAATAGGCTGTGGAGTCTGAAAGCTTATTCAAAAGAAAACAAAGCCTTAGAAAAAGAACTGGAAAAAGACTCTACCAACATTTACTTGCTTTCTTCCAAGACACTTTTTTCAATGATAAAAATCTCTGAGCTGCAAATCACCAGATGTTCAAAGCATCATTACAAGCTTCTGTTCTCATAGACTTTCCATGGCATCCGCTGAGGCAGCGCCAGACAGGATGCTGGGCTAGACGGATGTCTGCTCTGACCCGATACAATTGTTCCAATGTTCTTAGCACCCCCGGTTGACACCGAGGAGTCATCTGGGCTGTCAGGATTTGCCTGCGAAACAAGGACTTTCTGTTTTGAATCTCTGGGGGGAAAAATAGGAAGTGCTATTTCCCATAAAGAATTCTGCCCAGCTTCTTTGAGTTCTGCAGTACCWGGAGGCTGAATGCAGAGGACTTTTTGAAACTCTTACCTAGAGATTTGGGAGGTTAATATAAGTTTTAAGATGCGTATTTCAACACTTCCGTTTTGAAAAATKATTCCTATTTTAGAGTCATTTATAAAGTTTCCCATCAATGACCTCGCATCTATCCAGGGTGCACTGGTTGGACCATCTGAGATCTGGAAAAGGATATCAGCATAGATTTGTACTGAGAGGGAGCATTTGCTCTTGGCGCCTTCCCTGGAGCTCCCACACCTCACTGGGCAGACTGAACACACAGAATGAGGGCTGAGCTGGTCCAGCTTATTTGTCACTTAATGCTTTCAGCTGTCCCTGCCTGCACAGGAAGCAGAAAGAGAGTACCTGTAGAGAGGTGAGAATTAGAATCACCAGCCATGTCATCACCACTCCATTTTCTGTGCTTTGAGTGGAGTGGAATGCAAACTCCAAGCTTCCTTCTTTTTCAGCTGAGTCATCCWTCCCTGTGGGAGATCACACGAGCATTTACAAGGTGGGGAGAAGCCCATTGGAGGAGATTACTAGACACCAGATGCAATAAACATATTTTGGGGGAAGGGGGAATTAKAAAAGTAGAACAAGCTATCCAGGCCATCGTGACGAATATAATGTACGGAAAGAGGCAGGGAACAGGGAGAAGGCAAAAGAGCAGTTTGGRTTAATTTGAATGAGCTTTTTTGAATCAGTTCTTGAGACATAATATCAATAAGATACAAAAAGATACCTACAATGGTACTTAAATACAGAACAACATTTCCCTATTTAACATACACCTTGCCTGTAAATTTTTTCTATTTTCACTCTGCAGCCCCACAAGGTCAGGTTTTCTCATTAAAATGTTTTATAATCACTCTGAGGTATCTATATTCTACCCTTTGACTTTACACCATTGCTGATAAAGAGAACAAACTGTCTCTAAAAGGAGAATTTTGAGTTGCAGTGACAAGTTATACAAAAATGTATCACTTAGCCCTTCAGAAGACTGAGGGGAACACAAAATATTGATTTTAGAAACACTTAGGAGATGATTATTGATAAAAGTCAGTTCTGCTGCTTTAGACTAGTAGAGTGTCCAGCCCAGGATGGTTTGAATACATTGGTTTACATGTATTCAAAACACAAGAGCTCAATTAGCTGTACTTCCCTTTCACAGGTGGAGATTGCCTACCTGAACACGTAACCAGCCTCAACTTGGGGTTATATCTCAGAACCTTGTACTCCTTTGTGTAAAGACAAAAAGAAAGATAACACTATCCTTAGGTGGTATATACACACACACCCCACGCACTGTTTAATTAAAATACCTCAAGCTGATATAAATTCTGTAGTCCAGTTCCACTGGGTATGTTTGCATCAGCCAGAAATTTCATCAGCCAGCGTGTCTTCCACCTCTGTGCTATGTAGTGATGTCACATTAGTCATTCTGGTTAAAAAGGAACTGACAATAAAAGCACTTTACAAGCAGAGAAGTATAAAAAATCTTGCTAGGTCTGGGGCAAGGAGATGTTTTTTTAAAAGAGTTGCATGAATTTGCATTCAGTAAATAACAGCAGGAAAAGCTCTATGTAAGAAAAAGATGCAAGTAAAAGAACTTGCGATGATGAAAAATATGGGGAAGAGAGAAAAGAAGCCTTAAAGAGTCAAATGCTTAGAAAACATGTGAAAACATCAATCTTGAAACCCAGTGGGGCACAGCATAGCAATTCTACTATGTTTGGGACTGTCAGTTTAATACCTGAAAATTAAGTATAAACTGAGCATGAGTCAGTTCAGTACAGCTGCCTCATCCAAATGCTGCATCTCAGTCCTCAGAGAAAGACTAGGCAGGAAATTGTTCATTTTAGAAACCACTAAACAGAGATGTGGGGAGAAAAGCAGGATTCAGAAAGCYGGGTTTATGTGCTGCTTTAGACCCTGAATCCCAGAGTGGGATCARCGCTCCCAGCTCAGCCTGGCTCAGCCCTGGCTCTGGGCCAGGCAAAGTGCGTCAGTGGCCACACTGCCACCGTGTTCAGCCTGTGCTGGGACAAGGAGCCACCTTCTGTAAKGAGCTGAGCCTCATTTGGCATCTTGGATAGCTTTACTGACTTACTRAGTTTAACTACTAAGTTTACTACTTACTAAGTTTAACTTACTAACTGACTCACTCAGTTTATCAAGTGTTTGTGCTGAGAGCAATGGTCAGCTGATATGCTATTTCAGGTCAAAACTTGAATGTGGAAGGCAGTTCYGTGAAAGACTCTGGATTTCCCTGTACCCAGGGGAGAGTTCATGTTGGAGCAGKGAAATGTGTGGCAAGGAAGGAGCAGCAGAGAGGAGATGTTACAGGCTGACCACAGCTCCATTGCCCATCYTCTGCACTGCTTGGAGAGGAGAAAGTAGAGGAGACGTGAGTGAAGGTCTGAAGCTCACCCTGGGGAAAAGGCAATAGCTAAGGGGGAAGGTGTTTTTGTCTCTGCTTCCCTCTGTCCTATTTTTAATATTCAATAAAGTACATTTAGTTTTGTCTCAAATCTAGCCAGTTTTGCCAGTAACAGAAATTGATCTTTATCTAAACCCATGAGTTTTTCCATCTAATCTTCTCTGGTGAGATGTTCAAGAGGAGGAGTGAGAGAATGACTGGGTGGGGTCTGGCAGCCAGCCAAGGTCAACCCACCCCTGTAATAATAAATTAAACCCACTTTTAGCATGTCTGGGTTTACCACATCCATCTCAGACTCTGAGCATAACTCAGAATTTGTTGAAGGGAAGCACAAGGAAGCTCATTTTTCATTGAAYTCTTTCTCATTGCTTCTCTGTCACCCAAGAGGCAGTAGAACAATACTTAGAAGACAGTTTGCAAAGAGTTTTGCTGGGGCAGAGGAAGCTGCTTKGCTCACAGAAGACAGGGTTTGACCTTAGTACGGTGCCTAACACGGTGTCACAGGCTCACAGATGTGGCATTCCCTGGCAGAAGTGTTGGGATAYTCTCAGARCTTCAGCTGYGTTTTCACTTTCTRCCCTTCTAAGCTTATTCATGGCAAGGCAAAGCCAGCACACCCCTACCTGCAATCAGAACAGGAAACTGTGTCCTGAGTAAACACGTGTTAATTTAAACAAAATGTTAGTAGTCTCCTTTCCTGGTACAATCTCGTTGCTCATTCACCAGCTGAATGAGTCATGAAAGCCAGCTAGAATCAAGAGTTAATGTCAAAATGCTTTGGCATTTCCATTTCCACATCTCACACATTTGCAAAGGAAATGATACATTGCCTGTCCCTTTTKCTCAAGCTACTTCAAGATCTGTCTTAACTACACTGTCTGACATCWGATTGCTCATGGGCACTGGTCTGACATGCAAGAGAACAGGCTGATGGCTGAYACAGAGGAAATAAATCTTAAGGAGTAGCTTACTTGGATTTTTTTTTTTTTTTAATTTAATTTGCCACAAATGACAAAAAAATTATTTCTGCTCAGGAAACAATCAGATAATGAGGAAAAGCCTGAGGCTTTTAAAAGCAGCACCTCTAGTTCCCTCAGTGGAACTGATAGCAAYGACCAGAAAATTTCTGGCAAGTTGCCTCTTGCAGTAATGCCATTTATTTGCGTTACAATGGAACATTTCTGAGTCTGGAGGTGGTTTATTTTATTTTTGAGGTACTTTAAAATAATTAGCAAAGAACCAATACTCCCACGGGCATCAGGTTCTGTTTCCAGATGATTCCTGCTCCTGTCAAAGAACCCACATCTTCCTAGGAAATGCACCAGCATTATCCTGCTGATGTCCCACCAGCAAGTGAGAAGTGTCTTTGCAAGAATCGCTGCAAGCAGTCCTGAGCTTGCCCTGGGGCCTATTAAAAAGCACCCTGAGTTGATGTTGCTCTGGGCTGGAGTGCTAAATCAGGCACTATTAGGATTGTGTATCATCCAGGCACGAGCTGTTCCACACCTGAACTGCTTCAAGACAAGGTGTGAGTGTTTTATGACCCACTCATAAAGACTATCCTCAAGTATCTGAGCAACTTGGAAAACTGCACCTCTTTTGAAACTCAGAAGGGAAAAGGGAAAAGGAAAAGAAATGGAAAAGGAAAGGGAAAGAAGGGAAAGAGACAGAAAGGAAAGAGAAAAAGAAAGAGAAATAAGATTTCAAAGTAATACTTTAGGATTTTGCCATCAAATATCCTAAAATTTTAAAAATTGTAGAAAATCTCTACAAGTAATCAAAAATGACATAATTTTGTTTCCTTTAGGAATCAGGATTAGTTTGTTGTRAAGTTTAAATGAGTGTCAGATGTGGAAAAACATTTCCCCAAACTTATTTAAGTTATAAAACACTCTCCATTTTATAAAATATTTTCTGTATTCTCTTGAATAGATTGAAAAGYTGACATTTCAGTCAATTTTGACTTTCAGTACTTGCTGTCAGGGAATGAAGAGCTGTTTCAATCAAAGACATGAGATGAAAGAAGTGAATCTGGAGTGAGGTTCTTTAGATAAATGACCTTTCAACTATGACAGACATGATTATTATTTAATTGGCAAAAAGGGTARATTATGAATATTTAATCAATAAAACTCCAGTGGAAACAGAGACAGGCAGATCTTTGTGATGATACTGGTTTTTCTCCTGTTAATTAGAACTGGACTCCATGSTCTTTTGCTGTGTTTGTACTGTCTCTTATGGCAATTAAAGTTTGGCCTTTCCCATGGAAATTTAATTTACATTTTATAATGTTTTATGCTTTAGTCATCCATCTCTTGTAGATCCCAGTCCATATGTTTTGAGTTYGATTCATCTGTAACTGGGTGTTATCAGCTGTTGGAATGGCTAGAGCTGGAGTTACATCCCTGTAAGCTTGATTATGCTATCAAAGTTTTCTTGATAAAATTAAAAATTAGACACAAGTTTCTTTAAAACAGTGGAAGAAGAAAGGGAAAATGATCCATTGATTTGGAAAATGAAGAACCCCTATGCAGGTGACATTTCTTTCTTATCTRTTCTGTTATAGTAAACTAGTCTCTAATTCAGCATAAAGCTTCATGCTAGTCCACTATCAACAAAATTTAAAATGTTCCTGGAGTATTCTCACCAACCAATGGCAAAACAACTGGTATTATTGTGTAGAGTCCTTTTTCATGTGAATTACCCAGCCATTTCAACAATTGAAAATGAAACACAGCACAGCAAAGAGCACAAGTTAGCACTGTGAGTGGCTTTGGAATTTGTTTTCTGTTCAGAACGTGTGTTAAGCTTCAGAAAAYTGCCATCTTGCTCCTTGCTGATTCACCTACCCAACAACCATCTTTAAAGGCATTGGGCTGCTTCTGTTCTCCTCTGTGAACGAGTATGACAGCTGCTCGTCCTTTGTAAGGGTTGATCAAATAAATGGTGAAGCCTTCTGACTCCTTCCCTTTGAATTTTGTACAGCAATGYGCTGCTCCAGAAAGCTCACACATGGGATGGAATCACTCTGCAGCAATACAGACTGGGCAGCAGCTGGACAGGAAGAAACTTTGCAGAAAAGGAGTGGAGAATCCTGGTGAATAGCAAAAACTTTGAGTGAACATGGGTGAGCTGCCTGCCTCTGCAGGGAAGGAGAGCAGCAGGAAGAGATAGCAAGAGAGCAGACAGCAAGTCAAGGGAGGTTTAGAATTCCCCTCTGTTTAGGGCTAGGGAATTCACAGCTGGACTGGTGTGCCTGCCTGTGGGCTTCCCAGTCTAAGCAATCCAGCCTTGTCCTGGTGCAAGCCCAGCAGAGCATTATCAGGAAACTCAGAGGACTGCAGCACATGGCGTATGAGGAGGAACAATGCAGCAATTTAGGGTAATGAAGCGGGCAAGATACTTTATGAAAACCAAAATAACAACTCAAGATGGAAAGCAGAATTTTCAGAGGGACTTGCATCTTTATTATGTTAAGAAGAACCTTATTTGATCAATCCTAAGATGGTCTATCAGAATTCTGGATTTTTCACTGCTATTTCCCTCAAATCTCAGCTATCAGTATAAGCACAGATTTTAAACGAACTTGGCTGTGGATCTATGTAASAATTGCCTGTAAGAACTGYAATCCTGTGCCATGTGCTCTAGGATGACCCTGCTTGAGCAGGAAGGTTGGACCAGATGRCCCAACTGGTAGTCATTTTAAGTCTTACCCATTCTGTGATTCTGTGTTTCTGTGACACGTTTTGAACGCGACCTGATCATGGAAGCATCTAGAACCCAGAACTTCTGTACCTTCAAGTATATGGAGACAGAGGTAAACAAAAACCCCAAAAGACCCCAAACATCAAAATGAGGATTTTGAGTGTACAATTGTACGGGCAACCTGTATTTAAAACATTGAGATAGGCTGCTGAGGGGATCACAGAATCCCAGATTCACTGCAATATTTACATATTATAATATTTACATAGGAGTGACCTGAAGCTACACATTTTTCTGGAGAAAGACAAAGCTTTTCTTGACACCTGTAATTCAAAAAAAGAAAGCACACAAAAAGCAAAGATACAATGCTCRGCATTCTGAATGTTCTGGAATTACMTATCACACCACYTTGGGTGGAAGAGATGATTTGTATCAACCTATTTCCCAGGTTATGGGTAATTACTGTCTGCCATAGCCCTCGACAAAAATATTGCTGTCACAGAGTGGAATATTTCAAAGAAGGATGACATAAACAGAAGGGAGGAGTCAAAAWACATATGTTTCATGGTGCTTCATGGCTGCAGCAGCTTTAACAGAATGTACTAAGATATAAAACATGGAATCAAACAATGTTTAATATTGGAACATTACTGTGACAAACCCAGGAAATATTGTAAGCAATATTGTTGTCATAAGCATTAGTTCATACATCACRGTTTAATTGCTTGCACAGTGAATGAATGTGATCTCTACTATTTTTTAAACTGTATGATAATTTCTAAGACTTTTATTAGTATTGTGTTGCAGCTGCAATGTTCATATATTTAAAAGTGATAACATTACTAGCACTGGCTTACTTGTATCCATGCCAGTAATATTTCATACATAATAATGCTTTCAAATGTTTTTATTAATGGTCTGAAACACCAGACTGGGAGAYGGTGATGGCTGGGATGAAGACTGAACTACCACTGGCAGAACATGACTCAACACAGCCTAAGCCACAGTGCCATGATAAACATTCAGAGCATTTTTAAAAGAAACCAGAGTCATATTATAAGGAACAAAATGTARCTGCTTACAGTTATTTTAAACAGTACCAGTAAAGCAGCCACTGAGGCAAAATTAGTGAGTGATTAGATAGTAAAGCGATTAAGAAGCTCTCTGGAAAAATTAAAGTTGGAGGGAGACATTGACAACTTACTGCAAACTTTTTTCATACATTTTCCACAGAGATCTGAACATTTCAGAGTGAACGCCAGACTCTGTAATTAATGTGAAATGCAGGCTGGTTTTTCATGAATGAAAGAACACCAGCATTGGAAAGGCAGCAAAACATAAGAAAAGGCTGTTCAAAATATGGAAATATTTTACTATTCCATGTCTCAGAATAAGAGGAACAAAAGCAAGATATATTCCTCTCAGAGCAGTTGTTTCAGCATTTGAAACATATAATAGAAAATCCACTCAGTAATAAYCTTGTACACATTTTGTCAGCTGCTGTTGCACATTTCACAAAGAAAATTCATCTCCTGTGAGAGATGTAAGTTTTAGGTTATAACAACAACGTCATTTTATTTACTGGCACTTGATCTGTGCATCTTTAACAAGAGGTGCCTGGCTGAGGAGACTGCTGGAGGCTGTCCAGAGCTGGAGATGCCTTGGTCTGCTTCCCGGGGATCCCAGAGCTGCCAGGCCTGGGAGAAAGGCAACAGCAGCTGGGAGTTTGTAGCCCACACAAGCTGCACATGGATAGAGCCTTACAGGWGTGTGGCAGGTTTATTCAGAGCTGAAGGCTGCACGCTTTTCATCAGCCTGCACTGCTTTCCACTCCTGTTCACCCTCACTTCACAACCCTTCTTTGGGGTTGGCTCAAACACTCACTGGTTTTGCAGCACAGAGCACACAATCTGTGTCTGTGGGACTCAGTGTCATCTACAAGAGTTTCCCATGGTTTCACCATCTTTTCTGCAAAATGTTAGTAACAGTTGGGAAATGGACAGATGTTTCCAGAGCTTTTTTGTGAAAACAAAAGGAGTCTGGATTGTTCAATTGCGTGAGAATATCTAAGCCCATTTGATTATTGATTCTTTCTTAGTCTCAAGTACACCTTAGATATAACTGTGGAAAGCTTAGGGAAGGGTGTGATTCTGGCCAAAACAGCAGAAGGAAATGAATGAAAATAGCCATGGAAGTGAAATCCCAAAAGAGATATCTCCTTCCTCATGATTTGCAGACCRCATTGCTTTTGCTGTTCTGATTCACCAACAATTATAACACTTCTCCTTTCCAAAGTGTTGTTGTAGGAAAGGAGACATGCTCGCTGCACCTTTTGTTRCTTGACTTCTGCTCATCACAGATCAGGTCTAGGTGAGTTAGGAAACAATGCAAGAACTGAAGAGGCAAGCTAGAAATAGCAGAAACTTTAAAAAATGTGATCTTTTTACATTCAGCTCAGCTATAAATCTATATCCCCAAATGTTGACTAAAAAAAGCAGAACTTACTCAGTGTGCCTTGTATACAGACTACAGCCACTACCAGCTTTAACACATGACTGAATGCTTAACTTCCATTAAGATCTTTCACCAAAATGCATTCATTTACAAGGAAAGAGGAAAAAGTAAAAAAAAAAAAAACCCACCCTTTTAGAAGGTTTAAAATTCTGATCAAAATATTATATGGTGTTCTGTAAATTACCAAAAGCAGTAAATTTTACGGCTATTTTAGCATGTGACAAAGGAAAAAATGTTTTCCCCCTGCCCCAAGAAACACAAAATKAACAATTAGCCAAATTTTTCAGCCATCCTAGTGGTCTTTGAAAGGTTTTGGGAGAAGTTTCTTAATCTTTTCAGAAAATAAATATGTGCTCTTCCTCTACAGCACTCCCAACAATGAAATATGAAACTCAAAGATTAGACATAAAAGTCATTATTCCACCCTCATTATTCCACTTTTGTCAAGAAGTTGACAAAAGTCTTTATTTTCTGCTTGAAAGTATTCCCATGTTCATTCAATGTGTATGTAATAGATAATGAATCAAAGAAATAAACTTCTCAAATTTATACAGAAAGATAAATAGGCTTTCTTCCCCATATCTCATCATGCTTCAAAGATTAAATAGTCAAATGTAGTGCATAATGAGMACCTTCATTTTTTATGTGTGAGTTGCAGATATTAAAAAATGAGTGAGAAGGAATGGGACCAAAATACAGAACTTCTTTTGTCTGAATTTAATATTCTGGTAGAATAAGAGGAAAAGACAAAAAATGTGGGTTTTTCCTCTCTTCTCCAAGCCCTTCCGAAATCATGACTTCCAGCTTTGATGGTTTTTTTGCCCCCTTAAGCATACAACTCTACAAAAAMATTTTGTTAATCATACCTGAAAATGTATCATACCTGAAAATACGGAACTACACCTGATGAAGTTGTGGCAAAACAGCATGCACTTCACTTTTAGAAACATTTAAGGCAAAAGAAAGTTGATTTTGGACTGAGTCTTATGCAGAGCACCTACCCAACCTTTTATTAGTATTTGGAATTGTATTGGTGGATGAAACAGAAACTGTTTCTGGTGTCTAGTATATGTAATTTTATTTTCTGTTTTCAGGATGTATTAAAAGAAAAATAAGTCACAAAATGATGCTCTATCACAAAGTAGGACACTAGGAAAAATCTARATGCAGAACGAGGGTCTCTGATTAAGAGCGTTTGACACATCACTCCCAAGAATGTACTGCAGTGACAGGTCTGTGGCCAGTAAGAAGACAGGTCTTCAGTTTGCCAGTAAAAAGATCTTCTTAATTAAAGATTTTTCCTCTGTATTTTCCTCATGCAGC
>NW_026623365.1:763543-767183 GCF_030028575.1 Malurus melanocephalus | reverse complement strand
TTTGGTATTTAATATTTGTAGCATTTCTGCAAATTTTACTCTATTTCTGTTTATACGCATGTTACAGCTCAGCACATTTTTAAAGAGGCAAGTATTTTCCCCATTTCTTATTTATTCCTAATAGAATAAAGCAATATTTTTTGTAAAAATGAGGAAAAATAGATGGTCTACATTTTGTTGTTGCTTCACAGTTCTCATAGATCTTTGTCATTCACTGCCCTAAACAAATCTGCCCTTTCCAAATCCATGAAAACAACCCCTTCACACTGCYGCATACATTTCAGTAATTTATTAGGCTGTCCTTATTTGTTCAGCATTATCTCATTTGTTTGTCCTATAGGCTGTCAATTATTTAACTGTAGCGAGTCCAGTACATTGATTTAACATCTTGAGTGTAAAGGCTTAAGATAATTTCTTTTCAAGGCTCCACTGCTTCCAGTKTTTGATGCCTATTTCATCTGAGGCAGATGCTTGGAGCCTGTGAGTAATGCTTCCTTTTACTTGAATGCATTTAATTTAGCAGTCTTTCACAGTGGTTTAATTCACCCCAGCTAGTTAATGAACATTCATACCACCAGTATAGATATAGTTTTCCTCTAAAAATCAGGAAAACTAATATAATAAAAATGGTTTCACCAACGCTTGCTGCTAAGATTCTTCAATGGATCTTGAAAATTAGTTTGGGAGTGAGCACATGTTCAGAAACAATATAAAAAAGAAAGTACTTTATAGCAAAACATATCAGCATAATCTGAAACAAAAGGAGGAGACTACAGACTAGAGGAAACTCTAAACAGCAAACCAATATTTTTTTTCTAATATATGCTGCTCATGTCTACATGTGACAGTCTCACTTAGGTTCTCTTCCAAAAAATTTTGATATTTCATATCCAGTGTTTATTAACTGAACATTGATGACTGCCATATTTTTTTCCAGCAATGCAGCGCAACTCAATTGAAAACACTGTTTACTGAAGTATGGGTTATGCAAACGGCTTTTTTTTYGGAAATATGTTTTTTGAGCAGGGATTGAGATCTTGGTGATCCCAAGGATGGATATTTTACCCCAAGAACATCTGTGACACAATCTCCCCACTGGACAAGCACAGCTTCTGCTGGAAAATGCTTGCTGAATTTCAGAAAGAAGGACGYGGCAGTGTTCATAGCTATATAATCATTAGGCCATTCTCTGAGGGATACCTCACTAGTAAACAGTTAAAATTTTTCTTCAGACAAATTACAGTAAGATAAATAAAGTTATTTGTGATCTCCATAGTGCTCTGATTTCTGCATTCATCAAAATAAACATCCTAGATGAGAACATCTCATGCTGTTGATGGAGAAAAGGGAGGGGGRAAAAAAGGAAGCTACCTMAAGTCAGATTATATAAAGGAAGCTACCTAAAGTGAGACTTTTTCTCATTCTGTGGTTTCTACTTTTCACCCCCCTCCATAAATTCTAGTCTGCCCTGAGCTGTGATAGGTAGAAATTCTCCTTAATAAGGAAAACCATATTATCTTTTTATAGTCAATGTCAGCTCAGCTGTAGCATCTGGACATGCAAACTTTCTTTATTAGTCTAGTTGTTCTTCGTTGTCCATGACATGGCTTCTCCCTATTAAGTTAAGATTTTTCTGATATGGCTTCTATGTTTTATACAAGTGCCGAGGGGCAGGAAGAGACAATCAAAAGAGGAAGGATTAATCAGGAGCAAGATACATTCCTATGCTGTCATGCATCAGCTCATTAAATATCTTTCTGAGTTAAAAAATGGTCTTGGTAGCACATCTAATGAAGGTAACTTTGCAGTTAAAATCATCAGCAATTATCATTCTTAAAATTATGGTGTGATTAAAATAGAATAGAACAGCCTATGTCAGTTGGAGGGACCTACAGCAATCATCCAACCCAACTGCCTGACCACATCAGGGCTKACCAAAGTTTTAAAGCAGGTTACCAAGGGCATGATCCAAATGCCTCTTAAACACCGACAGGCTTGGGGTCTCAACCACCTCAGCAGGAAGCCTCCCAGTAAAGAAATGASCACCCTCCCAGTAAAGAAATGCTCCCTAATTCCGTCTGAGCCTTCTCTTGTGCAGCTCTGAACCATTGCCAAGAGTCCTGTCACTGAATCCCGGGCAGAAGAGCTCARTACCTCCCTCCCCMCTTYCCTCTGCAGGGAGCTCTAGRGAGCAATGAAATCACCTCTCAAAACTACAAAAAGCCCAAACTACACAAGCCCAAAGTCCTTAGTTACCCCTCACAGGACATTCCTTCCAATCCTGTCATYAGCTTTATTACCCTCCTCTGGGAGCATTCAAGGACCTTCACAATCTTCTTAAATGGTGGGGCCCAGCACTGCACCCAGCCCGGGCTGAGGCTGCACCACCGCCAAAWACAGTGGGATAATCACCTCTCTTGGCTGTCTGCTGATGCTGTGCTGGTCCCCAGGATGGGCTCTGAGCTCTGGGCTGTCACAGAACACGCTGCTGACCCACACTGCTGACCAGACCCTCAGACCTCCCTTCCTGCAGGGCTGCTCTTCAGCCTCTCCTGTCCCAATTCATAGCTATGTCCGCTGTTACTCCGTCCTCGGTGAAGCATCCGGCATTTTGACTTGTTAAATTTCATCCCATTAGCCACAGCCCAGTGTCTCCATCTACCCTAGATCCTTCTGCAAGGACCAGTCAATGGCACCTCCCAGTTTGGCCGCATCAACAAACTGTGAATGGTGCATTCAACTCTTGCACCCACATTGCTCATAAATCGATGGGCAGASCTGGCCCAAGAGGGGATCCCAGAGGAACACTGCTGGTGGCCAAGTGTCTGACAGATGTAGCCCCATCCACTAAACTCTGCCAGCCTTGCCTTCAACCAGCTCTTTATCCAGGCACTGTGATCCCACTCACCCCACAGCTGGACAGCTTGCCCACAAGGATGGTCTGAGGGACAAAAAGCCTYAAAATTAAATTAAATTAAAATCAGAAAACCTACATCCACTGTCCTCCTTCACCCATTAAGACTTACAATAGAGGGATATAAAATTTCATGCTGTGAACCCATGTTGACTTTTATTACTGGTGGCTGACTCAACACCACTTATCTAAGCATTCTATAACATATTCTTTGCAGTTGATGATCTGGTGAACCTAGACTTGCACTCAGAATTCCAATGGTGGTATTTTTTCAAACTGGCAGCAATAAAAAGTTGAYAAGTTATTCAGGCTTTCCCCACTTTTTAGTTCCTAACACTAAATTGTGGTCTCTAACATGTTCCTATCTCTGCATTGAAGGAGCACAAATGGTAAAACTCCTCTGAAACACAGATCCCAGTTGTCATTTGATCTTAATCCTATCATTGAGTTATAACTATGTACTCCTAAATTCCCTCTTTTAGTCAAACAAAACACATCAAATTACATACCACTTTCTAATCAGTWCTCATTTTCTTTTACCTTATGAAACTTCTAGAGTGGGCATGAATTACAAGAAGAGTTTAATGGTGATATGATCTTATTGTTTTTCAAGCCAAACCTATTTATTTGCTGTCATTTTAATTCTGTCTATTGCTGGATTAACACAGTTTTATAAAAACAGATACTAGATTATTTTAAGATAACTGAGCTTTTTTTTTTTTTTTT
>NW_026623365.1:748584-763533 GCF_030028575.1 Malurus melanocephalus | reverse complement strand
TTTTTTTTTTTTTTTTTTTTTTTTAATTCGTGCTCCTGTATGGTACTTTTACTCACAGCTGTCACATGACAGCAGTTAATTTCTTGGTGTTGTGTAGTGACACAATTATTTAGAAGATTTAAAAGTTAAAGCGGTAAGACAAATTTTTAATATTTTCTACTTACTCAAGTCACAAATGCAGGGTATTTATTATGTCTTCTTTATTACATTTCTTGTGTATCTTTTGCTCCGAGAAACCCTTGCGCTGCAAAGTCTTTTTGYTTATTTACGTTTCCTTGACGGTGTTTAAATGTCGTTTATTGAACACCACAGCTCTCCTGTTAGAGCTCCTCGTGATCCTCTRTCTCCTTGGGTTTAGGTCAGCCTCTCACACACAAGATAAAAGCTGAGCTGTGACTACTCCTGCAAGGTTGGTCTGACCCTGCAGCTGTTTCATAAGCAGAATATTGGTGGGGTGGAAGAAGGGAAAGAGGAGTGTAACTTTTGGCTGGGTTGCCAGTACATGAAACCATTTGTTCAGTTCAGCAGTTTGTTAGCAGCAGTCCCTGACACTTGCCACATCGGATCACACGCATGGCAGCTCTCCGTTTGACTGGGGAGAGTGGCTTCCAGGGCACAATTTACAAACAGTATTGGCAATTGGAAAAAGCAACGTTCAAACTCTACCTTCAGAACTAAAATAAAYGTTCTTGGTTTTCACACTCAATTGCTCATGTAAACACACACATATTTGAAATGTATGTTATGCAACAACTTTATTCCACTGTTAGGAGAATGGCCTAARGATTTAAATTCTGCCAGGGTAGTTGCATGGAGATCTCCCATAATCTGAGGAGAAAGTAAGTACAACACTGTTTAGTTCATTTTAGAAGCATGCATCCCCCTGTGTTTTAGTCTATTCCCAGTACAGTTTTGCAGTCTTTTGCAGCTTGCCTCTTCTTGGCTTCTTATAGAAATGCTACTTGAAATTCTTCTGGCTGGTCTCAATCATGTGTTTGGGAGTTAATTATTTTAAAGGAAAATTAAGTTATATTGAAATAGAAATTTTGAATATGTAAAGGTCCCATTTGCACCCACTGTTTCAGGTTTCAATATTGTATTTGATTTAATTTACAGTAGTTGCTAGACAAAGCTGCAATTTTGAAATAAACATTCTTCCCTGAAGCTTTATGAATTTACACCCAGTATTTCTTTGGTCAATGGCATACTTTCTTTGCTGCAGAGCTTTGAGGGAAAAACCTCTACACAAAAAAGCCCCAAAGAATGCAGTTAATAGCTGCATGGGTATTTACAATAATTTCAGTATATTTTTCGTAGTTGTTATATCATGACCAAACCAGGTAAAATAGGTATTTTTTTACTTACAGTTACTCATACAATATTTCTTTCTTGCCATTGCACATTTCATATTGTTGCAAGAACCAACYTTGTAAAAGGATCCTTTTTGCTAGAATATAAAAWGTATTTCAGAAGAAATGAGTTATTRTGAAATTCAGGTTARCTTWTTGATCCCTTGGGGGAAYTTTGCTTGCAGTAGGCTTGCAGGTTTTGAATTACTGTTTTCAGAAGCACAAGGCTGTTTTGCAGAAACCAGAGCATAATAATGRAGCACTGCACTTGAAGCATTACCAGCTGCAGAAGACAGGACAAGGCTGTCTCCTCTTCCACCCAACCTGCTGATAGTTTCTGCATCGTATTTACCATGCAAAGTGTGAAGTTTATTTTATTCTGGTTGCCCAGAGAATATTACTATGAAAACTTATTATTGTATCACCAGCTCTTGAAACTTTCTGCCGCTTGTTCTCAACTGCAAACTAAGATTCTGAGGTGAAGTTTGAAAGAGAAAACACACACCAAGAGGTATGCAGTGCCTTTCTGCATAGGTGGCAACAAACTTTTGAGGATCACATGGATAATATTAAATATCAAATTAAAAATATTCAACAGCATTGCCTGTGGAAAAAAAAAAAGTCACATTTAATGAAAGATAATTTTTAATGCTTTGTCTTTGTATAAATATGCTTAACTTCATTTCAAACAATAGCTTCTGTCTACATACGAGTTTTATTTCCAAGCACCTGATACCTCATATTCTTTGGAAATCCTTATGAGTTAATTTTGAAGACCCCACGCTGACAAATGTGATTAAAATGTGGCTTTTGTTCTTTTACCAAAACTTCTTTCACTTGGGCTGGGGTTAATTTACTCTGCAGCCTCTCGCAACTGCAAACAATTATTGGTTTCCTCTGTTCAGAGAATCATTGGAAGCAGCCTCATCTACTCCATTAGTAACATAAAGCACTTTTGTGCTTGTGCTTATGTCAGTCCTGACAGATGCCTGTCGATCCCGATCTGAAAGGACTTTAGCAGTGAAGATTTCACACCCACTCTAYCCCACACTTCTGCTGTTCTTGGCAGTTGAATTCTTTCCTGATTATCTAATTAGAATTTCCTCTGCAAAGGTCCACTACTTCTCGCTCCATTTGGACAAAGGAAAAGCTAAAAATTTTGCTTACTCTGACTTCAGTGAAGCTTTTGAAAAGAAAAGAAAATTACAAAATTACTTAGAGAAAGTTATTAAATAAATTAAATTCAGCAAAAAGTGGTGACAAGTAATCCTGTGCAGGAATGATAAACATCATGAAGATTTGATGGGATGAGCTGAAGTGTCTCCTTAGCAATTRTGCAGAAAAACATGCAAGAGACTATGGAGGATGATGAGAAAACAGTGACATAACAATGTCAGGATAGTGTGAAAAGAGATAAACATCACTCTGGAAAGTATAAACAGACAGGCTATAAACAGGGAAGTATAAACATGCAGGCTAGAGTACCTTGTCCTACTAAGAAAGCTTTATTTTCCTGAAAGATACAAAGCAATTAATGGAACTTTGATGATAAAAATGGAAAGCAGCTCTGTTGTATATATCATCTGAAAAGGTTAAATAAGGTGGGACTTCCTAGTTTATGAGAAGGTTTATGAGGAAGATGACAGCCTTTATCTAATAGGTGGAAAAGAAGCAGAAAAATATTATATTTTGATCATTTGAAGAGTTTGAAGTTGTTCTCATCTTTTTCTATGCTTATTTTGCATCAGGGTGCGATCACAGAAGTGTTTTCTGGGAGTTGGTTACATGTCAGGAATGTCAGGACAGAGTTTGAGGTTGACTTGCCATCTTGGACATGTGCATTGACCTGCTTTGAGGTTGTCCTCAGAATTTTCTTTAAGAAAATTCTGTCCTAAGAATTTTCTTCTTTCTTTAAGATTTGTGTGAGCCCATCTTCACTTCCCCGTGTTCATCTTCCCTGGGGCATACACGAGTTTGGTTCCCTTGTGCCTTCAGGCATTTCCCATGGCTTGTTCTGAATTCTGAAACCAGAATCCTTAAGCAGATTGTTGTCAGTGGCTTTGGGCTGTTGACTGGATTGTACTGACATGAATTATTCCAATATTTGTTGACCTGCTGCGTGGGTAGTTTCTCTCAGAAGCCTGGCCTCACCAGGCTGAACAGCTTTTAGTAACACTTAAGAATAAACAGAGACACTGGGGGAAAGCTTCCTCACTTTCCACATTTAAAAAAAACTSCCATGTGTATTCTCACTGTATTGCCGTGAAAATCAGTGTCCAGAATACATGCTGATCACTGCAACACTAGAAGTAACTACRTAAGTATAAAAAGATAGATTAAAATCAATTTGTTTGAAATTAATATTGATAAATTCTTTGAGAGAATTTATCATTGTAGAGAGACTTTCTACAATGTCAGATTGTCACGAGATTTATATCCTCTGCATTGTGTTCTCTCATTAAAATGGTTTGTGTGGGGGACCTGGGATATGATATTCTTTTATTCTTCGTATGTGGATGCCCTGTCACTGTGGTTTAGGAACAGCACGTGGTAGCATACAATAACGTCAGGATCCTGGCCATGCCCTTCCTGGCTACTGCAAAAATTAACTTTGCCCTGGCTGGAACCAGGACTCATGTTATAGGAGAGAAAGGCCCTTTAAAACAGTTAGAAATATAATTTCACATTTAGCCTGTTCCTCATATTATTTCACTGTATCTTGAGCAGCAGCCACTGAAATAAGGAAAAAAAAAATCTTTAATTTGGTAGAAGGAACATCATGAAGGCGCATTAGGGATTAATTTCAGCAATTAATTTTCACACTATTACCATAATTAATGATAGCTAACTATTACCATAACTAATGATGTCTTGCTAATTGAAGATAAATATTGTAATAACAAAATGACCATGTTGGTYTTCATTTTAAAGCTATGATATTATTTTCAACAAGCAAGATTTGATTCATTTATATACTTCCCAGATGMGCAAGCTGCTGAATGATGATACTAAAAGGGCCAGATTGAAAATAGTTAGATATGAGTAGAAGAAAAACTTACCCTGTGTGAGGAGGGGTTAATCAACAAGCACATATTACTTTATAAGAAGAAAACATTAAATTTTTAATATGGCCAAATTGTAAACAGCTGGATTTAGAGCAATTCAGAAATCAACAAATATGTTAGGTGGTAGTAGATCACAGATATCTCTCAGTGGGGTTTTATTCAAAGTAAAATGATATCTCTGATATTACTAATACATTTAATGGCTTACCTTGTACCTTTAAGAAATCAAGAATCTTGTCTACAAAGTTTAAGTTGACAAAAGTCACAAAGCCTTTAAAATGTTTACCATAATAACTGTTCCATGGTGATGCCTTCCCTAATATTTTTAGGTCTTAAGCTCCAAAAATTTTGTTGCATACTGTGCTTCTTGCCTTCTATTTTTTTTCTTTCTTTGTATTTTTTCCCAATCCAAAGATTAAATACATCAGTTTGGGTTCCCACAGGGGTTTTAGGCATTGCCATATTCATCAGTGCAATGCTGGAGTCCCAGAGGGTTTGCTACCAAAGGGGATTTCCAGCCTTCAAGGAGGTTCTAAATGTTTCCTGAATGACATCTGAGAGCTTGGTCCTGATGTCACAGAATGCTGCAAACTGACTTGGAAATGGTAAACTTGCTGGCATAAACTGAGGAAGCATATGCTATATAATGAAATATTAAGGGAATGGGGCTTGTTCAGCCTGGAGAAGAGAGAGTTTTGGGGGAACCTAGCAGCAGTCTGATGTTTTCCATAAGGAAGAGATCAGGCATATGGGGCCAAGTTGCTCATAGGGATGAGACGATGACAAACAGCAGGCAAAAGTTGAATCAAGACAGGTTCAGACTAGATATAAGAAAAGAAATTGTACAGTTGAGCAGTGTATCTGATTCTATAAAAAMGTTGTGTGTTGTTTCCAGGCTAGGAAATTTTCATGGCCAGACTGGGCAAAACCCTTAGTAACATGGTCTGACCTCACAGCTCATCCTGTTCTGTGGTCAGCAGCTTTGACCCTGCAGGACATGACCTCCTGAGGTCCTCTCCAACCTGAATTATCCTATTACCCTATGATCATTTTTATTTCAATGCTATACAGAGAAAAAGATTGAATATTTATTGATCTGTCTGTTTATTTGCTGCCTGTAATTTAAAGGTTAATAGGTTTTAACAAGGAATTAAGGCAAGGGAAAAAAATTAGTTTCCATCCTAGACAGAGGTTAGAAAGTAGATRCAACATTGAAAGATGCTCTGTATAACTCTGCATTGATCATGAGATCTTGGCTTTCAAAATCTCGAGAAAACTGGGCAAAACAACACAAAGATCAAAACCATGGACTTCCAGGTGCTAGAATTCGGTTTTTTTCAGAGATCTGTGTGGTGAAAGTCCATATAAAATTGATCAAAAGGGCAAAGGAACTCAGGACAGCTGGTAGTTTTTCAAGGATTCTCCTTAAAGAACGATGGGTCATWTTCTGCACATACAGAAGGCCAACAGGAGCAAGGACCCCCTGATCGAGCTCAATCATCAAAAGGAACCCCATGACAGGCAGAGATGTGCACAGACCACTGAGCATCAATATAAAGATGATACCTGAGCAAGCASTGTTGGAGTTGGGAAAGCCAAAGCTCAGCTGTAGTGGAAATTAAAAATGTATGGGAAGAATAGCAATGAGAACTTCTGCACGTCTACCAGCATACAAGGGAATAAAAAGGGCCAAGGTACCCAATGCCTTTTAATYGTCTCAATTTTCACCAAAAATATCTGCTATCAGGCTTCCTGGGTCACTGAGCCCACTGGCAGAGTCTCTGGGAATATAGCAGTATCCATTGTTCAGGAAATTAAGAAGCAATCCATTTTGAACACAAAAATCCACAGTGTTAAATGGATTCGAGGCTGCTGAGGGAACTGAACACAATCATTGCAAGGCCAGGCTTTATCATCCTTGGAAGGTCATGGCAAATAAAGGAGGTTCCTTATGAGCAGAAAAAAAAACAAACATTACACCCATCTTCAGGAAGACCAGGAAGGCAAACCAAAATAATAACAAACCTTCAGTCTGACATCAGTCCACAGAACTGCAAACAAACTCTCCTGAAAGCCCTAGCCTGGTGTATCTTTGACAGGAACACAGGGATGATATGGAAAATATAGGATATAACAGGGAAAAAACAGCATTGATTGAAGAGGAAATACTGCCCACACATAGTAATACCATGCTAGACTCTGTGAGAAGGGAATAGCAATTCCATTACATTTTCCCTGACTTTGGCTTAGTATCACACCGTATCTTTGTAGTCCATTTGGTAAGATGTGCACTAGAAAAGATGGGGATCRATACACTGGGCAGGGCTGCTATTAAAAGTGAGCTGGACAGATAAGTTGACAGGAAGCTCATGAAGYTCAACAAATACATATTTGTGGTCCTACAATTTTATGTGGAGTAAYTCTATACAGCAATTCAGGCTGGGCACCAACTGGCTAGAAAGCGGCTTTGCAGGAAAGGGGTGAGAAATTCTGGTGTACGAGAAGGATGTAAAATAAACATGAGGCTGCAATGTGCCCCTACAGCAAGGATGGACAACCACRCATCAGGAGTGTAGCCAGCAGGTCAAGGGTGGTGATATTTCTCATCTGGACTATTCACAGCTGGACTGCTGYTCCTGCTCGTGGGCTTCCCTGTACAAAAAGCACATTGCTTCCCTGGAGAGAATTCAGTGGAGAGTCATCAAAATGTTTATGAGACTGCAGCACATGGCATGTGAGAGGAGGCTGAGGACAACTGGGTTTTTTGACTTTCAAGGGAAGAGAAGGATGAGGAGACATCTTATTGTTTTGAACTATCCAATAAGTGCATGTAGAAAAGACTGTGGCAGATTATTTTCAGAGATAGATGAGGATGGGACAAGCAGCAACAGCAGCAGCACAAATTGCAAGTCAATGATGTTGGCATACTAGAGTGAGTCCAATGGAGTGGATTCAGGGCTGGAGAGAATGAAGAATTAGGAGAGACTGAGAGAACTGGTATTTTTCAGCCTTAGGATGGGAAGTCAAGAGAGTTTCTTACTGCTTTTTAAAAGTTTTTAATAGAATGGCATAGAGCTCCTCTCAAAAATGCAGAATGTATTTCATAGGGGTAATGGAGCTAAGTCACAACACAAAAGGTTCTGATTAGATTCAAGGAAAGCAATTTTGTATGAAATCTGTTAAACACTTGAACAAGTGTCCCAGAGAGATTGTGTAATCTCTGTCTATTCACSTGGCCAAGGCCCTGGGCAACYTGATCTAGTTGAGTGTGCTTTGACCATGAATCTGTTTGGATTAGATAACTATCCAAATTGCTTCTAGATTAGATTTATAGATTCTATGATTTAGTTTTTCATCATTTTGGTGCAAGTTTTTATCCATCCTGTATTTTTAGTTAATAGGCTGTAATGTCCTCGTTTTATAAGAGAAAACATTAAGAGGATGATGTAAACATTTTCTGTATTTAGAAAGCACAATTACACAGTCTCCCAAAGCTTGTTCAGTTTAATTTAAATAAGTATAAGGCTTATCTTTGCTATCCATGTAACACAGAGCACTTGTGTTGTTGTGCTGTATTATAAAAATTGTCCCTAGATGAATTGATCTAAATKGTTCTTTTCATAGTACATTTTCAGCCTTTAGATATTACAGCTGTATATGCACCAGTAATGSATGGCAGTGTCCTGTTCAGAGGCTGTAAGATCCTTCTGTTGTCATATCCAGGGCTCTGAAGGAGAGAAATCAGTAAATCAGGCCAATTTATAAAATATACATACACACTGACACATGYATGTACACGTACATAATTTATCACATCCTTTATACAATCCGAAATTAAGCCTGCCAAGCAGCCTTTTAGACAATCCCTCCTTCCACAACTCTTACAGCTMTGTCAAAGACTAAAAGAAATGCTGCCTCTACACCTTTGCACAACCCACGGATGCTGTCCCCATGTGCCCAGGGGGCAGGGTAAGGCTTGGAAGGTTATGTGTAACAGCACCACCTGGTGAAATGTTTTTATTRAAGTCTACGTACGCCAATATTAGTAGACAGGCTAATAGTCTTTGGAAATTAAGACTATGTTGAAACAAGCTTTTTCCAAAATAGTATTTCTGGTTAYCACATATTTCAGAGTTGCTTTAAAGATTCCAAGTATTAGAACCAGTTAGTACAGAAATTGCAATGATCTGCATTTCAAGTCACACCATTGTAGCAATCATCATAAAACTGGAAAAGAAGACTCAAGAAGTCATTTAGTACATCCCATGKTCCAGAACAGGATCATTTACCATTCTTCACATTCTGTCAGCTGCTCTCTAACTTATTCCAGTGATGTAATAATCTTTCTGGGGAAAAAAAGTCCTACAGAGATGCTAAAATCTTCCCCTTTAAACCTATGATATTAGGTTACTTCTCTCCCTGTTCATCACCTGAACCAACTATTGTCTCAATTTTGACAGGTTTTTCGTTCTCTTTCTCCTAGCTGCCTTCAGTGTTTTTCCAGTCTTTTATTCAATCTGGTTTTTGTTATAAATTATCTTTGCTCTGGTCTTGCTCCTCCTGGAACAGCAGTGCCAGGCTCTGAACAGAGCGCTCTGGCTCTTGACTTCCCACTGCTGAATGGTGCACCAAAAACCTACAGATCCCTTTTTGCATGTCTGTACCAGATCTGCTGGTTGTTTTTTTTTGTCTGTGAGGTGGATTTCTCTCACCTATAGGTAGCACTGTGGGTTTCACTCTGAAGAATTCTACTTTTTTGTATCATATCCCCAGCAGCTTAAGTTTCATTTTCACTTCAGATACACTTGAGTCCTCTTCCTGCTTGATCTCACTTGCAGATTTAATAAASCATTCTCTTCCCTCATCCCCAGGCTACACATGAAAATATGAACCAGACTTAGGACAGCCTTGCACAGGATCTTTCCAGGTTGCTTCATTCATTCAGACACAAACTCAGAAATAKCTGCTCCCTCAGTGCAGACTTTCCGAACGTTAGCAATCCTGCAACCAATCCATAATAATTTAATCTGTGAATCTTCTTCCCCTGGTTTGCATATGAGAATACCATCTGAGATGAATTTAAAAACCTTAACTCTCTTTTTTTTCTCTGAAGTCTGTTATGCTGCCATGGACAGAAATCAGATATCATCGACCAGTACCTAGGATGAAATTAARTCAGGTCTAGGTGAATTGAAAGCATCTTTTCTACTGAGGGATTCCCTCTCTATTACAAAATGGACTCCTAATTTTTTCTTAATTATCTTTACTTTGATAGCTATCTGATTGCAACTGACTCAAAAAAATTATCATCAGGCCTCTCCACAGGACCTGTCATAGCATCCCCTCACATTCAATAGGTTTTGGCTTTGATTTTATAACTCAGGAAATTGTAAGAATAATTTTACTGCTACATTTCCTATACATAATTTTGTGCCACATGYTTTTGCCCTTGATATTATTGTTTTTCTACTCATCTTTTTAAACTGGTCCAGATTTTTCTTCYGTGGTTTGYTTTTTTCCCCAAAGGGAAAGTACATTTTCTAAGAATTCATCACAGTTGATCCTTACAAAAAATGCTGTGTGTCTTTTGTTGGGTTTTTTTTTTTTTTTTCCCCCACTGAAATGAGCTGTACTGATCCCAGGAATAATTAAATTTGCTGCCTTTTCCTGTAAATGCCTTCCCAGACACTGGGAAAAGGAATCTTTGTATTATCTACAAGAAATATGCAATTCTCAACASTTCTGAGTCTACCTTTGTTACAAAATGAATTTATTCTTTCTGCCAACAATTTTACAACAAAGCATTGAAGCTGCAGGGTTTATTCTTCCACAGCCCAGTAGACTGCATGGCACTTGATCTATAATTCACACTGCTGTGGATTTTGATATCAACTTTATTTTTTGCTTCATGCTTTGTACATTACTGCATGTCTCCTTCTTATGCAGCTATTCAGCACCAGTCTACAACTTCATTTTTTCTCCATTCCAAGTTAAACACATTCACATAGTAAATCTTGCTCACTATTTTTTTCCCAAATAAAAGTTTCAAGCATAAAATGTTTCTTTTCTAAAATTTAAACTATTCTTCCCATATTATGATAACCCGCATTTTTTCTCAAACATGGCATGCTTTCTAGATCACACAAATCTATGAATCAAACATAGGAAGAAAATAAGTTCTATATATAGGTTTRTTATACTAGATAAGATATTCCACTGTGTTTTAATATGTCATGGTTTCCTGGGGATACAAGTAAATATCTGGAGGATGGTTAAAGCTTTCAGCCTTTGCTCTGGCATTTTCTGCACTTGGTTTTTCATCCTCGTGATTGCATTAACGCTATTGTCTTGCTTATAATAACAGTAACAATGTTATGATAATTATATCCCCCTGTTTAGGCCAAGTGAAGTAATATTTTAAGTAATAAAAAAAGCAAAGCAGTTATTTGTAGATGAATTATGAAGGAAAGGCTACCCCTGGCAAATATGGTATGGAATATATTACATGAGGAATGCCTGTCTTTGTACAAGAATATATTTATCCAAATGGGATTTCTGTCAGKATAAACATTTCTTCTGAGCTAAACTTTCTGGTTTCAATGCTCACATCTCCTGAAAAAATCAAAAGAAATTTTATTCTCACACTGAGGAGTTAATATACTTCTCTTTTAATTTGTGTCCATGCAAAGTCAGGATTTGGTGTCAAAATTCAGAGGGTCTGAAGACCTTCAGCCTCAGCTGTACAAGACATGGCTCCTCCCTTCCCATGTGTGATTTCCTCTGACAGTGAGGAGGTCTGCTGTGTTACAGAAAGACACTGGATCCTTGTCCATTGGCATTGCAGCATTTACATCACACATTTAGGATTTTTCACAGCCTCTCTGCTACCGATGCTTCATCCCAGTTTGTAACATCAGAAAGCGCAGTGTAATGAAAACACGTTTCCAGGCTCATTTAGTTGCTCCTTAAGCTAACAGGTATTTAGCACATCCGCTGTTACAATGGTAGCTAAAGGATAAAGTGTAATTAATATCATCAGCATGTTCTGGGGAAGGGGTGGTGAGTTCTACAAATCCTCTGTCATAGCTAATTTTTTAAGAAACAGATACTTTTCTTAAAATGTGTCTTTTTCAGAAAACATGTCCTTATCAGAAAGGGAGAGTGAGAAGTGTTAGAGTGTTATCAAGGACTGTTTATATCACTCACAGTATTTCTGTTTTTTTGTCTATAAAATGCTGGTTTTTTTTTTCTCCCAGAAATTTCATGCATTTTAATTTAATCTGTTTAATGACTTGTGACATAAACAGAAGAAAATATTTAATTACATCTTCCACTTTAATTTCTGAGATTSTCTAATTTTTATGGCACTTACATCTCACAAATGTACTTTTTTTGCAAGTCTTTTTCTACCTGTTATCCCACCTGCTGAAAAATTCTCAAACCATGTCTTGGACACTGGAAATGCASCTTTTCACCCTGTAATGAATGGCTGTGATCACCAAGAGCATATTCTCAGATATTCAATATTTTGCAGTAATTCARATGAAGAAAACTGTTTGCAAGGAARCACTCTAGGAGTTTATAAATTCAGTGTTACTTAATATACATGTGACATAAGTCCATTTGTAGTTTTCATGCAGAAGGCTTTATGCTTTTTTTCTGGAAATGGGTTAAGCTGAAAGAGAACATAAATCCACAGCGATGTGATTGTTCTTTTGATCAGAGGAGTTCTATAAATCGCACGCCGAACATCCCAGAAATCATTTGTATCCCAGAAATCATTTGTATCAAGGTGTTTGGTGCCTTTGAGGACTGAGACTTATTTCAGTGGGATTTATCAGTATTTACACAGACTCGGGAACTGGCCCAACAATAATAGAAGAATGAACTTATCTTTAAATTACAGTTTCTTGCAGTAATTGTGTAATTTAACTTGTTTCACCTCTAACTGGTTTTTCACATTTAAAAGCTGCTGGCATAATGCTAAGACTAATATTTTTTTGTACTTTTTTTATCGTTGTTATGGATGTTTGTCTTTTTTTTTTTGAGAAGAAAGACTGTTCCTGTTGTGATGTAACCATGTTTGTGCTATTTCTATACAGGAATCTGGSGGCAGAAGGAGGAAAGGAATATCTGACCTAAAATTTTCTTGGACAAAATAGTCCCTTCTTCAGTGTCCAGAAATCATGTGTTGAGTTTCAAAGGCAGGTAGGTTTTGGCTTCTGGATGGGTTTCCCTTCACTAAATAAGGGCTGGGTTGTTTTGGTTCATCAGTTAATTAACAAGTAATTCTCTAAGAAAAGTAAAATAGGGAAAAGATATGGCTTTGCAGCTTACTTTCTTRTGATGTTTACGTAGTACTGAATATAACTCTTGTTTTTGTACAGCTGGAACTCTGGATGACAGTACAGCGTGGGTGAGAACTTAAATTGCATCCCTTGATCTGCTTGTTGAAAAGATATCTGTTTTCTATTACCAGTCTTAATGACTATCCTCTACAATTTCTGAGACACTCCAGAAACTCCAATCATAACAGCAGCAGCATTACAGTGCATGCAGATTTCTGCCCTCCAAGATATGAAAACTTCAGAATGGTTCTAGGAGAACAGTTTGGGTTCTTCATTGAGATAATTTTTGCCAAGCCTCTTCTCAATAAAGGTCCTACGGAGTGAGACCCAAGGTCCACCAATCCTAGGAATCTGTCTCCAACAATGRCCAGTGGAACATGCTTAGTATTATGCACAGAAATTCATGATGTGCAACAAGAGACCACAACTTCTGTGAAGATCCATGACTGGACTTAACTGCTGGTCCARTACTGTCACAGTCTAACCAAATATAGCAACCACTTAGTCCATTTACAGGCATTTATATGCCATATYTCTTAATTCTACTAAAGATCATTAGTAATATAACAACATCAAAATATTTGCCCTTTAGGCTCTCACCCTTCCAGTGGACTGTGGTGGCAAGTTGTCAGTGACCTGAGCTTTTGCTAAGAGGAAAGCAGTGTGGAAGGCTCATTCCTGGAGTTTGCTCAGAGTTATTTTTTCATGTTTCCCAATTTCACCAGACTTAGTTGTACCACGGTTTCGTACATTTTAATGTCACAGCACCAGTAGAAGCAGAAGAATGTAGTTGAACTAAGCTATGCAATAATTAAGCTACAACAAGCTGGACAACAGGATATGCAGAACAGGATTAAAACTACAGAGCATGCAGCAGACMCAGGGAAGGTGAGTAGTTTGGCTGCTATATCTACATCAACTTGGATGACAATCATCTGATCAGAGAGCAAAAGAAACTTTTTGTATAATTTTTTTTTAAGCCATGCTTGAAAACAACTTACAGCACCACATTGTCTGGGCTATAAGGTTACAGCAGGAAGGCAAATAGAAATTGGACAAAATGTGTAGCAGTGTCTCCTCTGTCTCCCCTTTCAGACTTTGGTAACATTTGACTGTGAAAAATTAATCGTTCAGGAACTTTATGAAGTAAAAGTTGTTTCTGAGCCTAATAGCCACCATCCCACTTCCTCCATCACAGTACAACTTTCTTGAGTTTCTATTTGAATGCTTGCAAATATTTAGCATTCACAGCATTCTTCAGCAAAGAGTTCTGTACCTTCCTAATGCACAAAATAAGAAGATATCTAATTTAAAACAGGACAATTGTCCCAATCTATATTTGATATAAATTTTAAAACTTTTGATTCAGACCTGAAAACTGATGTAGKTAAAACACATGGCCCTGAATGGTCTTCTTCTCCCTGCTAAACCCTGCTAAACTCTAATAAATTGAGTTTAAGATCAAAAAGGGGCTGTGGAAGAAGGACATGCTTGTCTTGAGTTTTGTTATACTGTATCCCCTGTCTTTTTCTGCAACTGAGATCATCCACATTATTGGAAAAAAATCAGGTGCAAGTCATTATTTCCTAGCAGACCTGTGAATCTGGCAATAAAAAGGACACATGCATGACTGCTTCAGGCAGAATAGTAGGAAAGCAGCTCCCAAGCTTAATTAGGCATCAATAGCAGACAAAACAAGTGCTGACCTTCCTAAGCCTCATAAAGTATTACTGTAACGTCTCTTAATCAAAATATTTGTTCAGCTTTTATAGATTTTATTTTTTTCCCAAACAATCAATGAYTAGAACATATTTTATTGTAAAAGAAGAGCTTTTCTCAGACCCAGAAAACTCCTGTATTTCTCTTTTGTTCAAAACATAGAAGCATAGTGTAATAGCCAACTCAGGATTTCCCAGCTATAAGGTAATAATCATTGCAAAAGATTTTTTTTTTTTTTTTGATTGAGTAAATTATCATTCTCTGTTCCTTTGCATGTTTTCAGATTTTCAGACCAACGCAATCAGTTTATGAATTAGATAAGACTGCATTTTTTTTTTTTCTTCTTGCTCTAAGTATATCAGCATGGCAATTACAACATTTCATGCTTTGCTCCTGGGAATTCTGATTGTCTTTTGAGATTTCTCCTTGTACTTCAACTTACACTTACAAATTTCACTCTTTTCTAAA
>NW_026623365.1:664554-748549 GCF_030028575.1 Malurus melanocephalus | reverse complement strand
TTTTTTTTTTTTTTTTTTTAATAAACATGCTTCACTGTAAAGGACCCATTTTTTAACTGGATATTGTGTGTACCTGTATTATTTTGTACCTGTATTATTTTATCCTAATTTTATTCATTATAAGATTTCTTTATAATTCATATCCTTTTCTTTGTATGTTAGTAACTTCCCAAAATACTCCTACACAACTGTCACTGCTGCCTTTGGACATTTTCTACCGAGTTGTTTAAGAGTTCTCTTGTATTTCTTCATCAGTTTATTGCCCTCTCTTGATTTTCYCACTCCGCAGGAGACTGATGCTGGACTTGGGACAAATGTTCCAAGCCSTGTGTCCAACCTAGGRTCACGAAGTTGATTAAACAATTGAMGGATTTGTTTTAGGAGGAAAGGTCAAGACTGTTTAGCTTGGAGAAGTTCAGGGGGATATAAACGTGTATAAATACCTCTCAGGAGGCAGAGAACAGACTCTTGGTGCCACTCAATGAAAGGACACAAGGCAATGGGCACAATATGCAAAAATCCAAAAGCTCTTTAGAAAAAGCTTTTTTACTGTAAGGGGGCTCAAACATTGGAACAGGTTGCTCAAGGGTGTTGAGGAGTTTGCATCCTTGGAGGTACCCAAAACTCACCTGGACATGCTCCTGAGAAACCTTCTCTAGTTGACCCTGCTTAGAGAAGAGGGGATCTGACTAGAAAATCTTTGGAGGGTCCTTGCTGCCCCAACTGAGATTTTCTTTCGGCCCTAAGGATCCAGAAAGCTCCTGTGAAATGGATAGTCTAAGGTATACTTAAAGTCAAAAGTATTTGAGATCTTGATCTCCCAAAATGGAAAAGTTTAGACAAAGACCCTTAGTGATAAGATGGTGCTCAAATATCTGTGAGATAGCTGTGAGCAGCTGTTTATAAGCTTCCCTTCCAAATACACATTGTGGACACACAGTTGTGYGTCCATCATCTGGTTCAAAGAAAACCTCTAAAGCTGGAATATTCTGTTGATGAATATTGATACCTTTTCTCCAAAGCAACAAGAGAAGCATTCCCAACATGGTTTCACCAGCCAGGCCAAGGGCTGCACCATGTTTGCGGATGACATTTACTCTACTACTCCCCACTCCTTAGTGCTCAGTAGGGTTAGGCTGTGCTGTCAGCACACAATCTCTGTGTTTAAGGTGTGACACAGTGCCAGGACCTGACTCAGCCCACACACCCAAAGCCTCCCTTCACAATATCACTCCAACCTCCTGGACTCCATCACTCCGGGCTATCACTCATTCAGTACCAGGGGGTTTCAYGGCCACAGCGATCTCTTATCCTCAATAGCATCTCTGGCTCTGCTGCCTCACTCCAGAAATAACACTTTCTCCAAAATCCTGGGATCCATTACTCTTGGCAGAACTCTGCAGGCTTGGGTCCTGGAACATTACCAATGCTTACAACTTTCTGCTGTCAGCTGGGTGCTCTTATCAAATATGCAGCTGAAACCATTACCTCACACAGCTTCACACAGTTCTGGAAGCCATCTGTGGTTAACATGTTTTTGCTAAGGTCACTGAGAGGCAGAGGTCTGAAAGTAAGCAGTGCCAGCTCCATCTCCAAAGGGATCATGAGGCATTTATCTATCCTAATGTGCTGAAGCTGTGAAGAAGGAGAGGAAGAAATGAAAGACCTCAGAAGCAGTGAGAAAGGCACTATAGCGCTGGCAAGTGGAAAAAATTATGGATAAAATTTACCTGTGATCCAAATCTGGAGTGATGTTCAACTTTTCTGTAGTTTTGTGCTCAAGTCCAGTCCAATTAAAATATTAACTTGATAACACTTCTTAGAGCATTATTTTCTCAGTCTAAGCAAAACTTTGACCATTAAAGAAATGGTTTCATAAAAATTATAAAAACATGACATTCTTGGAGCCAAGAAGACTATAAAATTAAAAGCAGGAAATTTTTCATCTAGGGAAAATACTGGTCATTCCATCTTGCAAAAAACCTATTTCACTAATTAATTCCAAGCTTTCAAAAAGGCTCACAGAAATCCCAGAATTAACATGTATAGAGTTTTGTTGCCTTTTAAGTATTTTCAGAACTTGGTTCATGTCTTGAATTTTGCAGGATTGTGCCATTTATTTGCACTGCCATTTGCAGCTTCTGCTGGGAGGAAGATTCCTTTAACRTAGCTATGACAGCTACCGAGGGAAAAATTGAAACAAACACGGAGATTTGGCAAAAATGATGTTTTAGATACACTTTAATATGGTTTTCTTGGATATGAATTTACCTACATGTATTTCTTTATTTCAGCTGCTCATTTTATATTTAGATTCTGGTGTTTCTGTAGTATGAGTTAACCTGATTATCCTGTATAGGTCAGTAAGTGCCTTGTATCAGATTCAATCACTGGAGTAGTTTTGAAGTATTGCATAGTTATAGTTTTCCTTTAAGTGCATTTTTTTCCACTTTCAGTGAATTCTGCAGATGGAGAAAAGATCATAATAAAATGTCTAGAACCAAAATAATTTTACTATGTATATGCCTTCCTTTTTGAAGGAAAAATGTGTAGACTGTGTTGTGTGATTCAGCAGGCTTTGAATCAATGGTTTTGCCTTTTAATCAGGAAATCAGTATTTCTTTTAATCAATTAAATTCATTGGCACATCACTGACCCCAGCTGAATGACAATAAAGAAGTATCCATGCTAATCAGTCTTGGAGAATAATTAAAAAAAAACAAAACAAAACACATCATTATTGTGTAGAAGATGCAAGAAACCCATTTTGACATAATCTGCCTTTTGTATTTTTTCCATCTCTGTATCTATTGCCTTGCCCTGATACTACCCATGAAACAAAAGCATCAATATCCCTTGTAATTTATGTTATTATCRGCAATTATCCAACTTATTTGGACAAATATATAAAACCAGATMAGTTTTGTCACCCTGAAATTCTTGTTCTTAGAAGCCTCTTGTGAAAGAGTTCTATTCTGAAAGATTAACTACCAGAGTGAAATAACATATGCCACKTACTAATTTTGTATTTCATTCCTTTAATCTTCAGGCTAACCTTCTTCTTTAAAAAAACAAGAAAAAAAAAATACCTAGAATACAGAAAATATAAATTCCAAGCAGTCTTTTCTAAAATAATTTTAAGTGGATTAGTATTTTGTTTCTGTGGATAACAGTTCTATACATTTGCTAAATAGAAGAAACTCTTTTTTCTTATTTTTGATTAATTGTTCTTTGAAGAATCTGTCTCTAGTTCTGTGCTATTTTTATGACACATGGCTAACTAGGATAGTACAACTCTAGATGAAGCTGTATATATGATCAATATAGAAGTTTTATAGTATGTTCTAAATTATTTATTATTCTTTATGCATACAAAAGCTRTAAAAGTGTTCTGACTGTAGTTATATATTAAACAGGTCTCTCCTGAGCTGCCTATGGTACTTGTCTCTTGTTTGTCCAGTTCATTTGCAATTTTATAAAACTGCCTGAGCAGTTCCAAATTTCCCAAGTCTTTTTGCTTTCCTCCCACCTTCCCTAGATTTCCAGYCTGAAAGGAGGTTATCTGGAAGAGTAGATGGTTTCCTAAGTAATCCCACTAAGTTTGCACAATAATTACAGGCTAATGTCCTGAAACCGAAAAAATAAAATATTATATGGAATTTGGAAACTAAGTTATGTTACAACAGTGAGYGTAAAGAATAGCACGATCATAGTAAGAAAGGCCAAGGTACAAGCAGAGAGAAAACGTATGCTCTTCTGGATCCTTTTCTGTTTGTCACATGCTTTTTGAAGGAAGTAGACTTTGGAAATTGGTGACACGCCATTCAGCCAATAACAGATGGCCCAAGACCTCTAAAAACCTGGTCTCTCTTGTGCTTCAATCTTTAATAAAAAGGTTATCCATGATTAGATGACCAATTTAGTTGCCATCTGTGATGAAAACGTTCAAGGAGAGAGGTTACTGACGTACTTTCAGATCATCTGAATCACAATTAGTTCCTTCAATAATCTCAGAACTTTTCAGCAAATACTCTTAAGAGTTTATGGGAGCTGAGAAAGGCCCAAGGTTGGACACAAAAAGGGAAAATTGACACAATGAATTATAGAACAGTCAGACTCATTCAGCACCTTAAATAACAATGTTGAACACCTCAAGCAAGTCTGTATTAAAATAAAAAGTGAATTTTACCTGGTTCCAGGTGTGTGAAATCCAAAATTTTTCTATAGGAAATCATGTCATCATTTTTTGAACAGCAACAGTAGCCCATAGCTGCAGTCATAAGATTAGAAAGAGCACATCCTGTTAATGGAACTCAATAAAATGAATCCAGAAAAAATCAGTAAAAATTAGCAGTCTTCAGTGTTAAACAACAACAACAACAACAACAACAACAACAACAACAACAACAACAACAACAACAATAATAATAATAATAATAATAATAATAATAATAATAATAATAATAATAGTAAGTTATGCATCCCTAGTAGAGAAGATACTGTTTTTAAGTAATTACCATGAGATTTTCCATTTCTCAGCCTATGGGTTTTATGGCCAAAGGGAATGGCAGGCTCCCTGAAAAAAAAAAAAATAAATTAATGCTACCCTTCTACAACCATGGTCAAATCAGATGTATTAACATCCTGATCTTATTGCAGGGATGGCACACAGGCTGGTGTCCCAGAGCAATCCTAAGCAAGGCTGGTTGGCCTGGTTTTGGCCATACTGGCACATCCAAGCTCTGGAAGTGCCATTGAGGCATCTCAGCTCAGCATAAGGTGTCCTGGTGGATCTGGGCCATGGCAGTTTTGTGCCAAAGTGACAGCGATGGGCAGCTTTGGTGGCCACCAGTGGACTTGAGGGCAGGGCTGAGTGCTTGCTCTTGCAGGACTGTGGGATTCAGCATCTTTCCCTGCAATCTATTTCCTGTGGCTKGGGATACCCTAAAGCTGAAGAGAGTAGGATGAGTTTCTATTCTTGCTCTGYGGAGAGGCTGTATCCCTGACCAGAACACTCATGCAGAAGGCAACAGGGAAGGCAAAATGAAGGAAAGAGGTGATGGAGATTGATCCAGTGGCAAAAGAACGATGTAGGGAACAGAAGGTTCTGCATGTCCTGTTCCAACGTAGCTCTTTCCCTAGGATTTATCACAAACCCCCTGATCCTGGAAATAAGCTGTGATAACACAGAATCACGGAACAGTTGAGGCTGGAAGGCACCAAGTTCTCTGTGTTAAGCTGCTGCTGTAATGTGTAATGCCTCTGGCTCATGGTGGCTTTGACAAGCAGCTGTGGACTTCAACCTTTTGTTCTGTGTTGTTTTGCTTCTCCAGAGGGGTACAACAGATGGTKAGACACCAGCTGCTGAAGGAACAAATTCTTTGATGTTGGTGGAGTCCCAAGGGTACACMGCAGACAGTTTCTGACAATCTTAAATTCTAGCTTTGCTTCTGTTCCCAATTTAGAAGAAAAAGGTAGAATACATGAAGTGGGTTTTTTTTTCTGAAAGTTCTTTCCTTCTCAACCACAGATTATAGAATTTGCTGTACCTTCCTTTTCCCTAAGGCACAGCAAACTTTCAGGTTGAGCCAAGTAAGAATGTTTATTTTTGGCTACCTAGGGTAATTGGTSTCTAAAAACATATGGCATTTCAACTTTCACAGTGACATAATTGTCATTCAACTGCAATAATGTTCACTTAATTAAATGCATCCTGTGGGGAGAAAAAAAGTGTTAATATGTTAAATAAAAAGTAGAGCATTCAAAATAGAAGATTCAAATTCAGATGTGGGTACTGCACAGTTTCAATTACCTTGTCCAYATATAGAATATTGCAGTCATTAGTTACATGACAGTATGGTGCTTTTTTCACTGGCCCTSTGCCTCTACCTAGAGATCTGTTCTAAGAACTGATGAAGGCTTTAGGCATTAAGATGTGGGATGTTTCTAGATGGAGTTTGAACAAATAAATTGAAAATTAATTGAAAGATGCAGGTTACTAGTTTGGGGAGAGAAATAGAGGGGAGAGTCCAACAGCTGGAGAAGAAAAGAGTCCAATGGAAACTTATCCTAGAATTATAGAATCATGGGATACACTGAGGAGGATACCAGCCTGATGTTACCCCTAATGTTCACYGTAACTCTTTGTGCCTGACTCCTGAGCTAGTTGCTCACCCATCACATAACATGTTTATCCAACTGTGTGCTGGATATTTTGTCCAAAATACTGTGACACATACCACAGCTTTGCTGCGTTATTTGTTCAAAACCTGTGTGAGATATCAAAAGGTTTTCTGAAGTCCAAAAAGGTTACATCTAATGACTTTTCTGAAGTCCAAAGAGATCACATCTAATGGTTTTTYTACCTCAGCTAGGTGGGTTACCCTGTTGTAAAAGGAAATCAGGTTTGATAAGCAGGACTTAAGCTGTGCTGGCCATGACTGATCAGTGCATTGTCCTATAGGTGTTTTTTGATCCTTCCCAGAATGATCTTACTGGGGGGCATTGAAGTGAGACTGGCAGGTCTATAGTTTCCAGGGTCCTCCTTCTAACCCTTCTTGAAAATTGGGACAATGTTTGCCAGCTRCCAGTCAGACGGGACCTCTCTGGATTCCCATGACTGCTCAAAAACCTTCAAGAGAGGTTTTGGGATGACATCAGCTAGCTCCCTGAGGATTTTCCGATGAATCCCATCAGGCCCCCTAGATTTGTAGGGATCCAGCTGGAGAAGCAGATTCCACTCAATTCAGGGCTGCCTTGGAGTTGATCATTCCCTCAGTCATGGTCCTCCAGCTCAGGGCACTGAGATCCCCTTGTTCCATCATCCACGTTGAAGATCGAGCCAAAGAATSCATTAAACACCTCTGCCTTCTCCATGTCCCTGTTTGGGAGGTGATCATCCTCATCTTGTAATGGAYCATTGTTATTTCTGCTCTGCCTATWGCCATTAATATMTTTGAAAAAGCTTTTTYAAATTTTCCCACACACRGTTTCAGGCATCTTCAACTATGGCTGAGCTTTGGCCACACAAATYTTCTCCCTACAGTAGAAGCAGCRCTCTGAATTCTTCCCATGTTRCCCAACCTTGCTTCCACTGGCCATAGACCTTCCTTTTTCATTTTATTTTCAAGAGAATACCCCATTCAGCCAAGCTGGCCTTCTCACCTGCTTGAATTGCAAGATTCAGGAATTTCCTGCTCCTGTACCCTTAGGAAGTGATATTCAGAAAYGATCATTTTACTTCCTCTTGTTACCATGTTACTTTCTCTTGCTCTGCTGTTGAAGTACCTTGTGTCTGYTCGTTCAGAAGAGAGTTATGCTTATCCCATTGTTTTGGAAAGGCATGAGATACCACTGGGCAACCTTTGGGTTAATTAAGTTTTTGCTGTGGAATTATAATTTTATTTCCTGAGAAATTGCATGTGAGTAATATAATGAGGAATTAGCTGTTACAGGCATAAGATCTTACTGAAATAACAAACAAATGACATGATCATYACGGTGAGCTCTTTGGAGCAGCCTTTCCTGTTCAGGTTCAGGGAGGTGGAAAATGCTGGAAAACTACTAAAGCAGAATCAGCTGGGGGAAGAAGGCAACAATCCACCATCTGTATTTACAAACTACGTTTCAAAAGGTTTTGAGAGGATGGTTGTTGTACACATGGAACAGAGAACACACTTCATTTTGCCTTTTTAGATCTTTGGTGGGTTTGTGGGTACATACATGGAGTTATTCTTGAATTTTAAAGAAGTGAATGTGTGATATTGGTCTTTCCACCTTTGAGAGATCAAAACACAGATGCCTTAAAATACTGAGATCTGCTTTTAAAAGAGGGTTTATGTTGTAATTCTGGTTTGACTCTTGAATTTTTTTTAAACTCCCTGTGCTTATCCCACTGTATATGTGTGTGTGACAGTGAGGGTGGCCAACTCCATAATTTTTGAAGTGACTGCAAGTAAAGCCTTTTCATGTTGCAAAAATTCTCACACCCACCTCTACTAACTCCTTCCCAGCAATTAATTCTGCCAGAATGTTCTCCCCACATAGATTTGTGTTCATCCTTCAATCTTATCACTGCTGCTTTTGAGAGTTTTTCACCCTCTCTCTCCCAAAACAGTGGGTGCAGTTGTAACTTTCCACTTCTTCCTCACATGTTCCTCCTGCCCCAGCAAGCACTTCAAGTGAAGGAAGAGTGGAAAACAAGCAGCTTTTCTTCCATCGAGCCAGCTGAGAGGAACAGGGGGCAGGAAAGCTCAAGTCTCATCCATCTTTAAAACCTGGGCAATCTAAAAGGTGCAAAYATATTGACGGAGCTTCTGAGCCATATGTGCTATTGGTTTCTGTGCTTTGTCACACTTGTGGATGAAGCACCTCTTCTTTTTCTGGATAAAAACGTGAACAGCRACACAGAAATTAAGAGTTAAATATGAATTAGTTTACAGTTCATATCATTTTGGTCTATCATCCCAGTTTCTGCCTTYTCTTCCACCTGACTAATGGTCAGCCCACTATTCTGTGTCTCTCACTTTTGACAACTTATGACCACTTTCACTAGCTTCAGTTCTTCATCTTTTGTCCCTCTTGCTTCTAACATTACTCCAGTCACCAGGAGACACCCTTGGGACATTCAGGCCCATTAGCATCCGTGTTACWCTGGTCTCTTCCTCTCCTGGGAGAGCTTTGGCAGCCTCCATGAGTTTAAGGATGTGACAAAGCAACAACAGAGGCTAGACAGTAAATCAGAGAAGGCAGAATGGGATTTAACTTGGGAGGGACATTCAGKGAAGCAATGGCTCTGGGAAGCAGAACTGCCTGTGTGTGCTTAAAAAGCTTCAGCCAGTAAATGCTGTGCATGACAGATATGTAACTTTATTGTGGTACATGTCCAGCATCTTTTCAGTGCTTGCTTTGATAGGAATAACCAAGTTCTTTGGAACACGGTAAGCTGGGAAAAATGTATGTTATGCTTCTTCTTAACTTGAATGGTGGTTTTGACAAAAATCGAGGTATGATTTCTAAAAAGGGGATGCCGCCTCCGTTAAAGGTACCCAGTGAAACAGTCCTGCAAGAGCCCTCAGCCCGTGGGAGTAATTCCAAAGCAATCTCCCAACGTCTCTTCCTCCGGCGCCGGGAGGTGCTGCCACACACCCCGGGGAAGGCAGCGGGAACCGGGCAGGGCCGGGGGCGGGCCGGGAGCGGCACACGCCGCGCTCTCCGCCTCACGGCCGCCCTGGGAGCGGCACCTGCGGCGGCACCGCGCCCCTCCGCGCCCCCGGGGCTCCCGGCCGCACGCAGGCGGAGGCCGGGGCAGGTGGCCCGACCCCGGGGGCATCTCCCGGCYCGGGGCGGAGGGGCGCGGGGCAGGGGCCGGTTCCACCGTCGCCCGCGAAGGCACCTCCCGCCGCCGGCCCGGGGCGCTGACTCCTAAGAGGAGGCGAGGAGGAGCGCCCCCGCCTCCGGGGGAGCCGGGCAAGGCTTGTGCGTGCGGGGTGGCGCCTTCCGGAGGCGCAGCGAGCCCCGGGCGGGCTGCGCGGCGGCCGCGGCATCCCGGCGCACCGTGCCCATGCCGCCGCCGCCGCCGCGGCTCCTCCTCTCCGCCTCCCGCGCGGGAGCGCGCCCCGCTCCACTCCCCGGCTGCCTCCTCCTGCAGCAGCGGCGGCGGCGGCGGCGCTGAGGGAGTTGCGCGGGCTCTGCCCGATGTGGCAAGAAGCGATGATGATGAGGAGGAGACGCCGCTACCTGCTGGAGCGGGCAGAGCAGGCGGGCGGCGGCTGCGGGGCGAGCGGCGAACAGTCCCGCTCCCGGGACTGGCTCTACGAGTCCTACTACTGCATGAGCCAGCAGCACCCGCTCATCGTCTTCCTGCTCCTCATCGTGATGGGCGCCTGCCTGGCTCTGCTCGCCGTCTTCTTCGCCTCCGGGCTGGTAAGAGACGCCCTCCCGGTCCGGGACCCGCGCCATCCCCCGGCTTCCCGGGCATCCCCTGTGCCGCCGCCCCGCTGGCATCTCCGCGCCCGGAGCCCTCCGCTCAGCCCAGCCGAGCCGGACGGGACGGGACGGGACGGGACGGGACGGGACGGGGCGGCCGAGAGCCGGTGCTGCAGCTCCTGCGGCGCAAAGTTGGTGGCGGGAGGCGCCGAGGTGGCGGCGGGGGCCGGGGAACCCCCGCCCGAACTTTGCTGCCCGATATTTAGAAAGGTGACGCTGGAGCAGCGGCCGCGCGGCTGATGGAGCGAAAACTGAGTCAACAAGCGCATCGAGTTTAATTCACTTAATTCCTTGGCTCCGCTCTCTTCCAAACTGGCGGCTTGGCCGTGGTGGCCTTTGTAGTGGCAGGGTTTGAATCGCCGCACAAAAACGCAGTCGGTACCTGTGTCTGAAGTAATGTTTTTAGGGCAAGTAAGCAGGGGCCGTGCCCCTCCTTGTGCTATCCCCCCCGCCTCCCCCACGATACCATTTTCTAGCGTTTGACCCATTTTCTCAAGAAAGCTTTTGGGACAGCACAGCCTTCGTTTTTAAGGAAGGTGAAGTCGGATGTCTGGATCTGTCGGATGTCTGTTTTGCATGCTCACTGTGGGGTTTCCAGCCTTCGGGAAGAAAAATGTGTCACAGCAGCAGATGACAGTCGGTATCAGTTTATCTCCCCAGAAATGGGTGGCGTTTTGCCCTTGCAAAGGAAAAGCTGCAGAGGGCAGTAAAATTCTTGGTCCTTTACAGAGTTTTCCTGCTGTAAATGATTAGAGGCAGGCTGTTGGCATTGCTGTGTACTTCTGAAGTAAAGACTGGGGATCTGAGTGGTCTCAGACTCTTTTTTGTACCCTCTTTTTTTTTTTTTAAATTAATCTTTTAATGGTCTTCTGTAAAGCTTTATGTTTATTGAACATAGCTAGTTATCTCTAAAAGCAAGGCTTACTGGGCTGGTATAATCTAATGGATTCTCCTGGAGGCGCTGCAGCTAGTGTTTGCTTCTAGAGAGAATCCTGCTTTCTTGCTTGACCAAACTTTCTTCTTAAAACCTGCAGGAACTGCCTGCAGGATTAGCTAAACTTTGAATCCTTTTGGATTCAAGGATTAGCTAAACTTTGTTTCCTTTTGGTATCTATATTAATTGTATTTTGAGCCTTTTGTTCAACCATTCCTACTAAATAAAAAACAGTTGTAAAAGAGCTAATGTGGGGCCAGTAATGGTGRTGCCTCATAATTCAGTTTTTCATGTCCAAGACTTTCAGTTTTGGAGCTCTGTGTGCAAAATGCAGGTTTGACCACTTATCTCATTCTGGTGGGTTAATGTGGGTGCTTGTCCATCAGGGCTGAAGGGACTGATGGGAGGTGGAATTGGAAGTCTGTGGGGCATAGTTAAGTGTGGACATGTACACTATACTTGCCCCCAGTTAAGGTGGAAAAATTTGGGCTTGACAGTGTTTAGTAMCCAATTTTGTACTTTTCAGTCGTGGTGTGATCTGCAGCTTGCTTACAAGTTGCACGTGGTTTTTTTTTTGTTAATTTCATTTATTGAGGTAAATCTTTCACAGTAAGGAAGGCTGTGAGCTGTTCCCACATGGAAGGACTGCTGAAAGTTATGGAAACAAAACTGTGAACTGGCTGACTCTTGCCAGGCGTTACTACTTCAGAAGGAGTGAATTGAATAGTTCAGTCTGCATTTGGAATTCCAGACATACCGGAACAGAAAAAAAAATGCTTTTAAAACCGTTTTCCTGAGCYTTTATCTTCCTGTAGCTAACAACTGGATGGGTGAGTGGAGAAAGAGGTGGGGTTCATCAAAGTTTCCAGTCCACAGATAAAAGTAACTTCAGGGAGAGAGAAAGCTTGCCTTTATGGACTTCCAGCCACAGGATGCTGGACAAAAGCCTTTGGCACCTTGCCCAGWATTTCACCTTAAAGTGCTCTATTATTGTCTAGTTTCTGGTGGCATTTGTGATTAAAATATTCCTGAAGGTTTAGATCTGTTTCTCTCACATCTTAATAAAGGATAACTAATTTTATAGAGCTGTGGAATCTTAGTAATTTTTTTTGTGCCCGATGATATAAAAAGGGCATGTGGTTAGGGATATCTGAACCACAAAGCCCAGCATTAATACCTTACCTTTCATTTCACACAATTTGTACGTGTGTGATTGTTTTGACGGAAGACTCGATTTTGTAGAGAAGGGCCAGTCGAAGTGCAGTGGGATAGTTCTGTGCARGTCTGTACTATGCCTTTGAAGTTAAAGGAAATATTTCTTAACAGTTGTTTCCTTTAGATTTTGTACAAAACAGTTAAGATTTCACTGAAAATTACTTAAGCCTGTTGKAGAGACAAAACACCAACATGACTCACTGTAACACTAAATTTGTATTTCTTGCTTGTGCATTTTAGAACAGCTTAGAACATGGAATGTGGGATTGGAATTGTTTGGATGGATATTCATGAAGCATGAACCATTTTTATGTTCTAGGCTGTCTTAAACTCAGAAACCAATGGAAGTGAGAGGAGGCTTTCCTTCTATTTTAATGTTTTATTTGATTGTGATGTGTGAGTTGCCTTTGTGTGTGTGTGTGTGTGTGTATGTGACAAAGTATTCTTAAGTTTTCCCAAACACAGCCAGACACACAGGGATGTATTCTACTTACTCAGCTCTTTCAACCTGTCAGAATACGAGCTATAGCCTTCCTGATTTCAGATGAAAAATTTATGAAAGCTGTTGCAAAATTATAGYAAACAAGATTACTTACAAAGTGTGCCTGGAAATCCGATTACTTTTCTTTCAGACAATGTGCTGCTATTATTACGGAGAGAAGTTTCTTGGGAGATTTTGCTTTTGTTTCAGAAAATGATTGTGATTTTGACCTTTGGAATTAAGCACTCTATCTCCTCATACACTAGATACAAAACTCCTAGAGTCAGCTTGAAAGATGGCCATTCACAGCTTGTAGTTTTAAATAATGTAGTGATAGTATCAACCTTTGAATTTCCTGTGTCAGAGGATCCTCTGTGTTTCTCTACCTGGCGTGAACTGCAAGCAGGCAAAATGAGATCAGTCACCCATGTTTAGCTGCGGCTTTAATCGATAGAGAGTAAATTATTTTCCCAAACCTGTGAAAGTCTTTCAGGACTTAAAAATGCCAGAGGTCAGCTTCATTTTCTCCCTGACTATTGTATTGTTCTTTCAATGTAATATGTAGGAAAAGCTCATTATTTGCCTCTCTCCCCTTTTCTAGCACTAAAAACTTAYGACCATTTTCAGTGGTATCTAGAACAGTTTTGTCTCTGGCAAGAGCATATCTCTTATAAGTACAATTTGCAGGAGATTGAAAAAAAAAGCCATTTAAAAATTAATGATGTAAAATATGAGTGTACCTGAAATATCTGAAATTATGATTAGTTTCTTACATARATAAAACACTTGTTTTGATTGGAGATGGGATGATGCCCAGATTGTGCAATTTATTGGAGGGCTATAACTTTTCTTTATCCGTGCATTTTTCTAGACATAAGGAGTGCCTACTCCATTGATATAGGCTCCAACAAAAACCTGCACTTCAGGCTTTTAACACTTCTGTCATCAGTGGGAGAAATGTAAACCTGTTGGGATCTTCTTTCTGTTCCTTTTCCGTAAACTTAYGGATCACCAATTGGCTACCAGGCACACGTGTTTTCTTTTGGGCTGGCCTGGTCTCCTTGCTCAGGACCTGTAAGCCTTCTGCGTGGTRTTAACATTAGCCTGCAGCCCTTATCTCCCTCCTGAATTCTTGCTGCCACATGTAACCTTTTAAGGCTCTTAAGATGTGGTTGCTGGTGTGCTGGCTCTGGTGTGCTGGTGTGTGCTTCTTGAGGGTGTCCTTGGCCAAGTGTGGCCATGKGTTGAGTGAAGAACGTTTCTGCAACGCGGCTTTGTGCTGTCTCCCCTCTTCCAAAGGACTGTGAGACTGTGCTGGRTGAGCCTTCTGAGGATTCTTTGTGGAGCAGAGGCATCAGTTACCCCCTCAGCCACTTCTTTAAAGTTCCTGAAAAACTCAGGATGCTGCTKGTAGGCTCAGTTAAGATTCCCGAACCTTTTTACAGATTTATAAATTCAAGAAACTGAAGGTTGGCTGCACATCTATTTCACTGACATATCCAAATACCTCCTATAGCAAAAAAAGGAGTAGCCAGTGGTTCTTAAATAGGAGGTACAATTAACTAGGGAGTTGTACCTGCGGCATGGYAGATGTACATTTTGCAGGAATTGGTTTTCTGGCATCAGCCTGACTGAATTTACCGTCAGCTGATCCCGCATGGAAGAAGAAGTAGCTGCCTCATTCTGGAGGGATATGTGAAAACTTTTCAGCTGCCAACCTGGTTGGCAGAGAACTGTTTCTGTGCAAGGAGAAGAGGATCAGGAGAGAGCTGTAAGCTTCTTGGAGTTTGAACCGACTGTACCATTTCTTTGGGTCTTGGTCAGAAGGACAGCAAATCCTCCTTCTCTGTGGTTGGTGTTATTCCTGAAATAAATTCTGTTTCTTATAAAAGCTGGAGATCAGCCAAGCTCTTCCAGATTTCCATGATCAGAATCTCATCCTGAAATGAAGGGGGAAAAGTCTTCCAAGTCCATGTGGAAAAAWTAGCTTTAGCAGACATATTCCATCCTTCTCTTTGCTGAGTTTCAAGTGATTAGGGGTCTCTGTAAGAGCATTTCATACATACCTCTGGTAATGTTCTCATCTCAGCAGTCTGGATCTGAAAAAATTCATCCATCATCACCAAAAGGTCATCACACTGATAATGTGATTTTATATCTGTATTCTTGAGATGCTCTGTTTTACCCTAATTGCACAGAAAAATACAGCCATACTATAAGATCATTTGTAGTCTCAATTTTAGGAAATCTTGTGAGATCAGCCCTGTGTAATTTACAGCTTTTTTTAGTTTAAGAGCACCAACTGTTTTCCCAAAGTCCAAGAATACCCAAGCTCTGAAAATGTTTCTTGGAATCCTTGCAGACTGAAAGTAAGCCAAAGCATCTGCTATGGTGTTTTCAAACTCTGGTGTATCCATTCCCCCAAGAAGAAAGCTAAGTCACAGTGAAGGTAATGAAGTAGGAAAATCCTCACTAATTGAAGGACAAGCAGAGGTCTCTTTTTCATGTTTGATGCTATCATTGTTGTGGCCAGGAGGTATCCTACCTCTCCTTAATCTCATTCTGCCAGACTATTGCCACTACCAACATGAGAAAGAATTCAAAATAAACATTGGTGTATTTACAATGCCTTTTCTTTCCATAAATCTAGTTGTAACTGAATATACAGTTTTTCTTTCAAGTTCCATATTCARATGTTTCATGAGGAAATCCCATGTTTCTAATTCCATTTTTCTTGCCTCTAGACACCATATAGTAATACATTCTTCTAGCTATAGTTGCTGGTTATTTGATAYAATCTTAGGCTATTGCAGACTCTGCCAGATATTCCTCTGATGTTCTCTGAGAGTGACTTTTGTAAGCCAGTATTGCCTCTTTGGACAGGCTGTAAAGGTTGCTGTAKATTCCTGTCTGAAGCAGGAATTGCCTGGCTTTTTGTCTGGCTTCATTCCTCAGTGCTGCATCAGTCTGGGCTGCTGCTTCTTTCATTCGCTAATGACACTCCCAGTATATCTGTGGTTACTTTTATTGCTGCTAAGAGCTTGTCTCATTTGCCAGACCCTAACAAGCCTGGAAACGGAGCTATCAAGTTAATGGGGAGCTGGTGGCAACCTCACTTTGAATACCATCCTTCATGTTAAATAACCTGAATTCTGAATAAGAGTTGGATAAAACTATGGGTATGGCAATGTTGGAAAAAAACTTAGTTTGTAATTGTAATTGTAATCTCAATATATTAAAGCTTTATGAATACCTTGGCAATAGAAAACTTATTTAATGTCACGAATTGTGACTCAAAATAGTGGTTCCACAACTCCTAATCATTACTGTGGCTGACAGAAATGATAAATAACATACTGAATAGARCTGTTGTTTACTGATGTGCAATGGGAATAAGACAGATGATGGATTGGGCTACGATTGTCTGCTAACTTTATCAGTCTCAAGCCAGGTTTGAGGATTCACAAATCCTGTACTGGCAACTTCATTGTGGATCTGATGTGGACCTGTGAATACCTGTCTGCTTATCTTCCTTATTTCTTTTTTTTAAATTGGTTTCAAGTTCCTTGTTGTGGACAGATATATTTAACCCAGTATGGTGAATATGTTTCTTTGAGCCTTCAAGAGCTCTTCTAGATTAAGGATCTTAACTAGAAATTACAGTCCCTATGCTTACACTGTGAATAAGAAAAGTTSTTTTAACAGTAGTGGTCACTTGCAGGCTGCTCTGTGCATGACTCCARACTGATGGACTCTTCACACTGATAGATGTGTTCTGTAAATCTTTTGAGCAGCTGGGTGTGCTGGCATCATGGGAACAAAATGCAGCCCAACACCTGTAGTGTTTGATTCTGTGCCTACGTCCCCCGTCATAGCCAAGCTGTGATCCCAAACAATTATGTGCTGCCATAGTAGCTTCTGCATATTTCAAAAAGAATTGAGTCAGCTCAAGCCATATTGGTCTGTGATGATGAGAAGATGCCTACAGATTGAACTTCTGTTTTGGGGGATCTGGATCCAAAAATAGGTGAATTGGCACAGTTCTGCCCTTTTCTCCCTGGCTTTTTTTTTTTCTTTGAGCATCAATCCTGATGAAAAAGAAACAAAAACTCAAAACAGCTCCATGCATTTTCTTCTCCATATCTTTTATATTTATATCTTGAATAAGCAGCCTTCAGACACTGAACCTTTTTCAGATGATGCTGAAAATTGAAAGGACTATTGCACCATCTGTGCAGAGGAGTGTGAGGCTGTGTCTACACTTATCCTCCAAGTTGTCTGTTTCTCCAACCTTCATCAAATCATATTCTTTATCTTGTCTCTAAATAGATCTCTTCTTGGTGGTGCATCCATGATACAAAAGCCCCTTGCTCTTTCTGGTGTGACCCTGTTCCAGCCTTGTGTCTGGGAGAGGCAGAGGAGACACCACAAAWGGTGATGTGTTAGTCTGAGCAKMCACTTCTTCCACCATCCATGGTTCTAGTTTTGAAGCTTTTCTTACCWGGAAGATGTGCTCCAGAGTGCAGGAGCAATGGCTTCTGGTTGCAATGCACCACGGAGCAGCTGGGATGAGAGGTGCTCTGGCCCATATTTGTTTCCCAAACAGCTTTTCAGAGCTACTCACTAAGGTTTGCAAAAGAAGTTGGAACTTACTTTTTTCCACCCGCCTTCTCACAGTTGAGCTGTGTGCTGTGGAACCTTTCAAAGATCCTAAATGCTATGGCTGGCACAGTGGATGTGCTCACTGGCTGGATAAATGGGATTGTTGTCCTTCCATTCCAGGTAAAATTTCCATATCCCTGTCTCCAATTTGCTAGTACTTTGGTCAGTCTGGCAGGRAAATTCCTGAGAAGTCTGTATTCCCTCCAGCTCCTTTTCCAGCAAGACTGATTTCAGTCTTAGGACTTGGACACGTTCTTTCCTCTGAGAGATGTGTTAGGAAAACAGATGCTCTTTGAACTTGGCTCAGGACCTGCTTGCTAGTGCTCCTGTTCCTATAGAATTGTTTAGGTTGGAAAGGACCCTTAAGTAAATCAAATCCAGTCATTAATCCAGCTGCCAAGTCCACCAYGTAACCATGTGCCTAAGTGCCACACCTACATGTTTTCAAATTCCTCCAGGAGTGGTGACTTCAAAACTTCCCTGGGTAGCCTGTTCACCCTTTTGGTGAAGAAATTTTTCCTAGTATGCAATCYAAACCTCCCCTGTTACAATTTGAGGYAGTTTTCACTTTTCCTATTCTTTGTTACTTGGTGAAAGAGACCAAGACCCACCTTGCTGTGTCTTTCAGGTAATTGTAGAAAGTATCAAGGTCCCCACTGAACCACTTTTTTTCCAGGCTAGATACCCCTGGTTGCCTCAGGTGCTCCTCATGGGTCATTCCTCTTGCTTTATATACCTTGGCAGCTGGATGGATTCTTTTCCCTTAATGCAGGTACTGTGGTGGTCTTTTGTGGTAGCACAGAGATCTGAGAACCATCTACTGTGGTCCAGACCTAGGAGGTGGTAGAATGGCTGTCCAGAGCAGTAGTTTGTCTGTAAACCCCACTGGGGAATCCACATCCCGCTAGCTCATGCCAGGAAATGGCCATGGACTCTCACTGGGGCTTGTTTTCTGCACCAGAGACATCTGGCAATTTTTAAACCTGACTAAAAGGTGGTGGGATTTTAAAAAGTTGTTTCAAGTGATGTGACACTTGCTGAACAATAAAACAATTTACCAGGTTGTTTTTGTTTTAAATAATTTTTATTTTCTTACGTGTGCTTTAATAAAATGGGGTAACAGTGCTCATGAAAAAGCCCTCAACTAACACAAAATAGAAATGCCCCTATTTGCAGAATCTGTTTTGCTCTGTTTCCTATGAATATATCTGAAATTTTACTCCTGAGAGTAAAATTTAGCAGTTGTATTTTAAATGTAAGTTAATGTGTTTGTTACCTTTATTTGAAATTTTATMGTAAATAGAAATAATAGGCATTGCAGAATGGTCTTGATATTGGGATCAAAAATGGGAAATGTCTTTGGTTTGAAGTCAGTGGAACTGAGAGATGTATCAGAGTGTGGAAAGTATCCTTCRGGGAGTAAACTTGAAGAACATTGTTACGATAGTAAAAATGGTGTTTAGAATGTAATTGCGCAACCTTGGGAAACACTTGAAAACTTATTACAAAATGACAGTAGTGACTTTTCAATATTAAAACTATTTTTCATGCTTTGCTATTATGTGCCAATACGTTAAATCTGAGGAATATTCTTGCAAAATGTATTTTTAGAAGACCCATTAGAGAGAGAAGCCRAAGTGTGCCTCTGTCTTCATTAAACAGACCTTTAAAATGCACAGTTTCCTTATGTGCTGAAGCTCATGTGCTCCCTGGTACAAATTTTGTGATCCTTACTTTTGAGCAGGTTGCATCTTGACATTTTTTCTTGATTACAGCCTGATTATTAGGTTATTATGTCAGGAGTAAAGTGGTGAAGGAAAGCCACCTTTTGGCTTCAATTTAAAAGTGACAGCCAAAATATGGAACTGTCAGTATTAAATAGCTCAAAGAGTCAAATGAATACTTCTGAATTCTACAAATCTGAACGGGTATTTTAGACTTCCACGAATCTATATGGTTACAAGGAAGGCCATAATTTCACTTGTAATATTTGTTATAGTGCAGTTAATTTGAAAAACATGTCTTGAGTCTTGTGAAGTATTGTATTATCCATAATGTTTAGCTGATGGAGCTTTTTCAACAATGACATGTTTTGAACATATTTWGCTACAAAATATATGTTCTTCCTAAGTGTTTTATTCAGTTTGTCTTCCATGTATTGTGGTTTGTATTAATAGTAGTTGCATTTATTGGAGAGTTTCTTTAAAAGTACTTTTAAAATAGAAGGAAGAATTTTGAGAATATCTAAAAAATTAGCTAAACTAATTTATTAAGCCACCTCTTTTTGAGAGGAAGTCAGAACCAATGCATGCAGAATAAAGTACGCAGGAAAGATATTTCCCTTTATTTACATTAAAAAATTAATACATGATGTGAGCGGGTTCTAATACCTCTGGAGCCTGAAATAATTAGTTTCATCAATGTAGAGACTTTAGCTCMCTTTTCTGCTGGTTGTATCCCTCCTCTTCTGAAGGGGACACTTCAGGGAGCAGAATGTAATTAACTGTCCTTGCTCTCYGGGACATGGTTTATCTGCTGTGGCTGCCAGCTACTGCCACTGGGTAGGACAATTTTAGAAGTGCACCAGCTGAGTGTTGTCGCCAGTAGTAACTGGGTTTGACCATTCTGTTTTAAAGTAAAACTTCTGATAATTGCCAGCCTCAAGAGAAGATTGAGATGCTGCTGGATGGCCCAAAGGCATGACAGTCCTGTTCATGGGCCCTCTGAACCCCAGCTTATTAAACACACAGTTGTCTGCACTGATTTTATATGACGTGGTTGATAAGAGGAGAGGATACCAATTGATGGAAAATAAAGCAAGAGAGAGAGAAAACTGCTGTTGTGGCAAATGAGGATGTATGAAAAAACCGCTCGCTGTTCAGGTTCAGTCCCTGGTGTTTGCACGGGGCATATTTATGAAAATAAAATACACAGGCACACACATCCTGGTTCTGCTAACTGTTTTTGGCAGGGATAGGTGTCTCTCCTCTGTTCTGTGGCACATGATACGGTAGGAATGGTCACAGGGTTTGGGCTATGCCTTTGCATGCAGATGGCTCTGGTGGAAGTTGTTCCTGTTGGCCTGAGATGGACAYTGCCTTTAAACATCAAAAGAGCTGTATTAAAGGACAGTGGTGCTCACTTCATACAGGGAAGAGAAACCTTCAAACCAAGTGCTATTGCTTCAGAATCTAGCCACTCTATTGCAGCTTTGACTATCCTTGGAAACCTATCTTCTTTTGCAATCATTTGGAAGCAGATTGGAGCAGAATTATGCTGTTCATCGTTCATCGAGGCAGCGGTTCTTTATTCTTTTCCKATGTTCAGCATTTTGGGTTGTTTTTCGACTGCTGGTGAGCACCTAGGTGCTGTTTTTATTGGTCTAGGTATATAAACACCAAATATCCCTATTTCTAATATTAGTAGCCAATCAAGAGCCAGTTGTTTTGTGTATAAAATTAAGATTGCTTTGTTTGAGCTGCATCTCTTCACACACATCTCCGCCGGAATTCATCTGCTATTTTCTTGTTCTGTAGTGTCTCTTTCGTGTTTCTTCATAATTGACCCTCTTCTTTGCCAGACTGCTATTCAGCCCTTTTTCCAAATTGTTTATGGAAATTTTGAGCATGTACCTTAGGATTCCTGAGGACTTTGGTACCTTTGTTTTTAACGATTTTTCCTAAGTACCAGCCAGACCTGCTGGTACTTCCCTTAGCCTTTGAGAGGGATCCCAGGAGAGACTGGCATTACATCACATCCCTGTCTTTGGATACTGGGGAGCTTCTGGGCGCAGGTTATGTCCTGCTGTAGTTTTAGCTCTTTCTCTTTTGAGTCTTAGTGGCTCTTTCTAGTGAATCCTGCCTGCTTGTGGTGATTTTTTTTTTTAAATATTTCATGTTTTTGCTTTTGTCTGTAATGCCTTACACTAGTGCTYCAATTTGAGACAGACTTTCTGATGTGTTCCCCCTGCACAGATTATTTTGGAGTGAGAATTATCCCACACTGAACAYGGATACAAAAATACCCCAACCAAACAACAACAACCAAAAGCAACAGACAACCCAAACCCTTTCTGCTACAGTCTGTTCTTCTCTAGYTGTTCTTTTAAATACCTGCATCATCTGTTTGCTTGGGAGTCCTTTAGCAGGCTGCCAACTCCTGATTATGTTTCAAAATGAATTTACTACTTATTTTTATACTCTTAAAATAATTTCTCAAGCWAGTTATTTTCTTGGCCTGCATTATTGAGTCTCTATATTAATTGAGTCTTTGTTTTAAATCCTTTTTTATTATCCTCTTTCAGGTTTTTCTTTTTTTTTTTCCTTTCCTTTTTTTCCTTTCTTTTTCTTTTTTTTTTTTTTTTTTTTTTATTTTTAGAAGCTTCCCTNTTTTTTTTTTATTTTTAGAAGCTTCCCTACTTGGATGTTTAGGCATTCTGGTGGTATTTTGATCTTTCTGAAGTTGTTTAGAGAAATTGATTAGCTTTTGCCCTCTGCCTCTGGAGTTTTACAGTGTCTTCAGGCTACCTACAAAGATTTTAATCTGTAAGCTTATAGCTCCCCCTTCCAATTTTAATGTTTAGGTTTTGTTTTTCATTTGTTTGCTTAACAAGATGTGTCATGGTTATAAAGAAGCTCCTCAACAGCAGTATTTTGTGAACCATGTTCTTTCCATTTCTTGCGACCAGATTGAGTGTTTTCTCTTTCTCTGTATGGGTAGTTTTTTTTGTCTGTGTACTTGTTTTTCAGCAGTGCAGGAGACACAGACTGTGGTCTCAGCCTCCATCTGCTGTTGTGATTCTTAGCAAGTCCATCTGGGAGTCACTAAAGCATYCCTTCACCTGTTATGTTTTCTTCTTTGATAGCTTTCCTTATATCTGCATGATGACCAGAAGTATATATCTCTAAGTAATTTTTTTTGATGAAGCTTTGCTGTTCAGTCTCTTTTTTGGCTCATAGCCACTTTATACTATTCATTAATTCTCTTAGACTGTGAATACAGGCCTTTCTTCAATCCCTGCTGAGTGCATGGCTTTTAGTCTTTTGCTGCTTTTTCATTATTCTGCTGGGGGTCTTTTTTACACCAAGTTTTCATTAAGACTATTGTGTAAATAGTGCTTGGACAAAAGGCATTTTAGTTTTTCCATCTAGCTTCCTGGGCTTGTAGGGAAGAGTGTATACTTTCATATGGGTGTCTTATTTCTCTGCCAGATTTTAAAAAGAGAGTCTATTCTGCCTTTCCTTTACTGTTTCCTTCTTGGTTGGGTTTAATCAACTTCTGTCCTTTCATTTAGTTGACACTGGTCTCCTTGACATTACTGCTTCTCTTAACCATGTGCTGTGTTTTTGTTACAAGCAATCTATAACATTCAATTGGAGTGTTTTCCTATGATATTGGAAGTGTCAGCAGACTCATTCTCGTCTAATTTGGGTTAAGCTTAACTACCGTCTAGAGACACCCTCCCAATCCCCCAAATTTCCCAGTTTCCTTGAGTTTCATTTTGAACACATTTTCTTAGCTTCTTATTGAACTTTTRTTTGCCAACCAGTTTTTTTGGTTTTTTTGGAGCATTTCTGGGAATGCTGCAATAGCTCTCTGCTTCTTCACTGGCAAGAAATATTTTTCCTCCAGAACTTTTCCTTCAAATTTTTATGTTACTGTTATTTGCAGAGCAGCCATGGCACCTCCAAGGAGCCTTTCCAGACCCTCTGTGAGGTCTGATTTTTTTTGCATTAAACAGAGGAGTCTGTGATCCTTTGGTATGTCAAGACTTTGTGTTGCTGATAATCATTGCTACAACACTGAAGCAGACAAGGTTCATTTAAAGCTGTCAGGCAAAATCTGGAKACAATCATTTTCTACTGAGTAATTAGGATAAATAATATCTATCTGTAGCTGGATTAATTAACTAAGAATAATTCAGTGGCAAAGCTGCACGCTTCTCATACGGGGAACACATTTACAGCATGCATTGTTTGTGGCTTTCCAATCTGGGAGAGGCTCCAGGTGGCCAGAATGTCATCTGAAGGTTTGGATGAAATTGTGCTGCTCCAGTAATGCTCCCAGACACTGATAAATACAAAATGGTGTAGGATATGACCACAGGTACAAAACTGCTTCTTACACACAGCATCACACAACAGCTGGGCAGTTGTGATGCCACGTGATCCGTGGGATGTGCAAATGGCTGGATTGGCATCTGGTGTGGAGTCAGATATCCCTGTGTGCTAACAGCCAATGTAGACTGCACATCAGACTCATTAATAGACAGAACTGAATTTCTCCAGACAGCAGACATCATGAAACAACTGGATTGGAGCCTGATGCTGTTACCATTGATCTGCTAAGCCAGACAGCTGAATCAAAGAGAAAAAAAAAAAAGTCAGGCATGCAGTTTCATGGGGCCTTAGTGTAAATGAAAAGCTTCATTGACACAAAGTTCAGGATGGTTTGATTAAAAGATACAGTTCAGTTAATTTTCTGCTAATGTCCTTGAATATGTTGCACAAAACTCAATGGAAGATTAAAAAAAAAAAAGCACATGAGAAAGCTTCTAACCAAGCATCTAAGCAAGAATAATAAACAAAGTTTTATRTTATGAAAGGTAAATGGTGGTCACAAAAGGCAGAGGAGTCTTTCTGTAGATCCAGAAAATATCATGTGGTCTTGGAAATAGCATCTGGCCTTGAAGATGCTGCACAATTTCTGAAGTGGAGATGGACTAACACTAATGGAATTGATGGAAAAGAAACCTGAGACTGCTGGCCAAAACTTTTCAGTTCTTGTCCTAAATGATGGAATCTGAGATGGAACTGTACAGCTACTTGGCCAGGAGCAGGGCATGGCACTTCTTAATAAAACGGAGATTTTTCCAGCTGTCTAGCAGATGGCACACAGTGCAGTCAGCCGTAAGSAAAGCCACTAAAACATAAAACCACAGGGGAGGGGTCACAAGTAGCCAGAAGACTTCTGCAGATTTTGTAGAGAAATATTTTTTGAAATGTTAGAGAACTTAAATGCTATCCAGTTCTACAAAGAGAAGGGTGATTATATCTKCTGAAAATCATTGTCTCAAGTCCTGGGAAAGGTTTTACAGGAAAAATGGGCATTTTCTGTTACAGAGACAACTCAACAGATTCCTTCAGTCAATCTGGTTAAAGGATGATGTTTGATTGAGAGGTCAGTAAGCTAGTGATCCTTCAGCCCTGTAACATTTCTTTTGACACTCAATGCTTTTGAAAATAACTATGTGAAATTGAAGATACTGAAAATTGAATAGATGTGTGAAATAAAAAAATAAATCAATGTCCAAAGGACATTTCTCACTTGTTTTTATATTTACATTTRGAAAGTGTTTCATTAATCTCAGCAAAAAGTGATTTTAGAAGGAATTTAATGTAGTAAATGGTTTGAGATAATTCAAAGCATGTGATATTTCAGATCCCAGCAGGAGTCCTCTGTGTATAGACTGCTGTTGAATTCCATTAAAAAAAAGAAAGAAAAAAGAAAAAATGTCAAAAAAGAGGAACCATRTTAAAAGATTTTATGCTAAAACTGGCATTTTAACTGCTTATTTGTCCATTTTAATGGATTTGTTTATCTGACTATGTTTTTATATATAACAGTGAAGAGCTCTACAGCAGTTTTGCTGTTTAAAATTAAACCGAGGGCATATCTGGGAAAGAACAGATACATTGAGAGAWGGTTGTGGGTTTTGGAAAGATGAGTGAAAGTGACTTCAGATTTTACTGATGATAACAAGATTATCACACTTTGGAAGAATTTGTGGGGGTTGGGAAAATTTCTAACAGTAGACTTTTTAATTTCTTCAGTAATTAAAAGACAGCGAGATAGAAAACACTCAGGGAGACAGAGCTGTCAGGTAACATCCATGTATTGCAGGCTTAGCCATTATGTTCAAAAGTGTCATGCTGATATTTTAATTCCATTACCTCTGGTGTATTTTAATTTCTGAGACTAGTGGGAAAAAAAAAAAGAAAGTGTTTGGGTTTGTTTTTTTTTCTTCTTCCCCCCACCTCTTTGGGAGGTGGTTAAGGTAACAGAACAGCTAACCTTCAGGATTTATTTTTGCAACACCCAACCTGCTAAACACACTGGTAATTGCAAATATTGATCAAGAAGTTGCAAGTTCTAAATGTCCTATTCTTAAAGTTATAATTTCATAAAGATTTAGTTCTTCTGCAGTAATAGGAAAATATTGTTAAAATTAGTTTTCAGAATAAACCTCTGCCTTACAAGGCCTGCTTTTCTTGATCTGACATTAACCTGTATTTTAAAGCCAGGACACATTAAAACTTCCTGTAAAAGATACAAATTATAATAAAGTTTATTTTCTCATGTATTTTAAAAATTGCCTAATGTGTATACAATTCTGTCTTTAAATTTCAATTTTACTTCAGAATTTGTACAGTGTATGGTGCAAGCAGCTTGTGACAGCAGAAGGGTGTTGTTGTGCATCAGCTCAGAGAGGTCACCTGTGCTTASGAGCTGATACAGTGTGGTCCATTTTTTTCTCTGTATACATTTATATCAAGATGTAAAATTGTGTAGTAGGCACTACACAAGGGGAAAAGCAGAAACAAAATTTTAGATGTAGTGATAAAAATAGCTGAATGTTGAGATCAGTGTATGTGCAAAAAAAGGAAATTGAGTAGCTGTTAATTTGGAACAAACATTTTGATGGATTGATTTAATTACAGAATCCATATAAATATATGTAGCTGTGTGAGTGTACATGTATTCTAACCTGACATTTAAATGGTGTTGATTTGTTATGAAGCCAAATCCACCCAAATTCACTTCTCTACTGATGTGGGGAAGCATGCAATTGAAGTGCATCTGGATTTTCTTGCTAGTATGTTTGTAGCATGATCCTTATCACTGAAATGCCAATTTGCCATCATTTGAATATGTGGTTTTCCAGTCTTGCCTTACTCCAAGAGCTTGTGTTTTCCTTTGGTGATGTGATTTGGGCTGTGTGGCAGATGGTGTGAGGAAGTTAATGTTGTCCTGCTGCCTGTGACACCCGTCTATTGCAGCAAAAGTTCGGTAATCCCACCTAAAAGTGCCGAAGTCAAAGGTCAAAGTTAAATGTTTTTGGTGTTACCAGAGCTGACATTGGTTGTGCCAATTACTAAATCAGTTATGAAAGGTGAAACAAGTTTCAAAGATGGGATTGATCCAAAATCACAAAATTCGGATACACAATTCAGTAGTTCTTACTACTAGTAGGTAGGTTTCATATTTTTTCTGTTACTGTACAGGATCACACRTATCTTACTCCATGCAGCTCTGTACTCTTGCAGACACTTACCCCTGTGCCTGAATTTAAGCCCATAATTTTGTTTTCAGTTTGAATACCTGGCTTGAAAGCCTTTATGTGTGTATTTGATATTTGGAAGCTTTATGCTTGCATTTCAGGGTTAGCATCATCATTTACAATTTCTCGACAATTCTTTTGCTTATACCCAAATTGTCAGTGTTGTAATAACAATTGCTTAAATGTGTGATTTCATAAATTTAAAAGAGAATTGAAAACAAGAAGAGTTGAAGGATGAGCTGACTTCTGTCAGGCAGGACAGGGTGTATTGTGGATTTTTCCTTGGTTTGAGCCTGCCAGGGCAGTGGCTGCTCCTGGGCTGGGTATCCCAGTTTGCGGTGCACATGCAGGCATTTTCTGCAAGGAAAATGAAGAAATGGGAACAGCGACAGATTTTTACAGCAAGTGTCTCTAAATATCAAATTGTAGAACTTAATAAATCAAAGAAAAAAACCCAAACAAAGCAAAGAAAAAAAAAAAACCCTGCTTACAGGATTTGTAAATGTCTGTAAATTTACAAATGTATTTGTAAATTTTTCGTTTTGATCTAATTGGAGCAAGCCTTATATATGTAAGAAAGGAAAAAAGTAATTTTAAGATACTTTCAAGTAACGTGTTATGTATTTAAGTTGAAAACCCATCAATAAACAAGATTTAACAGGGGACTAAGGAAGCGACTAGATATAACGGAAAAAGAAAYGTTCCTTTGTGCTTAGATGTCTTACAAATCATCAAATAAGTACTTTCAGATTCTCTTGAAGATTTCACCAGCATGAAAAATGAATCTGAGGCTTTTCTGCATGAAGTGTGTGGTTACTGTTGCAGCAGTAGCATTTGGGGCCTGCTTTTGGGAATCCTTGTTGCTGCAAATGAGGCTGTTAGAATTCATAACAGCTGGGGAATGACTAAAGATCCTGTGACTGTACTTTGATACAGCRCTGTTGTACTTCAACCAGGCATATTTTTGTGCATATACAGCCATAGAAAATCAAATATTTATTGTTTTTTAATGCACCCATCATTAGATGATTTAAAGATGTTAGTGTAGTAGCTTCCAAGTAAGTTCTGTAAATAAATTTAAATATTGATTATTCTGAATCTTGCTTCATGTCATGTTCTAGTCCTCGCGCTGGGTGTTGTTTGTACATTTCAAAGTAAGCAGTTGCTAGGAGAAAATGTATATCTGTAATCTAGAGTCTGTCCTTCCAGATAAATACTTCAAGCAGAAGCAAAACTTATAGTACCTGGTAATAATCATTGTCAAAAAGGCTTTTATAGAGCTATGGACACAGCTGATTTGTGAGGCATTTTAACAGCTGCATTGTTCAGGGTGATTTATGGTTTGCTCAATCTGCTTCAAATTGTATCAAATTGTAGAGTGCTTTGGGTTAGAAGGGTCCTTAAAGATCACCCAGTGCCACCCCTCCTGCCATGGGCAGGGACACCTTCCTTCCACTCAACAAGGCTGCTCAAAGCCCCACCTGCCAGGGTATGCTCCATGCATTGTTGGAGCTTTGTCTGCCCTCTCCTTTCCTTCCTAAAGAGCCAGTATCCTTCCATTCCAGCAYTCCAGTCACAGGAGCCATCCCCCATCTCTGCAGTGAGATCCTAGGAGCACATCTTTTGTTTGCTGCCCATGCCCCCAAAGCCAAAGTGGCTGGAATTCCTTTTCCTGCTGACTTGCAGTGCCCCTTCAGACTCAGAGCATCTCTTTCAGGTATTGACATCAAACTTGTAGGAGTGGAATGGATTGAGGCTTTGTTCCCCTGGCACCTTTAGTTTGSTGAGGATTGGTGGAAGAGCTGCTTGTGTTTCAGAGTCTTGTACCATCACATCCTTGCTGATGTTGCTCAGACTATTTCTGGCTGTGTCTCCAGTGCCCAGGTGAAACTGCAGCAATGGGTACCAGTAGGTGTGAGGCTTGGTGGGGTCTCTCAGTGACACCCCTGATGTGAGCCCCAGTGAGCAGCACAGCCCTCAGGAGTGTGTCAGGTGGGCCCATGGGTGCCCCTGTGCCTCTCACAGGAGAGTCTCCTGCTGCTGCCACCCATCACGTTCCCGTGGCTGCGTTGGCTGTGGCACACGGAGCAGATGGGGCTGCCTGGCTCAGCTCCAGCTCCTCTCCTGATGCCATGGGACTTTCCTCTTCAGTCTGCACAGCAGTGAAGAGGTTCTGCAGGGCATCCTAGGCTTCAGGGGAAATTTCTAATTCCTGCAGATTGGTGCTGTTGCAAGCTTCCATTCTTCTGAATTTGGCCCCTCTGTTCTGTGTGCTGGCCATGGAGCTTTTGGCTTGTTGGCCATGGGGCTGTGGGTCCACTGCAGACTGAGCTRGGAACCAGCTTTCCAACTCAACCTCCCTCGTGTTGCACAGCCTTCTCACAGCCCACTGCAGCTCAGAGTGGTAAAAGAAGTGGTGTTCCATTGTGGTTAATGGTTGCAGTAGTTACRAAGTTGGTGCTCCACATAACAGCTTCTTACCATTAAAAAAATCCTGTTTTGATTTAACTCAGTTTAGATATTCTGTGGAGTTTTTGTGGCACCTCCATGTGCAATAAGTTTAGAGCATGTTATTGATGTCTCACCTTTTAAGTACATTAGATTGTAACTTCCTTTTCATTTTTCTCTGTTTCCAGGAAGTTGAAGACCACGTGGCATTTTTAATAACTGTTCCRACGGCCCTAGCAATTTTTTTCGCTATATTTATCCTTGTCTGCGTAGAACCTGTGTTTAAGAAGCTGCTTCGTATATTTTCTCTGGTGGTCTGGGTTTGCCTGGTTGCCATGGGATATCTCTTTATGTGTTTTGGAGGAATCATCTGTCCCTGGGACCAGGTAAGACTGTCATTATTACTAATTTTGCTTCCACTGGGTACATTTCCAAGAACCATTCTTCAGAAAAACATTCACATTAATTTTTGTGGGACATCTCATAAAATGTTTTTGTGACTAAGTGGTTGCATGCTGAGACTCCCTGCATCTGTTTTATAAATACCAGAGATGTGCATACTTAAAATACATTAGAAATATTTGAAGCATTTTGCTTTTATATTTTTAAGCTCCTTTGCATAAAGAATACTTGATTACAATCACCAACTTCTTTGTAGCATGAATGTTTGATTCTAGTGACCAGTTAACATGGCAGAAATACTAATTTTTTTCAACACTGCTGATGCTGTCTTTTTCAGTTTAAAATGTTTGGGCTCTCAGTGTAAGCTTTCTGTGATCTTCAAGATGTTCTTTAGCAATGCATGACAGAAAAGGACTGTGAGCTTCCTTACTTGCCTAGAAAAATGGATGAATAGAGAARCAGTGAAGTACCCTTTACATTTTTTAAATTTTGTAATGAAGACAAAGCAAAATATAATTGCAGCCTAATAGCAGCACTTTTGAAACATCAATAAATGATGTGCAATATCCAGCGCGGTGTCTGATCGATTCTTCTGAGTTCTGCCACATTATTTTCTTTTCCCCAAACCGCTCTGCATGGGAATACTTCTCATATAATATTATTGAAACTCTTCAAAGGGTGGAGAAAAAAATTTAAACACATATGTCTTCTGAAAATTTCATACTGATTCTATTAGTTTAACATTTAAATGGTATTACTCTCTCCGGAATGCCTTCTAGGTCCTTGAGATAGACTGGAAATAAATTTTCTGACTTTTTACTTATATATCTCAAAGACTTGGGCAAATACTGAACTTTGAGAAGTTCCTTTAAACTCTTGAAGGTAAATTATTTAAATTACTGATGTATGTTGGTAATTTGTTTGGAGCCCTTGTCTTTGACTTTTTATTTTCATTTGCTTGGAAGGTTCTGGGATTAATTATCTAAGAAACCTCCAAACCTTGAACCTGGTTTGGTTTTTTATTTATTTTTTTTAATATCTTTTTWWAAAAATCTTTTCAGTTCTTAAAACTGACCAAACCAGGTCACACTTCATGTAATAAAAAGCAACAGAACATTAAATACTTTTCTCTAGATACGGATTTCACCTTGGGAGTCCTTGTATCTTTGCAATATCAGGTCTAGATAATTCACATGGTCTTACTTTTCTGTTTTATTTTCATTGCCAGTTGTGGCATGTCATRCAGAATATTTCAGAATTTCAAGCTTAGATGTAAATGTTTAGTTAGCCTTATTATTATTTGGTGCAAATGGTGCTGAATTTATTTTTGGTATATTTGAATGATAAGATGATAATTTTCAAAAGCACATGGCCTTTTAGAAAGAGATCTAAGAGGGATACTGATGTCTCAGTCCTGGAGTTGTGTTTAGCCTGTGAAGATGATTTGTCCGGACATTTTTCCTCTTAGGAGGAATGTGGGCATTCCCACAGCATGTGTCTGGCTCTGTGACAGAGGAAGGACTGTAGAGCACTGGGAAAAGCCATTGTCTTCTGAAGGTTGCCAGGACACAACTCCTCTGATGTTTCAGTCTCTGCTTTGCGTGCAAGARCTGCTTGGAGAGAGTGATATTTGGGCTGGAGCTGTGTCCCTTGCTCTGCCAACAGCAGCTGCTCTGCCCAGTGCTTTGCAGGCTCCAGCTGAGAGCGGGCAGGGCTTGTCCAGAATGCCTGGACTCAAAGACAAGTCTTTGGCATCTGCTGGGACAGGGGCTGTGCCAGGGTGGCCCCAACCACWGCTGGGAGTCCAAGGTCTTGTGACCCCTCACTTCCCCAAACCTGCTTTTTCTTTTTCTCCTTTGAATAGCAGTGAGATTTTGTGCATTGCTTTTGTAGGCATACTTTTGTGTAGTGTCAGTTAAGAGTAAACTGTGAAAATATGGGAATCTTTCTGGGAATTTGACACCTTACACAAAAGACTAATTGCAGGTTTGAYGTTTTTGAATATTTGAAAGAGAGCTGTGAGCAATAAAATACTGCCATGTATTCCTGTGATGCTGGTGATTTGTTTGCTCTGCATTGAGAATATGTAGGTCAATAATTGGAGTTCTCTCTTATATATGAAAGCAAATCTGAAAAATCCTTCCTCAGCGATCACTGACAGGTTTTTTTGTTGAAATTTTACATTTTGTGAATCTTGAAACTGTTTTACTTGGCATATTAGAGTGGGTTTGTGATTCCTTTATGCTTTTCATGAAAGAAAGGAGACATGATGTAAAATTTAAATTAGTTAGGTTTCACATATATCTCTGCCAACATTAGCTAATTAGAACATGATGAAAATAAAAGAAACAGTTCATGCACAGTCACTTACTAAACAAGTGCTTTATTTTAATTTACTTCGTATTTCTATGCATTTACTTTAATTTACTTTAATTTACTTTAAACTGCAGCCTAACTTCTGTTCTGGTCCAGGAAAGTTTAAAAATATCATAACTTCCACATCCCCTGAATCTTGAGCTTGTTAAGAATATGGTGATTCTGAATTTTACCAGTAACTATTGAAAGATAGATTTTCTGCATACCACAGTTAATAGAAAGAATTGTTTTTGTGTCATTTGTGCACAGCCCTTTGAGTGACAGTCATGCATCTTTTAAATTTYGGCTTAATGATTTTTCCATGTGCCTTTTGGCTATCTGCAACTGCTCAGTGTAGTTTTTCTCTGTTGTCTTAAGGAACCTGAGGTGTGAATTCTTGCAGCTTTTGTTTACAATAAAAATACCACCTGAGAGAAGCTATTTTGGTTAGGAACTCAATATATATTTAATGCAGAACAGTTCCTCCTTAGCCTGCAGGCACATAGCTCAAATAACCCACGATTAGTAGAGGGCTGGAAATGACGTGGTTGGTCAGGGCCATTGTTGTTTTGGGTTTTTTTACTGAAAATCTGTAGGCTTTGGTGTAATAACTGCAAACAGTAATTGGTTTCAGCTATCTTTTTGCTGTCCCTGCAGACTGCTTTTATCGGTCTCCATTTCTTTCACTCTTCTTTGGTTGAAGCTACGGCTTTGGAGAGAAATCTCTTATCAGGTGGGTATKTGGCTGCTGTTTGAAGGGGCAGGACAGGGTGGCAGTGGACAGTCACTTTGTCCTTGGGCCAGCCTGCCAGCTGGCTCTGTAATGATCCACTGAGCCTGATGCAAAGGCTGCTGTTGTCACTGGACTGGTGGGCATCATCACTGGCCCATCTGTGAGAGCAGCCAGGGTATTTGCACTATCAGCCTTACTAACTTACTTCTTTAGTTATCCCAATCTCCCTTACTCCTCTGTGTCAATAATAAAAATCCCTCCTGAGAGGGAGATTGAGTGTGCCTTAGTGAGACACTGGGACAGCTTTACATGAAAAAAAAATGGAACAGCGATGGCAAAAGTCTTTGGTAGCTAACAAATTTTTCCAAAGAAGTGTGGCAACCGTCCTTTACTGGTGTCAGCCCAAGTTTCTCTGGCAGTGGAGCCTCTGGTTTTCCACAGTGACCTGGGGAGCCTGGATGCTTTGTTAGGGGCTCCATGCTGGCATGAGCCAGGGGGGAGGCTGGGCTGCCTGCTGGGAGTCGTGGGACACCTGGGATGGTAGGAAAGAAGCAGAGCAAAGGCAGTGATGCCGAAGCTCAGAGAGAGCCACTGCCTGCTGGCAACTTCCTTCTAAGTCTGGGGTGTGAACAGGAACATGTGGAGATGGTTTCAGTGAGGAAAGACCCGAGGGCAACGCTTGGCAAGGTCCGTGAGGAAATGTGTGGGTGGTGTGCTGGTGGAAAGAGTAGGGAGGGCTGGTAAAAAGGAGTGATGTATCGATTTTGTGTTACAACTCCTCCTCACTGTGCTATGAAGCACCTTTTCTTTCAAAATGCAAATCCAGTACCTGTCTGTAGAGTTTCATGCTGGGGAATGAATTTAAATGAGYTTCCTCTTGTTTCGCTGACAGTGTAGTTACTGCACAACAGTTGTCTTTCTGTGTCACCCTCTGACATGTCTGATGTTTCCTCAGCCTTTTGTGGAGGGTCTATGTAAATATGTCATAGCACTTTGATATCAATGGCTAAAAAGAGCTCTTAAAGCCTGCAGTGGATGGTATAAAAAAAGAGTAATTATGCAGCATTATACTAGTSTAATGAATTCGATCATTGCAGGATTTTGGTATGCAATTCTATTTAATCATAAATACRTTTGCACAGTGCAGGCACCAGATGTGTTCTTCGTTCTCTACATTCAGTTCCAGCACAGAAATTACTTCAAACGGAATTTGACACTTAAGGTTTAAAAAAAAAATCAGAGTGATGTGTTTAGAATATATGTTAGATTATTTTAGCTTAAAATCTACTTTTTCAGCTGAATTTAAAGTACTTCTTTGTTTTGTTTTAATGTGTTGAAATGGAATGGTTCAATTTGAGCCTTGGAGCAGTCCTGGCTTAAGAAGTGTGGGCAAAATTTTATGCCCTAGTACTTATGATACTCATTTTTTTGATACTGTCTTAGCACCTGGGGATATCTGTTGTGTGCTGAGGGGTGAGGACCTGCACAGAGTTTCTGTGGTTGTGGTAATTAACTCCTGTATTAGGCAGCGAGGTAAGATGATGGGTCTGCAGAAAGGGAAGGTTTGTCTTTGTGTGGAATTACATTGGGTCTGATTTCCTCACCTTGCTTGGGACCTGCCTTGTCTAAAGTCAGCTCTGCCCTAAATTATCAGGAACATGTTTTAYGGCTAAGCAGCAGAAAAAAGAAATTGTTAGATATTTGAGGAGAKCAAGGCGGGTGTCAGTGAAGTCCCTGAGGCAAGGAAAGCGAGGATGAGTTGATGCTATACCACTTGTTCAGGATCTGGGTGTGGGAGAGAGTTGACATTTTTTTAAGTTCAACATTGATCAGATTTTCAGGAACGAGTATCCTGAACAATGAAGCAAATTTTGTAGGAGCATCGTTCAGTACCTTGTAGGTGAATAGTCTCCTGAAAAAGGACATGAAGAAAATCAGGAGGGTTGTATGAAAGGTAAAGATACTGCCAAGCAGATGATACTTTGCTTTAGGAATAAGTGTGATAGAAAAAGAACCTCCCAATSCACCAGTATATGCCATATTTTTGGTTATATTTGAGGAAAGAGAACAGATGATTTTGATCTTAGTACTTTTTTTTTATAGACATAAAAAGTCACAGGCTTAATAGCAAGACATTTAAGTGGTTTTATCAGATCTGGTATGGTTATATCTGTATAGAAGACTGGAAAAMGATGAACTATTAGAGATACCTGCCAGTTATTAAAATCAGTAATACAGTAGATTAATATAATACAATAATGTGTGAAGCCCTGAAATCCCAGCTGGCATAACTAATGTGCCATTGTTAACCTTTGCTGTGCCGGGGCAGGAATTATGAGAGCAGTTTGTGAAAAAAAGAACTGATTACTGTTTTAAATAGGGAACGCAGTTTGGAAAGAAATCTATTGTTGTGCCAAACGGAAGACTAGAAGCCCTGCTAGAGGAGATGTCCATTATTAAGGTAACTGTACATGTAGGTGTGGGGACATGCCAGGAAGTGTGACTTTAGAGGGCGTCAGGCGGGACTAAGATTTCTGGCTGGATTTCTCAGAGAGCTCTCTGGAGAATGTTTCCCTTTATTAGTGCTTTTTACTAGTGAAGGGGTGACTGAATGTCACTGCTATAATTAAATTTGTTGATGACCCAGCTGAAGGATTCCTAATAGAGCAGAAGATCACAATGTTACRGGGAAGAAAAGCTTGACCTTGAGGACAGCAGTAACAGCAGCTAGATGAAATTTAATAATAGGAAATATGAGGCGCCTGCATTTGGGGAGTAACAGCAGAAGTTACAGCTGTAGGCTGAGTTCTGTCATTAGAAAAAGCAGCAAGGACAAGCAGAATGAAGAGGGGAAGCATTATCTGGTCTCTGGGTCATGTGGACATTTRTCCAGAAAAGACTCATTTATGATGATAAAGGATCCAGCTAAAGGTGAATCCTTGCCTGGATGACTGCGTAAACTCCTGCCTTTATTCAAAAAGATAAACTGAAACTGGGGTAAAGGTAGAGAGCATCAAGCAAGATCACCAGGAGAAAGCAGAGTTTTGTGAGAGGAGGTGAGAGGRGCTGATCTTGGGTATAGATCTGCAGAGGAGAAGAAAGCTGAGAGTGGTGTGAGTGCCATCTACAGATGGGCCGTGATTGCAGACGTTGAATTTGAGGAGAAGCTACGGAAGACAAAGAATTAGTGACACGTGCACATGCACACAAAAATAAAAATCATCCGGCCATTAATGCAAATTAAACTGAAAATTAGAATGCATCCCATAGCCATTGGGRCACTTGGTTTGTGGAGGTTATTATCCTCAGGATAATAAAGATTAAAATAATGAATTGGTTTTGCAGTGGAATGGTGTCCTTAGCTGAGAGTCAGTCAGYGTCTTCAATTAARAAAACTTSAGTGGTTCAGGASCATCCTTTTGTTTCTTTTTCCTACRCAMCACTGAACATCTGGAAACTACTGAGGTGTTTTAAATGACATTTTATTTTGACCTGTGCCTGAAGTTCATCTAAAAGATGAAAAGATGCATTTTCTGAATTTTAAAAGTTCATGCCTTTTTACTATCTAAATATCTTTTATCCTTCCAGTGTTCTGGAGAAGTAGGCCCAGAATTTAAAACATCTGGGGATAATAATTYTGGTCTATTTCTGATCTCTTTAGGCATCCATTTTAACATTTATGAGAGAARCTTAAAGAATTATAAAGTAGAAAAGACTGGATGTGTCCTGGAACTTACCGAAACAACCTTATGAAATTCTTGTTTCCCTGCTAGTTTATTTACATTGGCTCAATTTCCTGAAGTGTTTTTTTTTATCTCGGAGGGTACAATTGAGTACAAAGGCTGAGCTGATTGTAGTTTTCATCAAAATTATTGCACAGTTTACATGCAGTATGATAATTGCTGTGCAAGTCATGTGAATGAATTTTGCCAAGGCAAATGTACATATTGAAGTAAAGTAAAAATGTGAAACTCAGATAAATATGCACAAACTGAATGTGGCAAGRTTTTTCTCCCTGATGGGAAATAACATTTATCAATAAGAATATTAATGTTTCTGAGAGTTTGAAGCTAAGCAATGCTCATTTTAAGTATCATCATACTCTTCTGATGTTGCTGAAGTTGAGAGACGAAGTGACAAATGAAAATGAATAATTTAAGCCCTTCATATGGCTTCTTATGTGCTTAATATTGATTTGACATTAGGAAATATACATTTAATAATTTCATAGTACACATATAGTTAATAAGTACTCATATGAGGGAGCTACCAGAGAACCATTAAAATAGCTATCCAATGCTTCTTTGTAGCAGGTTTAATTTAGGGAAGACATGCAAATATCATTCATTGGAATTGTTTTTTGCTCAGAATTGTAACAGTTTGCCTGACTTCCAGAAGGGAAGGTTTTGGCATGGCACTGCATTAGTCTGTTTGTTTGAGCTCTTTGACCTTGCATCCCCACCTGCCATGGAAAACCTTCTACCTTTATATGGCCATTGCACATAATATTGTATGTTTTTATTTTTGTGAATTAGGTGCTGACAGGGCATATCATCATAGACCTGACCTTTGGTAATTTGTTTTGCCTTTTGTCTCAAAACTGATTAATTTTGCAGGTTTCYAGTGCTGTAATAATTTAGCTAGTGAGCTATTGAAGAAAGAAATAATAAAATAGATGGTGAAAATGTTTCCTACAAGCTTAATAAGAAGACCTCAGTTAAATTGTTTGAGAGTGTTCCCTGTTTCTCTAGCTTTTATGAAGTTTTAGGCACAACTACGATGCTAAATAAATGAATCTCAATATTTGGATTGTCAGAGATCTCTTTCAGTCAAGGAAGCAGGTAATAGAATTTTTCCCCACGTCACTGCAGTTTGTAATATGCTGGCTGTGAAATCCTTTCAGTTTCACTTGTCAGGATACAAATCTACAGTTATGCAGATAGTAGGAAACATTRTTTGCCTTAAATTAACTAATATTTGAAAGAAAGCTGTATGCTGATTTGTTGACAGGCAAGGTGCTATGTTTATAGAGTTTTACAAAAGAAAGAGATAAAGAAGTAAAAAATAATACATTTGATGTAGTAAGGCTCATTCAATATGAGTTGTACAAGACCTATGTTTAAGTTTTATACATTCATAGAAAAATATAATTAGTAAAATCTTTGTAAATTAATTTTTTAAAATACCTTAAATATTCAAATATAATTAGGTCATAGGATGGTGTTATTGCATGAGTTCAAGTGTGGGGAAGTTCAGATTTTGTGGAAAAATGTATAATTTAATATAAGTTAAATAATTATACATCATAAATTATAAATTCACTGAGAACTAGAAAACAGATGCTCTTTCAAGTGATTAATAATGTTCATTTAGTGACTGTTTCATTTTACTATGTGACTTTTTTCTTTGTATAGGAGCAGTGTAAGTTGCTTGTTTATTGGGACATAGCTTTGCTATTGGSACAATATTTGATTCAGCAATAGATTGTCTAAAAAAAACTAAAATAAGAAAAATAATGGACCAAGATAATATTCAATTCTCAGACAACATTTCAGTGTTGATGAAGAATGATCCCAGAGGTATTTATCTTTTATAGTTCTGCCTCCTCTTTTGGTAATAATTGAGACTGATTTGGACAAGGGCTGAGAACAGGAAGGGCAAGAGGACTTTCAAAATGCAGGATTCAAAGGCAGCTTTTCCAAAGGGAAGCAGTAACTACTTGGGTGATCCATATCAGGGAGAAGGACACACCATCTCCCAGCTTCAATACTGCAGGAAAGCTGAATCTCCTGGGCCAGTGTCACAGCAAGAGAAAAGCCTTTTCAGTCTATCAGGGGAAAAACCCACCCTGTCTCTACACATAAATGCATTCACAAGGCTACAAAAAATAAATTGCATTTTCATGCAGTGCAGCATCAGCTGTTGTGCCAGTTTGGGGAAAGGCACATTTCTGTGACCACTCCAAAGTTTCATATTGATTTTATAGCTTAAAATAAACTTGCTGTAAAAGAAAACATTTATCAGTAGTGTCAATTTTGTTTAATATCTGAAGTTCTTGGATTATATTGTTCTGACAGATTTACTTTGAACAATTTAGAAACTTGACAGTGTATTAATTATGTTGAATTCTAGATGGCATGTTTCTTATTTGCTTCTTGTACATAACATTTTAGCTAAGTTATATATAAATTCTGTATCTTACTTTTCAGGGCATTATCTTTGCTTAAACTGGCAAACCTGAATCTCTTCTTAAATGTTCTGATTTCTGTAGCACTTTSTTGATTTCCAAATATTTTTGTTTTCCAAGAACCAAAATTGCAGGTGAAGTGATGACTTAGTAACTGCAGTCACCCTATCTCTTGTCTTCACGTGGCATTTCACAGTAATTTGCATTTTGAACTCTGCAATCTCTTTACAAATTTGTGCTTTCTAGATTTCTTCTTTGTTGTAGCATCCTAGTTTGAGATGCTTTCTGTAATTTATCATTTTGCACATTTGCAGTATGAATGTCCTTTGGCTTTTTTCTGCTTGTTTTGGTTATTTCTCAATCCCTTTGTATTCCTTTTTCACCTCTTCCTTTCATACATTTCCTCCCAAGTTTGCAACACCTTCGCATATTTATCAGKAGAGTTGCTTCCTCTCCCACTTACTAATAAAGACAGCCTCTCCTCAATTTAATATATTGTTATTTGTTATCACTCTGTATTTTTTGCCTTAGAACCAGCTGTAGTCTTCATTACAATAGTTCTTGCTTCATCCAATATGGATAATTTTTCATAAATAACAACTTTTAGGCGTCATTATGACACCTATGACACCAGTAATAATGTTGGAAGTTCAGATATCTGAGGGCTCAGTTTGAGTTCTGTTATATTCCCCTTGACCACACTTGCAGTTCTGCCTCCCTACCACCCCCAAAAAAAGAAAAAAAACAAACCACCTGTATAGCAAGTTGATTTTTTTTCTTTGCTGGCAATATAAGCAAGCAAAGTATCATAGCTTTGTCTTCCAGATTCTGTATTCTTTTCAATTTTTTTTTTTTTTTTTTTTTTTTTTTTTTTTTTTTTTTTTTTTTTGGAACTGATCCTAAGTAAATGTGATAGCAACTACTGCATGCATTTTTCTTTATTATGCTATTGTTAGCCTTAGTAATCACATATTTTTTTTTCCAAATAATGTGCACTTACAAAGGAAATGGATTAAACAGCCTGTCATGTAGAGAAGGTGAACATCTAAATAACATATATGAAACATTCATATGCCTGAAAACTTCTGCTTTCCATAAAGAACTAAAACCAAGTATCTTAATGCTATTAAATGAAGTAGAGATTTGAGTAAGCCTTTTTTCSCATGTCACACTCTGATTATTGATTATGACTGCATTTGTTATCTAATGACAGTTCCTGACAGTGTGTGCATATCACTTACACCCCTGTACAAACAAATATAAATCGGTGCTTTAGATGGCTTTCACATAGAGGAGATTATGTTCTTTGTAAGATAGATGTGGGTGCTTTTTATTTTCTTTGCAGTAAACTGAATTTGGTCACCAGTTAGAAACYTATTTAAGAAAATCAGTTACAATTTTGGGTCTTTGTTAGTTCTGATGTAGATAAAGTGCCGGATAAACATCCAGGGACACTGGATGACCCAAGATATTCACAAGAGAAGGAAAGTATGTGGCCTGAATGACATTAATTTATATATTAAATTACATAAAAAATTTAAAGGTTGAGTTGGTGTGCAAAAAAAATTATAAATGCCATGTTTCTTTGGTCACATGAAGACTGTAAAGAGAAATCCTGGTTGATGAGAAATCCTGGTTGATGAGAAATCCTAGTTGATAATAGTATCAATGCCTGTTATCATGTGTCAGTCATACTTATTTCTATTCTATGATTCCCTCTAAATTAACCCAAGAATTCCATGCTCACTTATGATGTGGGCAAGCAGGACATAKTTTTCCAGAGAGTGTAGCAAAAGTATCTGTGCTTTACMACCCCTAAATTTCTCYTCATCTTTCCTTATTTACTTTTAAYCACATTTCAGTATTACTTTTCTCCAGCCATGTGAAAATTCCCAAATGGCATTTTACAGCATTTCAGGGAACATGTGGTCACTGAAGCTACAAAAGGAAAATCTTCCTGGATCTGTAGTCTGCACAGTTTCTATGACTCATTATTTAGCTGATGGTTGTGATCACGTAGTAGTGATTTCACATGATGTAGAAATGCAGAACAAAACAACTTCRCCTCTTGTGCTCTTGCAGTTTGCATTCTCTTTTATTTGCCATGCTGAGCAAACCCATGTCTTACCGATTTATAAATAAAATGGGATTTACTAAATGAAATGCCAGGTTTCAGTTTTCAGTACTTTTGCTATTTTGTTGCAAATCTCACATGAGATTCTTGGGTGGGGATTGGGCCTTTTTTCATCTGCTTTATCAAAAGTGAGATGGTCAGGCCAGGTGAACCCCTTTTTCAGGATGGCTGCAGTCCCAGGGAGAGTGGGAGAGGACTGAGGTCAGGACATGTCTCACCACCACTGTCTTGCCTCTACCTCCTGCTGTTTCCTTGAGATGAGACTTGAGCCCACAGGTCATTCAAGGTGCGTAGGCTGAGCATCAGATGCAGCAGAAAAGTTGGGAAAGAAATCACACAGAAAAGTGATGAATGCTGAGCACCTCTGCTTGTGCAGTGTGGAGATCTGGGAATGCAGGCAAAGGAATGGCTCATGTGAAAGTGTTGTCTRTTGGGTTTTTAGCAGATGATTTTTTCACGATACTCTGCTGTTTCTCTTCTCTCTGGGAGCGGTGAAAGTTGATCACACAGCCCTGGACAGCAGATGGTTCCTGGCCAGCAGYGTGGATGGAGAATGGCTGAAGGGAAAGGTGAAGAAGGGTTGTGTTAAAACTGTGAGGGAAATAGAGTCCTTAGTTAGGGGTATGTTGGTGTAAGCAGATGGTAAATAAAATCCCCAGCTAAGTAGGCATGGAGCAGCATGCATTTTGTTTGTACAGAAAAGAGACTTTCAACTCCTGTCATTTGTACACTCAGTGGCAATGGATAGAAATGGGATGGCAAACAACAGGAGCTATAAAAACTGGAATGATTTTAAAGTATTGAAGGTCAACAGGATTGTGTATTTCTGGCTGCTGTATCTTATTAAACCATGCAACTCTAGTAAGCTTTCTTGCTGTTATGGAAATTGCTTCTTGCATACACCACACCATCAAGTACTTTACATAAGAAAATTCATCTTATATGTTTTTAAATACAATTTAATACTTGACATACTAATATTAATAGAGCTCCCCAGGTATTTGAAAAAAAATAATACTAGCAAGAGGGGGTGTGTGTTTTGAATAGATTCATTTTAATACAGAATATGCATAAGGATGTCATTCTTTTTAGGCAGGGTCTGTTGTTGAAGTCATGCAATATGAAGTAATGCATTAAACTTGTCACATTTTTGGAATATATTTTAAAGCAAAGAGATTTCTGGGCAAAAAGAATTTGTCTAAAAATGTTCTTCTTATGAAACTTAGCTGAAAATGTTATGGCTTGAGTATCTTGCTGGTAATGAAGATGAAGTTTTTTGCTTTTCTCCCAGTTTACTTTTCTATATTTTGTTATACTCAGATTTCAGGGGAAAAAGGGAGAAAAAAGTTTACAAATCTAACATAATGGGATTTAGTGATTACATTTTCAGTATYCCCTTCGGTGGCCAAGTATAACAATCATTGTTGAACCGCAAAGCAGCAAAATGAACTCCCAACACTTGTTGTTTAAAACTGTTGTTTAAACTCAATTTTATCCTTGACATCCTCCAAAAGAAGCAACCACCTAAACTGTAACTGAATAATAAAATACTCATAGCTGTGTCTATGCAATTAAARTAATGCTCTTGTTAGTTTTCTTCTTACTATTAAATAAATTGCTATTCAAATTGCTATTTCAAATCCCATTTCTCAGTTCTCAGACTAGTGATACTGTGCTAATATCATTATTTTTCTGACTGGAGGTATTGGAGTATTTTTAAGGTTGAATTAATTTTACAGAACTTTAATATTTAAAGCTATACATTTTTCACAGCTGAAGTCCTGAGTTAGGGAAGAGGCTGCACTTGGCAGCTGGTGGGGTGAGAAACCACGGCAACACTGGTGCCTGAGAAATCCCATAGAAACCCAGGTCCTTGTTATCCAGAAATGCCTCTGCTCCTGAACTCCCACCTCCTTTCCTAGAAAGCACAAATCTCTCACTTTTCCAGCACACTCCAGCTCCTATACCCCAATTATGCAATGCTGAGGCATAATCAGCCCTGATTTGTGAGAGCTTCTTCCTGACCTGCTGCCTAGTGACATTGTGTGGGATAGTTCAATTGGATGTCAGAGGTTTGGGAATCCCTCACAGTGGACCTTCTTGACCTAGTAAATGAACCCTATCATAATATTGTAGTTAGTACTTTGATACAGCCTCGATACTTGAGTKAATTTAGATGTAGCTGAAGCATCTGACTGTTTGTACATGCCTCAGAATGTTCAGGACCCCCAAAATAGGACAAACGTTATGTGGAGCTGTGATCCTCTCCAGCAATGTATCCAAAGCAGAATCTYTTCCAGAATAGCATTTCTCATCCCATCTGTCTATTCAACCCCCTAGCAAAAGGCTTTTTTTCTGTCCCCAGTCCAGGAAATGGGTTGAAAAGTACAAAGAAGCCTCCTAAGGCTATCCTAAGATTGTTCTTGAGTTCTTAATTACAGTTCAAACCTCTTGCAGTGAGAAAACAACATTGTAAAGGTTGTAATTAGATTACTGTAGCTAGAAATTCCCAAGCAAGGCCATTGTCCATTTTGACATTTAGTAATTTTAATATTGACAGACTTCCATAAGAAGAGCTCAGTTGAGAGTATTTTGCATTAGTTAATCCATTGTGCTTGGGCAAGCATTCTATAATGATTATCAGAAGGTATATATATGAATATAAACAAAGTTTACAAACCCTCTTCACTCTCAGGGTAATGACTTTTCATTTTGCTCTTAGGGAAGGGAGAGAAGCTGAGGTACCAGCTGGAACAATTCCAATGTTTGGCAGGGCCTGAAGTCAAATAGGAAATTTTCCCTGGAGCATCAGGGCCYGCTTCTGAACATTCAAGACTGGCAAGAGTTCAAAGCCCTTCTGTATCTCACACCCCTATTTTGTCCTTTTTTGATTCCCTGAATCTTAGTATGTAATTTTTTTAATGTAATGCAGTATCTGGTTTTGTGTTCCACATGCTTATTTTGATTTTAAATATCTTTGAAATACCTGACTTTGGTTAAATTTTGGAGGCTGCATCATGCCCCCATTTATTTCATAGGGCATCATGAGAGTAATGCTAAGCAGGGATCATAAAAGGGGATATTGTGTGGGACGAGTGGAAAGTTATTTTTAACCACAAGACTGAAGAGGAGTCTCTTCTTTCCTAGTTCCCCAAAAGACAGGAATGACTCATTTACATTTCAAATGAGATACAGATACCGTCTGTTACCAACTTCATTCAGATTTCTGATGAAGYCTTCGATAGATTGCTTCTGGGTGAATAAAAAAAATGGCTGGTTATTAAATATATACAAGTAATGTTTGTTCACCTTCGATTGCACTGGATTTCCAAGAGATAATGCCTGTTGCAAAATTGCATGCAGTATTGAAACATAAAAAAAAGTTGTATTTATTCATATTTTTATTTTTGCTCTTTAAAAACAGTAAGGGGACACAAAAACTCGTTGGACTCAGAAGCCAAGAACTCTTGAATTCTGTGCTTAGTGTTTCAGCTTCCCACTTGAGGTATTTTAATGTGAGAATCAATTTACCACTTACAGAATATGAAGTTGAATAAAGTATTTTCTTTCTTCTCTGGAACAGTGCCCTTTTTGAGCTAACACAGAGTAGGGAATTACTTTATCTGGCATCTTTATGTTTGTGTAAAAGAAGCAGATGTTATGGTTTTATCCATATTGGTAGTTTAAAGTGAATGTTTATCAAATTCAGGTACTTACCACAACAGCTATAATTTTGGTTGAAATATTGAGAATTCCTTCATGGGTTGTATTTGTGGTTTAGTGGCCATCAGAAGCGTTTACCTCTCAGATTTTTCAGGGAGACCTTGCAAAGCAGAATCGATTGTTTGTCACAGTGGCGTTTTGGCWACATCCTGCTTTATTGCAGTTCAATAGCGGTATCAAACCTCCAAGGACCACTTCAAAATGGATCAGGGTAATGCAGTGGAGAGAGTATTCCTGCCAGGTGTTGATTTCCTGGGAGAGTATGGGAGGTGGCAAACCTAGAGGAAGGAAGAAGTGTCAAATATCACATGAAGGCGGTGTGAAATGCGCTGAGGAAGGACCCTGTAGTGCAGGAGGAGTTCGGGCAGTGCTGATGAACTGGCAGTGGTGTTGTACAAGTGGTAGGGCCACTGTTTGCCTGCCAGTCTGGTGGTCAGGAGCTCACTCAAGCAGCTCCTCCCGCTGAATAAGACTTTGTGACTGTGTCAGGCATGTGTTCGTGRTGATGTCTGAAGTAATGAAATGGTCTAGGAGAAGGGATAAGCAAGAAATCCCCTTTGTATGCTTTCCCATACAGATGGTTGGTTGGAGGACAGCTGCAGTCCGTAAGTATGTGATAAAAAAGTGGATGGGAGGAAAGCAGTGTGTTTTAGGTCAAAGGAGGTTGAAACAAGGTGGGGTCGGTCTCTTCTTCCAAGTAACAAGTGATGAGACAAGAGAGGAAATGGCCTCAAGTTGCACCAGGGGAATTTAGRTTGGATATTGGGAAAAATTCCTTCACCAGTCAAGTTGCCAAGTGTTGAAACAGGCTTCCCAGGGTAGTGGTGGAGTCACCATCCMTGGAGRTATTTGAAAGATGTGTAGACATGGCACTTAGAGACATGGTTTAGTGGTGGACTTTAACATGCTGAGCTAAAGGTTTGACTTGATGATCTCAGAGGTCTTTTCCAACCAAAACAACTCTGTGATAGAGAGCTTCTGTGCCATCAGTACAATGAGAAAAGGAAGAGCAGCAATATTTACATAACCCAGTCTAAGAAACAAGGTACCATTGTTGAATGAGGATGTGTGGAGGTGGGTTTTGGGTCACTGAAACAGACTTTTTCCTCCTTTTTGCCCTCAGTGCAGGCAGAAGCCCTAGGTGTTTGGTTTACTCCATGTTTCTGGCTTATGGGGGTGCTGAGGGCTGCCAGCTGCTCTGCATGGTGACGTGAGGGCTTTGTGGGGAAGGGGCTACAGGGCATGGCAGACAGCAGGGATGGGGATCCTGGTGTTTGTAGTTCCTGGCAGAGGAAATCCWATGCAGGATTTATAGCAGCAGCTGCTCAATCTAAAGGTATTACAGTGGGAGAAGAGCACACATTTCTGGGRTTGTGTTTGCTGCCTCTGTATTACCAGCACTGATCAGTTCCTGCTGCTACTGGAGAGTTGGTGAAATGCTCAGAATGTGGGCACTGACACGTGTAGCAACCCACAGATGGTAATTTTACCTAGTTTTGGTTGTATTGAAGGTTTCCCTCCCAGAATCCAGGCTATGACATCATTGACACCTAAGAAAAGGCACAAATCATCCATTATTGTGTTGGTGAGTATAAGAGTAATATCAGATCCCTGCTCAGTATGGAAGCACTCAGTTTGTTTATCTGCCATCATGTGACAGTGGATATTAAAAACCACAGAAGGAACCATGTGCATGGAATAACACATACAGGTTTGGAGCAGAATGGGAACCTGCTGCTCCTGTCAGATGCCTCTGAGCATCTCTTTCCCTCTCTGAAGCTTCAGTACTGTAAATGCTGGTTAAAGATTTCCCTCTTCTCAAGGGCAGGGAAGGGATTCAGATGGAAGCAAAACAATGAATTGCCAGTTAATGTACATTTCTCCTGTCAGTGCCATATAAAGATAATACTTGTTTTGCTGGAGGTGATCTCTTTTTTTGAAGTAGGAACAATGGAGGAAATTAGCATATATTTTGCGTTTATTGTCAGAGGTGTATGATTACAAGGAATAAGTTAACGTAACAACAGAGAGAAATGTCTTCTTTAAATATGAAGAAAATGATTATGTAAATGGTATTTGGGTAATACAGTTTCTTCCCCCATACTGACACTTCAAAGAGCTACACCARCACCGCAGGATAAATGGGATGAAGCAGGCACATATTCAGATCTTCCTCCACCCACTGTCCCCCGCTTTACTGTTTCTAAATGTTCATTTGAGTACTTCTGAATTCTCATTTTCATCACTGAACAAATCTAAATCCCATCCAGGAACTACTATCAGGGTAACACATCAGAAATCAATCTRGAAACATCCTAATAGTTAGCTGCTGTGAAATCAGTGTAGACTAGAATAATTAATTTTTCATGTTTTTCAGTTATGTCTGGTTAGTATGGCTTCACACCCATCTGAAAGAATTAATGCCTGGGAGAGAGTCTTGCTGTTGTGCTGCCTTATGTAACGTTGGCTGAATTGCTACAGGAGCGACAGTGTCAGAGGGTGCAGGAGGAAAGCGGTTGATGTTTCAGATGCCAATCTGAGTGTCTATTTGTAGCTTATAGAAAAGAGTTTAAAAGGCTCTGGATCAGGGTTTATAAAGCATTCTTGCTTGAATGCTTCATGTGGCAACAGCAGCAGCAGCTCTAGGATCCTGGAGTGTTTATGTGCCATTTGCTCTTTGGGAACTCTCGTTCAGGAGTTCAGCTGGTGAAAAATTAAGAGTGAACTCTCATGTTATTATTTCATAGCTCTATTTTTATTGGGGTGAACCCACCTGACCTTGTTTTGTGCCACTTTAAAGTACATAGCATCCATTTTAAAAAGATTCTAAAAAATGGTATAAGAAAAAGAAATATATCAGAGCTTTCAGTAATTCTAAGCTAGCCAGCAACCTGAAACACTAGGAGTACTCTGTGTGATACAGAATTTCTTCTGTCCATAAGTCATGTCTCGTATAGTGTAATRTATTGCTTTTCCTGTATTTCCCAGTTGTGTTTGCTGCTCACACTGTCRCTATGAGCATGATGGATTAGCATCACATCCTCCCATCTTTTTGTCCCAAATCCTCACAGCATCTGTCAGGTGCAGGTGTTGTCCAATGAGAAATAGCAATCTATCTATATAGATGTATATCTGGAAAGGTATCCAAAAGAGTCAAAGATATCCTCTGTCTGATGCCAGGTGTCTTTAACATTCCTAGTCTTTTTTCTTAGCCTTGGGATATTCCATTCTGCATTTTTCTCTTAGGATGTTGGAAAAAATTCCTTGCTCCCCTTATGATAATAACTGCTTAAGATGTTGTCAGAAGTTGAGGCTTTGCAATTGCCCTTTAGCTACTCGATCYTGTTGGAAGCCTCGTGCCAGAGGGAGCTTTCTGGTTTACAGTTTTTGAGCAAAAGCTGCATCATAGAATTAATCAGAATTAAATCATACGTAGGTTCTAAAGTTCATCSTAAGTGAGTCAATAGTGTTTATTTTAGGAAAAATAAACATCAACCCTCAAACAAGACAGAAATTCTGATACTAAATGAGAACTAGGTTAGTTTCTTCTGCTGTTTCTGAGTTTGTCCTCTGTAGCTGCTCCCTTGCACAGCCCAGTGATGTTTGTGTGAGCAGCACATACACCATATTGTAATGGAATATATTTTATGGATATAACTTTTATCTGTGCATCCACTTGATGATTTTACCTAGTGATAAGAAGTACTTAACCCAATCGCTCAAAAAAAATCTTTGTATTATGTGATGTATTGAGTTTCCTGTTTTCACAGGACAAGTGACATTTTCTTGCTGATAACTTGGTCATTAATGAAAAACAGGACTGCCAAGGAATGATTTATTCAATACCTGAATTTTATCTTAAAAAATGCRAGAGAAACCAACCAAAACCTGCCAGTAAGTCTGAAGGTTAAACTATTATYCTGTCTGACATTTCTGACTGATTTGAAATATCAGCTTTTAGAGGAAAACAGGACTGCAGATACCATTTGAAGCTGATTTTAGAAYGCCAGCCTTAAAATAGAGTTGTTCTTAGGCACTTCGGTGAGATTTTTGTGCATTCAGAGACTTGAATTGTTTAGACAAATCATATGGGTCATTGATTTATCTGAATTTATGTGCGTTCTTTCATAGAACTGAGAGACTAAATCTGTCCTAAGACAGGAGCCTACCCCATCTCACAAACCCCAACCAACCAAGAACTGAATTGCTCTGTAACAAARGACCAATATAAAATATGACTGACTTTGAAGTAAATATTTTACCTCATATTTAAATTAATGCTGCATGAGCACTGAAGGCCAGACACCAAGTGTATTTAGACTGATATACTGCTGCAGCTTTGTTAAGTGAATGCCATAGTGGGAAGGGCTGAACTAGAAATGAAAGTCATTAGTCTTGAAAACGGTGTCAGTGAAAGAAGTTGCGCCAACAGCAAACATTTATGGGAGACAGGCATCTTTTCATTCACCATGGGCAGCAGCAGTCCAGACAGAAAAATAAACAGAGAGAACTGTGTTAGTGCTCAGTATTTGCGTGAATAAGGCTGACTCTGTTGCTAGTATCTATTAATTTAAATCTAGAGGACACTGAAGGAAGCAAAAAACAACCAGGACAGATGAGAAGACTGTTTTAGAAATCTTTATGAATAATTCAGTAACATAAGTTTATTTCCATCTGAGTGATTGATAATTGCTAATTTTTCCCCAAAACTCTCATATTGTCAATGTGCAGAAATGTTATGCATATGGTTTTCTTCTGGACAAATACTGCCATGCCTCATCTTGTTCAAGTTCATGTATAATCCAYGTGGTTTTTAATCCCTGGATAAAGAGTAGGAAATGGTTGTATGTAGGTCTTTCCAAAAACCAAAAATGGGCTGAGCAGACTTCAAAATTTTAAAATACAATCTCAGTATTATTTTCCCATATGCAATCAGGTCMTGAAGTTACTAGGGAATATTTCACATTTGGGAATGAATTTGRTTTCTGCAATTCTGTGTCAATGGGTGAGTAATGACTTCACTCACATATTGAGAAAAAACATCCCTATAAATATATTGCCTGTATACTAGAGATGCCAGTGAGCTTTCAGCAAAGCACTGCATCTTCCTGTTCTTCTAGCAAAGCCTATAAAAGGAGTTTCTCATTTCAAAACAATTACCTTGCTAATTATGGCTTCTAAAGAGAATATTCCCATGAAATTTTATATATAAATTTATAGTTTCTTCATTCATTTGCAGGCTAGTATAAGGARTAGGAGAAGAGCTGGTTCTCCCTACTGTTAGTAGAAGCATCTCAACATGGATTACTTAACAGAAAAGAGTCTTTTTAACCTGATTGCATAAATGTAAAKCAGACAAAGAATTGAGCTTTGGTTGTCTTTTACTTAGAAGAAGACTGATCTATGTGTTCAAGATTTTTTTTTACTTATTTTTTGCCAATGTTGAAAAATAAGTGCTACATGGCATAAGTCCTCCTTGAGAAACTGTGATCACAGCTGACATAATTAATGGAAGGGAAACAGAAGCATAACAGGTATTAGTACCATATTGATCTTTAGGATGTCATTTCTTGAATTGTGTTGAAAATAGAGTTTTTCATATTTTCAGTGGACGTGGAGGTAATTTTTTTCCAGATTTTAGTGCAATAAATTGATAGTCTTAATGGACTGTCTTTCATAGGTAAGGAAGAACTGGTTTATAACTGGTTTATAACTGGTTTATAACTGGTGCTTTTGCTGCTGATGAGCACTTAAGTAGGAGGTTTCATATGATTTAGCCTAGGTGAGTTGATGTAATATTTTCTGTTTGGTCTGCAGGGTACTTAAAAATAATTCCACTCCACATGGATGTTCCTGGCTAGCTGGCATGTCATGGCAGACTGCAGGTGTGTCAGCTGTTGAATCATCTGCCTCAGAGATGAGCTGTCGACTTTMTCCCTCTATGATTCCTCAAACCTTTCCCCTCCTGTGTGGCCTCCTGGGCCCTCCCATGTTTGAAGCATTTCATAAACTCTTCAGCTTTGACTTTGAGAAGTCAGAGTTTCATTTTGACGACAGTTTGAGTCCACCAGCAGGTTAGCAGTATTGCATGGTTCAGATTGTTAAAAGCTCTTTTGAGGCTACTTTCTTTCCCTGTTTCTCACAAATGACTGGCCAGTGTGATGCTGTTCCCTAATGATTTCTTAAATGATCATTGCTGCTTCTGTTCTTGAGCTGGAAGAAAACCTCAGAGAAAGAGAGACAGAAAGCAAGTCTGCCTTGATACTGCTTGGGTCTGAGAGACTGTATCTTATTTACATATATATCTTATATACTTTATGGGTTTGATACCCACGACTGAAGCCTGGCCAATGGCCCGTGTTCATGAGACCTGGGTGCATATCATTCTTTCCACATTGCCATTTCCTGTGGAAGGAAACTCAGACACAGGGAAGGAGTGAATTGTAGGGTGTTCTACCCGGAGAAATGGGTTTATCCTCCTAGGTAGGTTTTGACAGCTCTGGGGGCCCACCTTTTCCACCCTGCACAGTGACTTTCACACAGATGTCTGCTGGGTTTGAAAGAAAAAAGAAATAAAMAATGTGCATGCCCAATGGCTTTCCCTGATGGGCTGCTTGAGCTCTATCTGCACAGTTGACACTGCAAATTGAGAAGTCACTTTCAGAAGTAGGCAGATGCGGCTTTCCTTCAGTAGAAGATAGCACCAGAAAGGGAAAAAAAATACTTCATGATTTGGAACATYCACAATGGTGGGAAGAAAGGTGACAAACAAGTGGAAAGAAGGAGCAGGTTTCTTTACAGGTAAATCAATGGAGTAAAAGGCAAATTTAGCAGGAGGAGAGAAAATGTAAGTATTTTAAATTTTTCTGTCTYAGGATTGATTCTCAGTAACAGAGCCATAGACTCTAGCATCAGACCATCCTAACTTTCACCTAAGAAGAATAAATTTCTGGCCTTAATGGGTGCAGACAGAAGAGCTACAATAATGCAGGATATAACTGTCTTGTGAGCAAAGCAGAAATTGGGGGGAAAGTAGTCTGTGTCTGAAGCAAAGCCAATCAGAAAATTTTGGTTGGTTGGTCTTTCTTAGATTTCTGGTTTTGTTTTTTTGTTTGTTCATTTTTTGTTTTGTTTGTTTTGTTGTGACTGCTTGTACAGTAAACACTACAACAATAAGAAATAAAGTTTATCTTCAGTTTGGCAGCAGAAAGATTTGTGTGAACAGTGCTGGGCCTCAAGATGCAAGGACTTCAATAATGTGCTTGGTAATGGACAGTTTGAAAAGTAATCAGGATGTGCAAAAAGATCCTGGTCTTTTGGGGAGAAAAAACACTTWCCAAGCCCCAGCTGGGATCATTTCCCCTTCTAAATCAGATTTCACTCTCTTTGAGAAGTCTTTTTTTCCACAGGATAGCCTTACTAAGCACACTAGTGCAACTGTACTGCCACACAAGGAAAACTTTTGGATGGATGAAAAGCCCTTTTGAATTCCATACTGTGCAAAAGAGCAACCCTACTATGCCATTTCATTGTTAATCCATTTCCCACCTTTCATAAAACGGTGCAAAACATAGAGAATTCCATCAAAAAGAGAAGATGGTGCCATGCACCATGTTAAACGAAACTCCACAGTTAGTGATTTGTCTTTACTTGAAAAGCAAATCAGCACTTTTACTTTTCTTTTTTTTTTTTTTTTTTTTTTTTTTTTTTTTTTTTTTTTTTTTTTTTTTTAATTTGCCATAAGTTCTAGGTAAGACCTTGTCTCAGGAGTGGAATAAGAGGAATATTTGGATTGGAATGAATTTGTGCTTGGCAGGGATGAATAGGGAAGTTGCTGGCAGAATGAGCATTTCTGAATGCTGCGTCTTACCTCCTTATTCCTGGAAGATATATATGGAAGGCAGCAATCTGAAAATGGAGGATCAGTGGAATTTTGCATTAGTACTCTCCTTTTTAGGAAAATTATAGTGACATTTCATTAATTTGTGGGACTACTACAATACCTTGATACTTCTCTTAAGAAAGCATTTTAGCAGACTTGCACAACTTGATTCTTCTCGCATGTCAGTAGTAGCAGGCAGCTGTGCCAGGGTCAGTAATGCCAGCATTCACAAAGTCAGCGTAAATAAGGAGAAAAATTGGATTTCCRGGGAATCCTTTTCACTCCAGTGATAAGTGTCTTCTTTTAGCAATACAGATGCACTGAAGTATCCTTGCAGCCCTCACAAGACGATTTTCCTGAAAGGGCAGTTTTGGGAGGCTGTCCACWAGTTTTCCTTGCAAATGTTAGCTTGGGGATGTGCTGTGGAAGAGGAGGACTGAGGGCTCAGGGAGGTGAGTTTTACCTCTGAAATGTGAATACGCCACTGAACTGGCAGCAYTGAGATGCTGCTGCTCTTATTCACCCTGTGGAAAGGAAATTACATATTCAGGGAGATGGAGTAAAGACCCTCAAGCCCATTTAGACCCCTCTTTCTGGCCTCTTTTCTGTTAACTCCTTAAGGCTGYTTTAAGTAGGAGGTGGTCTTTTTTTCTGCAAAGCTTCAACCCCAGGTTTTAATAGGGCTTCTGTATTATTTAGTCTTGCTAGCTTTTTTGAACAAGAAATTCTGTCAGAGAGTGGGCAAAACAGACTGGAAATGCTGTGGCAGTGTGTTCTTGTCACTGTCCTCGTCTGTYTACCTGGTAAATGGGGCCCTAGAGAAAGACAAGAAAGAGAAAAATATGTTTGGATTTGTTTGAGCAGTAGAGTCACCCAGTTCAGAGCCAAATTTGACCACTGTAACACCTGCCTTAAATAAGCCTTTGAAGAAGTAAATTACTGTGAAACAGTTTAAATGAGAACAGGAAAGAAATCACATTATGTGCTGCTGGTAAGTAATCATCCTGCAATGTGTCTTTCTCTGGAAGTATTTTTAATTGTTTCAAATGACCTGGTGTTCTGAGAACAATACCTTTATTTATACTTGCTTCACAAATCGAAAAAGAAATAAATAAATGAGAAAAGTATTGAGAAAAGGGTAACAGAGAGAATGCTGAAGAGCAGAGTTTWCTGTTCCTAGGGAATTTCAGCTACCTTTCTAGGATTGCTTCCTCACATTAATTCTTCAGAGACAAAACCAACTTTCTTCAAGATTTCAAGGTTTGTAAAATGACAATTCACATATCAGAGAGCAAATCTTAAGTGATTTGGAAGTGCTTCTAAAAAAAAGTTAGATTTTTAAAAAATTTAGGAGGAGGAAAATTAAAAGAAGAGTCCTTTCAATAAAAGCAGAATCTCTTTCMGGCCTTTGACATGCAGGCTAGCATTTAAGGGGAATATTTTTATTGAGTGGAGATGTGAGTTGAGATTTAAAGTGAACATTTTAAATAAAAAAGCTATTTACTATCCCCATTAAAATATGGTGACCATTGATTTACGCATTTAATAAAAGGAAAGTAACTAAGACATCAATTGGTAACTAAGGAAACAAGCTGAAATCTGAGACAGTTTTCTGGCAGTACATTAATTATTATTTTTCCATATAACCTCCCCAGAGGATGGAATTAGTGACACATCAGGAGGTGTGAAGTGTTTTATTTCTAAGGTCAGTGGATCTACTTATTTGTCTAAGGGAAGACACATATTAGGTTTTCCAAGGGTACATTTAAAAGAACAGTGTCATTAAAAAAAAAAAAGTTTGAAATTATTTTCTTAGTTTATTATTGATGTAATCAAATGGACATAGTTTTGTAAACATTGGATTTTTATTTGGAATTTCATTTCCTTATTTACTAAGTTCAAAAGGAAAATTTGAAYGTCAGTTTGACTTTTGTTGGTTTTAATGGCTCATTTCAGTTGCTGGACAAAGCAACTGAAGGTCACATTTATAGAGTATGACCTGAAAAATTGAAACTTTTTTTTTAAGTTTCTTTCTACCGCATTAGTGAATACTTGTCATAATTATTGAGCTGCATGAATGACACCTGTGACTTTGCAATTAGTTGTGCTTAATTTTGCTTAGTCTTTTCTTAACATTGATCCTCTTGTACTTATTTCTGCTTTGTAAATCTGTAGTATGGGCTTTCTGATACGGAATTGCTCATTTGGGAGTGAGACTGACTCACGGGATCCAGCAGGAGGAGCTTTTTGTTATGACTGWGAAACAAATACATCCAGAGTTCAGGAGCATCAATGGAGCACTGCTGGGATGCAGACTTTGACCTGCCCGGTGCTCATTCAGCTTTAAGCTTTTCTGCAGTTCAAATCATAGAAAAGTGGGAATGGAAAATGTTCCAAAATACTGGGGTTTAATAATGTTTCTTTAATTAAGTAGTGSTCTGAATATGTGGTGATATTTGCTAGCTTTCTTTAGTCTTGTGATTAAATTATCACTGTTTGTTTTCCATTTCTGGCATTAAAGGAAGGCTTTGTGTCCTGTTTAGATTTTWTTTCACTGCACTCTGATAGTGCATGCAAAGGTATCTGTGTTGCAGCATGTTTAGAAGAGTAGGCATTTTTTGTGATAAAGGGTTCTGCCTAGTACTGACAGCTGTRTAATTCTAATATATTTGTATGGAGAAGCACTCAAGAATTTTAATCAGCTTCCTTAGAAATAATTTCAAACRTTAGACTTTTGTAAATATGTATTTGTGCATTTAATGATTTATAAATCAGAACAGTTAATACAAATGTTGTCGAAAGATTTCTCTTTTCCCCCACAAGCAGCAAGCTAACRATAACCACAACTTCAAAGAGAGTGTTTTGGGGAAGCATATGGGGATACRTGGCATGGAATCATAGCAGAGGCTGCAGGATTCTCTGTCCTGGTCACAGTGGGGTCCAGATAGCTCTGAAACCTGGGGGGGGGCACCCTTTTGTGTGCCAGACACTGAAGTGGCTGCAGCTGCTGGGGGAGAGGCAGACAGAGAGATGATCTTGGGGAGATGTGGGGAAGGGAGAGGCTGCCGATGACATAAATGGCTGGAGGTGTCCACCTGGAAGGAGGCACTCCATCAAACATGGGCATCGTTTGAATACCAGAATCATGACAGGATGGTTTGGGTTGGAAGGGACCTTAAAGATTGTCCAGTTCCAGTCCCTGTGCCATGGGCAGGGACACCTTTCACTAGACCAGGTTGATCAGAGTCCCATCCAACTKGTCCTTGAATACTTCCAGGGGTTGGATACCCACCCATGTCTTCTCTGGGCATTCTGTTCCAGTGCCTCACCACCCCTGCAGTAAAGAATTTCTTCCTTATTTCCATTCTAAATCTACACTCTGTCAGTGTAAGAAGAGACTGTCAATGAGTGACCCACGCTGGGGTACGGACACCTCTGAGGAGCAGTGGCCATGGTGGCTGTGCCCAGGCAGTGCTGCCTTAGCATTTGGCTGTCTTGTTCTTTATTTCTCTGATAACAAAAGCAGTGTTGGCACAGAATTAAGTGAAAAGCTCACAAGTGGAGATCGTTTTGCTTGCAAAAACTTAAAAAAGAGGAGCTTWGGAAGACAGTTCAGGTCCAATATGCTGCCACTGAAAGCATGTACATTCCTTTTGCATGGGCTGTGTCATAGACCATTAATGCTACACCTATTTACCAGTTACCTATTTCCATTTTCTGCAAATTATTTCACATTCTTTGCCTGGGTCTATGGGTTTTCCCTTTGTTTTTAAGGCAGAATTAACTAGCTCCATGTGTGCTGCTGCCAGGCAATCAAAATCCCCARTTTCCTCCCCAAGCTCCAAACCAACCAATTTGGGAAAAGGCAAAGGCTTGATATAGTCATGAAGGACAGACAATACTTGGGAAGAGGGATGTCTCTCTGCTTTGGAGGCTTGGGATCTTGTTTGTCTCCATAATTATTTTTATGATATTAGCAGGCATTTGGGGATTGAGGATAGAGCATTTGGGATTAGAGAGCAGATATATTTACAATGAGCATCATAGTCCTTCATGCTCTTACACTGACAATGCAGAGACATTTTCTTTAGATGTAGAATAAGATACCCAAACCAAAAATGGTTATTTTTCCCTTTGAAAAGTGGGAGTCTTTTTTTCTTATTACCAATCAGRACTTTTGTCTGTCCATAGAAGGATTGAAGTCATTGAACCTTTGACCTGTGATACTGATAAACCATCCTAGGTAGGTGCGTGAAAGCTGTAAAAGCTGTCAGTTCTTTGCTATTTAAAACTTCCACTCCTGGTAGCATATGCAGAATATGTTGAATATTTTAAAGATGTTTTTCTGTACAGCATCTGAAATACTACAGTGCAGATAAAACAATTAAACATTATAAGTTACTAGAGTAATGTAGACATTACCTTGTTTCAGGATGGATCACAGGAAGATTTACAGTTCTGTGGGCTGCCTRTCAGGCTTCATGTTAGAAATGGCACTGATGCTCTTCAGTCCTTTGGCAGATCATCAGTTATCTTTTGGTTGGRTGAAACTTGCATGTTTGGCTCAGTCATGGTTTCCAAACTGAAATGGGAAGAAGTGAGGAGAGAAGATAGAAAACAAAGCACGCTGAAAATGTTCAGTTCTKCAGAAACCGATGTACTGTTCATTTATTCCAGTGCCTAAGTGAATAAGTCAGTGGGCCTAAGGTAAAAGCACAGGAGAAAGATAAGTGCATTTAAGGAAAAAAAAGCACTGCACTGTATTGCAAAGGAAAAGCTTTGTTGATAAAATTACACTCGGGCTAATGCATGCTGTGATTTCTCATTCATTTTAGACATATAACTTCATTTTCTCCCAGCTAATAATATTTTAATTTAAAAGTTTTGGTGTCTGTTCCTCTATGTATTTGTATTCTGAAGATCTGGGGGTTGTGCCTCTTCCAGCTGCAATTTCACTGCATTTATGATTTCTCAGAGTTTTGAGTTTTTTTAACAATTGGTCAGCTACTGAAATTAGGTAAATGAGAATACTAAATATTCAAAGTCAATAAATTAAAAACTTTTAAAAGTTTAGAAATTTGCTTGACTTCCTGAATGCAAATTAGTTCCTAACTTTTAAAACTTGGTTCTGCTCTCATACACTTATATATCAAAATTAACTCTCCTCCTATCAATCAGTATAACCAGCTAAGTGAGAACAGAAGTCAGCTTCATCAACATTTACAATTTTATATTTTGTATAAAAGCAAAATATGGAATAAAACCCTTATTATTTAATGAAGTATAGTAAGTATAGTATGTAAGATGCTGACTATCTTTTTCAGATGTCAAGCTTGTTAAAAAAACTTTATTATCAAGTTTCAAAGTACATGGCAGGTTTGGCTTTTCATGCATGAGAATGGAAGAGGACTTTCAACGCTTGCATTTTCAGTATTTCCTAGTCCTAGTCAAACCCATCTGGATTAAATTCTGTCTTTTTTCCCCCCATTATCTAGTATGGAAACATTTGTCAGAGTGTGGCAGCAACAGAGGAATGGTGCCTTTTTTTGTACCCTGTGTGTAGATGTGCGCTATGAGAAGAGTCAAGTAGATGTACTCTTTTAAAAAGTTTGATAAATTGACTCTGGGGAGCATAGTTTTTGACAAACAAACCCAAACTCTCATGTTGATAWCACTTAAAAAGAGGAAGGAAATTACTGAGAAAGAAGTATATTGTTATAATTTTACATGATAACAAGGGAAAGATGGTGTATTCCAGTAACAGAGAAGAAAAGAACCAGCAAATTTAATTCCTCAGGCCATGAATCTTCAGATTGCAATCTGCGGGAAAATCCATGCACACATCTGTGGTAACCCCTGGGCATTTTACTGCTGGGCTTTGATGSCAGGGACAGGGAAGGGTTTCCAACTCAAAGAATTTGTGTGTTGTGGTATAGAAGAGATTATAGTGTCTTATATGAAGATGTAAATGAAAATGCCCTGATCTGGAAAAGAAACATTTGCATAGCTTTTATATACACTTAAAAATGTATTGGGAATAAAAATTACAGTGTCTGTGGTAAAAAARGAAAATGGTAATTGTGATAACAATAATTTCACATAAAAATAGGTGAGGGGGGGTACATAAATAATCTTTAAGTTCTGTACAAATTATTTGTGATGACAAATACTGTCTGTCTTGTAAATGTATTTAGATGTCTCTTTTTTTCAGATAAGCAATGATTGTGAAAGGGGCCACTGAAGGCCCCACTTTTTATAGTGGTCTGTTTTTACATTTCATTCCTGTCATCTTTAATTCATGTTTCTTTCCGTTATTATCTAAAGCTTTCAGTAAACTATTCCTTTATGAAAAAGCTTCTTGCAGAGGTGGACTGGGTGCGGAATGAGATTTGTCCATTAGTACTTCAAAGTGTAGAAAATTGCATCTCTGAGCTGTGGAGTTCTGCTTCAGATTTCTCCTGTCATATTGGCGAAATAATTGCAGTGTCTGTAAGATGTGTATAATTAGATGTGGTAATGGGAGTTCAGAAGCACTTTTACGAACGTTTAGAAGTCTGAGTATGGGGATGCTGAAATCTTGTGATACCTGATGTTCTCTCTGTTTCCCTTTCTTGCTAAGGACTGTCATAGCTCTTTCTTTTGTTAGGATGTACTGGCAGAAGCTGTCTTATTTCAAGGATAATGATATTTATCTAACCTGTCTGTGACTCCTTGGAACTTACAATTGCTAAGTCATGTTCCTGACACAGTTACGCTGCACCTTAAAATAGTGGCTTCTGTAAAGTTGGGAGACACTTAACTATCAATGGATTTGAACATTAAAATAATTGTTAAAATTATTATTATGTATTAAAATAATTGTTCTGTTTCCTGCATGCCATTTTGRTGCAGCTGTCTTGCTTTCATTGACATCCTTAACATGAAAAAAACAGATGTGATTTTTGATGCAAGAGAAAAGATAAAATAAACTGAATTATTGTCATAGGTACTCCAAAGTTGCTGGAATTCTCTTGGAGGTAAGGTCATTGCTCTCATGTCTCTGTGCTTATCACCACAAGACATCTCTGCCACACAAACTCCAGCTGGCCTAGTTTCCAAACATTTTATTGAGCATGACTCTTCTTTTTACATTCTCTGGAGTTGTACTGAGCACTGTGAGAGTATGAATCAGTATCTCATTTTTAAAGATTATCAYTTAGGCAGGGATAGTATTTTCCTGTAACCTATCAATTGCCCATAAYACAATTCAGATTAAAATAATTGTAAAATAAGCAGTTTGTTTACAAAATGAGAACACAGAAAGCTACACAGCTGCAAATGTTTTTGAGATGGGATGCAACAAGTAAAGGAAGATCACACCTAGATTGAGTTATCCTCAGGTTACCCCAAAGCTTCTCTCCTTTTGTCTGGTTGTTTGCAGCATCCCTCTAATTGTGTGGCTGGGCATCATGTTTTTATGCAGAGGAAACCTGTTCTTACGCAAACTCCACATTTCTATTCATGTAACAGAAATTTGATCTGGTTGTCTATGTTTTCTTTACATCCAATCAGGCCTACGGTTCTGTTAAGCTTCACATCATCGTCCTTTTCTCCTTTCTTGCCTGGATAAAGCTGTTCCTACACGAGGGCAGAGAATTATTAAGTCTCCTCTCACTGGACCGTGCAGAGACACAGYGCTGTGTTGAATTATTAACCTACAAATTGCCAGCCTAATGTGAGGTGCAGCACTCTCCTTCGTGGTCAGGGCAGTGTTCACGCTCCGTGTCTTTCCAGTCTTTGACTCCTACATTGTCTGTTAGAGCTTGTCAATCTTGCTCTATCCTCTCGTTTAAGTGGAATTATTACCTGTGGCTCACTGGTGTGGATTAGACAGTGATTGCCGATCTCTTGGCTGGCTTTTAACCTGCCCCTGCAATAGTGGCAGACATGATAATGGGTAGAAAAAAAATATCCCTCTCCTTTCAAATAATTACTCCCTTTTCTTTTTTTCCTATCTGAAAAAACACAGCAAAACAGAGGAAACATTTCCTTCTGACCTAAATGAAGCTTTCTTTGTCTCTACTAATGACCAGGCAGCTCTGAATTCTTTTGGAGAGAAGGCAGCTTAGTAAGAATGTGTGTTGGTGTTGGTTTGTTGGTGATGGTTGTGTGTTAATCATATGGATARGTTACCTGGGAAAGAAATGCAGGGTGCAGGACTGATGTTTAGTTTAAATTTTAATATATTTCTCTGGCTTATTTAAATGTCCAGGGCCTTGAACTGATTGCAAGAATAGATTTCTTTCCTTCAAATGTCGAGAAAGTGGTGTCCAGTCCAACAGTTTCTGAGATGCATTTAATTTTTTTTTAAATTAACTTTGTTGGCAGTGACTTTGGATGAGGTTGACAGTGACTTTGGATTTGATATGGCACACTTACTTGCAGTCAGCCAGTCTTCACAGAAATATGTGAGAATATGATTGTATCCTTCTACATGCCAGGCATGGTATCCATTGTCTTCTGTATTGTGATCACAAATATTGAGTAGAGGAAGCATTCAGCCATTTGTGTCARTGTGGCTGTCTCTGTGTTTGCATCTATTTCTGAGGGTGTGAACAATCAGATAGCAAAATAGGAAAAAGATCACTACTGTGTTGTTGCAGTAACTGCAAGGAGCAGGTTTGTATTTCACACTTTTCTTGCCAGGTCTCTCATTCCATTCCCAACAGTATCTGCAAATTCTTGCCTTTATTTTCCTATTTTTTATCATGGGTAAACTTGTGTGGTTCCATTAAGTGAGACTGTGTGATAATTTAGGTAGAATGTGCCCATGTATTTTTTAACATTTTGTGACTCATCTGCTCTTGGCAAGTTTTTTCTTCCAGTTGTCTACTGAGATTAGGAACTTGACTGGATTTGGGGGTCTGGTTTGAATAGTGCTTTGGGATTGGGTATTTCAATAAAGAGATTAAAAGTATTCTGCTCATTTTAGGGGAATTACCTTATGTGTTTACCTGCAAAATTGAATATCATTATTGATAATGCCAATGCTATTTCCTACTGTTAGAAGAACTATTACAGAACAGTTTGTGTTTTTATATTGTATTTCTCTGTTTAGTGTCTCTTTTAATTMACTCATCGCTCCATAAAAATGCATACAGTTTTGGGTACATAAGAATGAATTAATTCAAGATTTATGCCTATTTCATGAAGTAATTTCACCATTATCTGTCTTTGAAACCAGTCAGGAGGTTGGACAGGATGACCTSCAGAGGCCCCTTCCAACCTAAAATTACTGTGATTCTACTAAGTGAAGAAATATGCCAAATATATAATTGTTTAATTTAGATAAATTTTCTGGGTATGTGTGTGATATACATTACCTAGAGAGATTTTACTGTGAAAAGGTGCTATTCTGATTCTTTTGGAAGTTGTGAAATGCTTTCTGGGATTTTGGGTGTGCTGGTTTTTTTTTTTACTTTGGGGATCCAGACTTCCATAAAAATTGTTCCACTGGAAACTTTTGAGGAGAAAAGACTTTGTGCTGTGAAAGGTGTGAAATAGAAGTTGTGAAACAAGAAAGACTTTGCAAGCAATGGTGGAAGCTTCTGCAAAATAACATGTAAATTAATTGTTGACTAATTTTAATACTAGCAATGCAGTGAGACATGAAATCCAATGCTTATTAAAACAGAGTGGAATAACTTTTTCTCTGTATTCATCCTAGTGGGATTAATTTACTTTACTACATTTAACTAATCCTACAGCTACATAATGAATCTCTTTGTAGTTAGAAGATGGCTACATTTAGGGGTTAACATGGAATCACATCACTAGTTCATGAGTAGCTGGGCCTATCTTATTCATTAAATCAATGAACACTTTTAAAAAATAATTGCACTATTTCAAATATGAAGGACTCTGTATTATAAATCAGGATTATGAAGATTAAAATCACCCAGTTTAAGGAAATGCTCCACTGCTGCTCTCTGTTGCAAAATTACTTTAAGTTTTACATAACGTTGTTTTAAATACAGAAGTCACATTAAAATAATATCAGTCTATATTTATTTACTTATTTACTGAAATGACTAGTATGAAATTTTTCATTTCCATAATAAAGCGTGTGTGTGTGTGTGCATGTGGAATTCATCTGAGAATTTCTCATTTATGAAGACATTATCTGTATTATAATTTTTAAGTATTTCCACATTCCTATATTCAATTAAAAAAAAATCCACAAAAATATCTGGGGAGCAAGTCTCAGGTACAGTATGAAAACAAGGTTTGAATTCAGAAGGAAAAGAACCTCATTGTGCAAGATCTGGGCTGCAGAAAGTATTTGACCTTGAGCAGGACAACGACAGGCAATGAGAGAAGTTTGAGATGACTTGTGTTACTTGTGAATCCGCTTGGCTGTCAGGTTAAATTCAAACCTTCATATAATTTCTGTGTAACCTCTTCCCAGTTTAATCCTCTTTCTCCTTTCAGTCTTTATGTAAAGCAGGGTAAACCTCTGACAGATCTCRAGTGAAGGTTTATCTGTGTTATTAAAACAGGTCAAATTTCTATGAATTACCATGARATTATTTTGCCCACTTTTTTTTCTTTAATTTCAATGGGAATTAAATCTCTCTAAGAGAATTAACGGCTTTGATCCATGAATCTAGTAGGGATTAGTGTTCCCAAAAAAGGCAGTTTAAAAAATGTGGCAGTGGAAAATAAATGTACGACTACCTTCTACTTCATTCTGTTTTGCTTGGCAGAGTGTTATAAGTAAGATAAATGGAATTTTCTTATGGAATAAGAAAATATATGGAGAAGAGGCAATGATGATGATTTTTATTGCCATTATCATTACTAGATTTGGTACACGTGTCCATTCTTACATTGATGTTCAACTTTTGCATCCCTCACTTGTGCCTTTTGCCCTATGGAAAGATTTGTCTGGACTGAAAGAGGGAAGCAAACCTGGACTGCCTCTTTCATTACTTCCTTCCTAGGGAAGCAGGCTGTCAYCTTAGTGGCTGTCAGAATCTGGCTACTTTCTGAGATTAGAAACCACTTTGGAGRCTTCAAAAGTTCAGGGTAAGACAAGGCTGAGTAAAAGATGTTGGGAAGAGTTCTCATGCACAAAGATTTATTGGCAGGGTTTGTAGATGGTGACATGTGTTGACTCTAATGGTGAAGAAAGAGAATCAAAATAGGAAAAGGAGAGAAAAGGGAAAAGACAAACTTCCCAGTGACCAGCTGGGAGGAGAATCATCAGGAGCCCTCCAGATCAACATCTTTTCCAGTGTGCCCCCTCCRGTGCAGTAGGTGGCTCTCCCTGTGACACTCACCCTTTGGTGGCTATTGTGGATCTCTTCAGGAACTGTTTAGACTCCCAGATGATCATTCCACTATGGAATGCTGGTAGAGCTGACTGGAACATGCTGATGTCAGYGGCTGCTGAGATCCCTGCATGCTTAATGCTTGTTATTTGGTCCCCTAATATAAATCAGACCCCACAACTGAAGAGGGGCAGAAGGGGAAGGGGGGGAAGAGGGGATACCCACACCAGTGACAGTCCTTTTCTGTACAGCCCACCACAGCAGCCCTGTTGGGGTTGGCATGTGCAGGCCCATGGGCAGAACAGCCAAGGTCCTCTGAAGGAAGGCTGAGGTCCTAAAGGCACTGTGCAAGAACCAGAGTGGTAATTTCATCCTGTATTAAAGTCTTTGGGAAAGTTTGAACAGTTGATTTGAAAGTCTTTGGGAAAGGCAGGTGTTACACAGAAATAGCACAGATTTTTGAGCAAGTGCTACAAAACCTGTTTTGGCCTCGTGACAATTTTCTTGTTTTTCTTTTTCTCCTCACAGTCTGATTTATTTTAAGATGGTTTTGTCCACTTTTTTCATGTCATACACTTCTAGGCATGTTGTTTCTATGATTAATAAAATTTTCCAAGGAGGTGTTATGTCCTATTTTGGCAGCTCTCCTCAAGAAGAAATCTGTTTCCTTCCTTTCCCATTAACATTATGCTGCTACCACTCTGTGCACTGTCACGGTGTCTCACGACAGTCATTAAGGGGCTACTTTTCGTGGCAATGCCTTGTGTTTCATTTTTGTTTTGCCTAAAAATATATGCTTAGAATAAACCATAATTTGCAAAAACCCCATCTATTCAGGTTATCAGATTTCTGTTAGCAGAGTCAAATCAATTTACCGTGCCTTCCTTTTGCAGCAGTTTTTAACATGAGCTGCTGTGTGAGACCATTGATCTGTGCAGAAGAAGTCCAAGTTTCCTTTATTCATGCACTTCACTTATCTAAATTTTTCTACCAGATTTTGCCCATCCATGATCCTTTATCACTGTCTGGTTGCTTTCCTTCTATTCTTGACACCTGCCACAGCAAATGTCAGTTCACCAGGAAGYGTTGCCTTTTGCTGACACTTGAGTATCTCAAGGAAAGGAGGGTTTCTGATTTGTGAAAGCTACTCGGTGTCACCATTGGTATTCTCCTGCTTCACTTCCTTCTTTGTTTCCAAGCACTGTTCTCAGTGGCTTCTCTGACAACCACGGACACAGATTTCCAGGGCTTCTCAGTGTGGTGTTAAAGCTACTCTGGTGGCTGCAATGTTCCTGTGGGTCAGTGTGTCAGAGGTGTGGGTCTGTCAGGGCTTATATTCCTCAGGGTTTTGGGAGGTGCAGGACCTGGTTGTGCGATCATGCCCTGGGCTGCATTATGAAGAATGATGCACTTTGTAATGGTAGAGGGAGGTGATCCTTTTCCACTGCTTGGCACTGGTRACACCAAATCTGGAGTGCTGGGTCCAGTCCTGGGCTCCCTGGTACAAAAGAARCACAGATTTAGCAGAGTCAGTGAGTCAGGTGAAGAGCCACAAAGTTGGCAAAGGGATTGGGACATCTTTCATTTGAAGGCAGGATGAGAGAGCTGGGGCTGTTCAGCCTGGAGAAGAGAATGCTGAGGGGGGATGGTACCAACACGGCTTCTTTTTCCTCTGAATTTTTTTTAAGATGGGGAGAAAAGAATTGCTCGAGAAATATGYGCACCATAGATTCAGACAATGTCATCAAAATGCTTGATTTTCTATTCTTTTCCTAATAATTGGTGCCTTTTTATTTGCCTTTTCAGCCTCTGCTATCATTCATTTTTTTCAAAGAGCTGTTCACAGTGAGTAGYCTTGTGTCTTTCTCAGAGGATGTAGTAACTAAGGTGAAGCTTACTTTTGGAAGTGTTTGGTAAAAGTTGTTTTCCCCATTCCTGCTATTTTGCATTTATCATGCTGGATGTCATCTGCTGTTTTATGGTCCAGTCACAGCAGTGTGACTTTTTCAACTTCTGCAGCTTTTTCCATATTTAGTTGGTTTTGAATACCCTGAACAATATTAAAACCCCATCAATCATTGCCGCATCACTGTTCTGCTCCTTTTTATGAAACATTTTTTAAGACATTGAATAAATATTCTGAATCCTCTAACACAACCCTTTCAGTGTAAAAGCTGCCCATTTATTTTCTGGTTTCACTTCCTACTTTTACATTTTACCAATCTAATATTACTTCAGTTCTCTGGAGCTGACCTGGTGTTTAGGAACTATGGAAAATAAACATTTAGAATCATGAATGCTTGTAAGATGCTTGAACATGTTTTATTGGACCTGCTGTTCCAAAATGTGTCAGCATTAGGGTCTGTGGCTTTATATACTTGTGAGCTAATATATTGGAACATGAAATGGTAATACAATTACAAAGAATTTAGTTTTTCCCTTGACAGAGATTGGGCATTTTTATTTGATGGGTCTTCTTTTCTTTTGTTGGAATTAACAGTTTTACTTTCTCTTATAATAGTTGATAAAATTCACTGTTAGATTTCTTTAATTCCTAACATGTAGAAAAAACTCCTTGGATCTCCTGAAATGTGGTRTGTTCTTCTGTCCTTATGACAATTTTTGTATTTAAATTAATTGCTGCCATTGCTCATATTTTCTGTGTATGTGCAAGCATACATATTTTAACATGGATTTTCACATCCTTTCCAACCAGATTAGATTTTTGTGTATTTGATGTGTCTTTCACAGTTGTGGATGTTTCTTCATAGGAACTTTGAAAATGTTTTCAATATATGTTCTTATTAGACTCCTTTCAAATTTGAGGTATGGTGCTTGAGTGTTGTAAAATTACCTCCTTAACAGTCCAGATGAAATTGCAGTTTATTGCTTTGGACTTGAGTTCGTTTACATAGCGTGTGTAATCATTTGGGTCTTTTCACTTTTAAAATGTGTTAATTTAATTGTTCTGGATAGGATACAGCATGGTCTTAACCAGAAATAAATACATTTGGTTTTACTTTTATGGTGGCATAGAAAGACAAGGCCTTAAGAAYATGCCATAATGCCTTTCTCACTGTCCTTTGATTAAAAAAAAATAAAATTAAGATAGCATGAAAAAGGGTATCAACTGTCCCTTTTAGAGAAAATGCTTGCTGTGATGATCAGGAATTATTGCTGAAATTCTAGGTTTCTGATCTTAATATTTAATATAGGAGGGAAAAATACCAAGGATGAACAACAAATTCACTATCTCTGATGATTTTCACTTGTTACTGAGAAAACAAAGGCATGGCTTATTGTCATACCAGTTAAGAGGCTCAAATCATTGCAAACAGATGCCATTGTTGGGCTTTATGGTGCTTTGTGAAGTTCTCTTTACGCTTACAGGGATTTAGCAGTGGTGCAGCAGAACAATCTGTCTTCTTGACTACTTAGACTATAAAGTGGTTGAAACAAGGGTGGAAAGATACAGTGGAAAGAAGATAATTAATTGAGGAAGAGAATGATGGTAAAAGCAGGTGTCAGGAGGTAAACTAACTTCTTTCTTTTCTGAGTGTGTTCAGCAATAATCTCAAATGTACTAGAAATTATGGTAGCTCAGTCTCCTCTTTCTGTAGCAGGCATGACCAAAAATTGTTATGGATTGCTGGGTMGCTGCTGATGTTTCTTGGGTCACTCCTTCCAAATCCCATGTTCCTCTTACTGATCCCATTCACTGTAAGAAAAGATTCTGTAACATAGAAAACAATCACACAGTAGACAGCATACAATCAGTGTATAGCTTGATTATTTTAAATACCAATTTTCCTTCCTTTTCTTGAGTCTTTAATCTTATTGTCACTCTAATATGTGACTTTAGGWGCACATTTGAAGGTCTCTTATTGTAAAATTATTTTAGAATATCCCTTTTAATACAATCAACTTGCTTTTATTCTGTCTCATTTTGCTAATGGTTGTTGTTAATTTTTTGGCAGAGGCTATAATGACTRTTTCCTGATGACATTTAAACCCAGACCTGTGCACAAAAAAATGAATTATTACATTGAGAGTTCTCAATGATCAAGAAAAAGGCATGATTTACAGGGCTGTTTATTACTTCTATGACAATTACTGGAAAATCAAACTGTATTTGGTAAAAACAGTGAAGTAATAATTTATTGTGGACATAATTTCGTGGAGTAAATCACAAACAAATCATCCTTGTTGACTTTATTCTTGAGGTTTATGGCACACCAGGCACTTGAGAAACATTGGTTTTATACAAATTAATATTTAGCTTCTTGTATGTTTTATCCTGGTGTTTCTCAATGTTCCACTTTGCTCTCACAGTTCTCTTCCAGCTRGGGAATGGTTCTACAATGCTTTCTATTTATAGTCCTGCTGGGCTTTCAGTTCTTTTTCTGAATTGCCTTGCTTTTCTCTAAAGTCAGGGAGGGCACTGTGTCATAACTGCTTTATCTGTTTCTTTCCCTTTGAAGCACTTTTGACTCTTAGCACCAGAACACAAAAACTTCCTGCAGGGTAAGGCATGGTCCATCTAGCGCAGAAATGTCTCCAAGAATTGCAAGAGAAGCTGCCACAGAAAGGCAGCCCAGGAGATTGATCCCTTTGTGTGGTCAGTTTCCTTCACACCTTGCCCAGCCTCCACAGGTGTGTTAGTGACATCACAGGGTACATTTCCCTGCCCTGTTTTTTCCTTGTTGGTTTATGGATAAGGTCTCAGTGAATTTGTTTAATATCTTTTTGATCCTGATAGCACATTACAACCTACTGTGGCAGAAAGTTCAAGAAGGTCACTATCCACTAGGTAAAGGTGTGCTTCCTTTTCATTTTTTTTTTCAACCAGTCTTCCAGTTTCTTCTTGAGTGCCCTTTCTTCTGGTGTTTCAGGGTTTGGTGAACATTTCCACCTTCACCTRTCCAATGCTTTCATAATTAAAGCCTTTTTAGAGATGACTCAGAACAGAAACTGATTTTAGTACTCAGTGGTTTTTTTTTTGTTTTATGTGAGTAGCTTGTTTTGTTCTTTGAACATTGCCCAGCTTTTAGAAGTTTGATGGCTCGCATTCAGAAGTACAATGGCAAAGAGCTTTACATATTTTCAACCTTTACTCTGCCAACACAAAGCTTTAATATACAGTTTATAGCTTGTATAAATACCCTTCTGATACCTTAAAACATACACTGTATTAAAACATGAACATAGTGTTTGCAACTATTTTTTAAGATTAGTAGGTCATACCAAATATGAAACCCAGCTATTGCTTTAGAAAAACTAKTGTCTTTTGTGCAATTAGGTATACAGACAACATTTGAAATTGGTGGCCGTAATATAAGTGTCTTTTCAAGGGAAAATTCTTCAATTAACTGATTTTTTGCTCCCTTTCCATAGTAAGGGGGAAGCTGATGTTGAAAAACCTCTGAAAGTGATCCTGTAGTGGGCTGACCTACTTAGTCTGAGTTTTTGTAGTCTTAGCACTTCAATTATGGTTACACAGTGAAAAGCTAGCACTGTTTCAGTTGTCCCAAAGAACTACAGATATTTCATTAGCTGTAGCCTCATTACTGCTGGCTGTATCCAAAGTGGTACTTTCCCCTAATTCACACTGAAATGGGACATTTAGATTTGCAGGCCAGCTGCAGTATTGTGCTTCTCAAGGGGGAATTCTGGTCAGATTAGCATTAGCTTGAGTGGATTCTACATGTGCCAAGCCAGTTTTGATTAACCATCTTAACAGTTTTGAAAAAAGGCTGTCTAGATGGGAAATCGTGAGTCATTGTTGGAACATAATTAGTATGAAATGWATGATTAGTATCTTTTTTACACTTGTTCTCAGTGCCAAAGCAACATCCCTTGTGATATCCTGTGTGCTAGGAAAGACAGTTTTGATGTGTAAAGTATGTTAAAATTTCTACTCCATATACTCTATACAGTTAAAGTAACCCTGCTCAGGAACAGAAATTAGTGACACACGGGACACAAGGTTTCTGAGGAGATGTTGTGTCTGCAAAAACCAGCATGGATTCATAGCTTGGGTCCACTGCAGTTTRTGCCATCACAGTCCAAACTGGTGACATTTCCAAAGCAACACCTGTGAAGCACCAAATATTATCAGCTTAATGCCAGTTCTGCTAGGTCTCAGTCAACAGTGTAGGTTAAAGGCTGTAGTAGCCAATACACATCTGGAGGTGCTGGGACAAAACTGCCAACATGAAAAATGCTCAGAATGGGTTTAATTGAAATAAGGATCTTGTGCAGCTTGAATATTTCCATTTTTCATGATGCATGAACATGCTTGCTCATAGTTTCACGTTGTATTCTGTGACAAGAGTGGGTTTTTGTGAGGGTTCATGATCATGACAGATATCCCACACCAYGGTGTCATTGTACAGTTTGGTGTCCTACTCCTTTCAGTGCCATCACTACAGCAATCTCTATGAGATCTTTTGCTGCCCTTTTGAAAGCAGCTGCATAAAATCTTCAGAAAAATAGTGTTACATACCCCTCTGGGCAGCTACRTTAGGGCAGCGCATCGTGCTTTAAATTGCTCCTTAGTAGATGACAATGTGACCMTACTGAAGTATGGGAGAAGAAACACAGAGAACAGCAAACCCACTCAGAATTTGCCAAGTTCTGACAGTCAAAAGTGATGGGCCAGAGTCCTGGATACCCCTCAATCAAAGCAGGAAAGCCACATGCTTCTGTGTGAGATGATGTACTACTGTTAAGCAAAAGTGAATGCTACATGCTGTGGTGATGGACACCAATYGCCAAGCACTTTCCATCTCCAAGATATGGATAACTCATGGATAAAGTGTCTGAGAATCAAATTCCTAAAGCAAAGTAAGTTCAGATTGGGACAAAGAGYGTGTTTCAGCTAGGCAGTCATAGTGATGACTCACATGAGAGACTGCTTCCAATGTAACAGCGATGTGATTATGGCACAGTTTGGTTCAACAGGCTACTTTTAATGTTGTCAAAAATAGGGCACTGTAAATTTATGCTGTGTTTACTGACAGGAACACACACCAAGTGCAGGCATGCTGTGATCATTAGCATTAGCAAGCCTTGCAATGAGATAGTGGGGTCTTTCAGAGCGTGGTATCACTGCTTTTTAATGTTAGTATCAGCAGCATTCTGCCAGTTCTTACTAAATGGTAATGCAAAGGGCCATTGATGATAAAGATCAGTGGTCGGGTCCATTGGCCATTCTGCAGATTGAAACTCAGTCCAAAAAGCCCTTTCCTCTTTCTACTTCCGCAAAATTCTTTGAGTGTTAACTTCTACAATATTAAGCTTAAATACACTGACATTTTGAAATACATTGAAAGGTCCCRAGTTTTGCATACTACGTGTGTCTGCTATCAAGATTAAGGAGAGAAGCATCTTATTTCAGGCTATGTGAGGAAAATGCTGTTGAGCCGTGGTGAAATAAAAAAGCAACCTCTGTGATTGATAAAAGGAGCTCTCTTAGATTAGACTACTACTAGAACAGGAGAAAAGCAGTATGGCCAAGCATCAAAGAGTTATTGACAGGTTCCATTTCCTACATGTATTTTGGAGGAGAGTTTCTGTCTTAGGATGACTGTATGTGTCCTGCTTTGAAATAGCATTCTCATGCTCAAATTTCTAGACTGCAAATATATGCAAATATAACCATTTGAATATGTAATATCAAGAGAGGTTGAATCTCCTAAAAGTGTTCTCTATTTGTAGTTGTTGAATGTTGAAGTTATCCATTTATTTTGACCAAGGAAAGCAGTGAGGTAACTTGTAGAACAGACAGTTGTTTACAGTTTTACAAGGAATTTGGAGTTGGTACAGCTGATACCACTAGAAGTATTGCAAAATGTCAAAATGTTGTTCATGTAGTTAGTAGCCTGTCTTATGTCAAAGTTGAAAATCAAGAGCATCATATTTTATCTTACATCCAGTAATGAGTTTTGAAAAGTACTKAGCATGCACCTCATCCACAAATGAAGTGGATCCTTTAGTTTGGCTATAAAGTCAGATATCAAAATATATCCAAGTTTTWTTTTTTGAGACAAACCAGTTAAAGAAAAGTAATTTTTTATTTTCTAATAATAAAATTTTCACAACTATGTAAATGCCACATAGGCAATGAGAAATCCAAACCTGGAAAAAACAACACCTTGTTTTCATGAAAAATCACTGATAATGGGGGTGTTTGAAATCCTTCTTCCAAGACTCGGGTCCGGGACTCTTCTTAAAACTATTTTTTAATCACGAAATCACAGGATTGTTTGGATTGGAAGGAAGCATTAAGATCATCTGCTTCCAACCCCTCTACCAAGGGCAGAGACACCTTCCACTAGACCAGATTGCTCAAGGCCCCATCCAGCCTGSCCTGTAGCTGAAAGCATGTTTTAGGCAGCTGGTCTTACATGCTGGTAGAGTATTTTACCCCTGGCATCTGTTCATCTTAGGCCTGTATTATTATTTAGAGGGGCTTTCACATCCCTTTTTGCTGCCTAACTCATTATTTGGGTTTTCCCCTATACTGATGCCTGTAATCATGACAGAAGATGTGATTGCCTTAACATGATTTGTTCTCAGCAAAATCACACTGGCTGTTACCTGTGCTTTCCTTAACTTTCAGAACCCCTGGTTATGAATTGCTGTATACGCATTATTATTGTCTGTCACTCATACAGGAATTAAAATGAAGCTGATGAGTTTTACCCATTTTCCCATTTTTCCCTTTCAAAGGCACACGCTATGTTTCTCTTTTCTAGACTCTGTAAGAACTTTCCATGTCTTTCTCAAGTTTTAAGACTATCAGTTGGTTCTGTCAGGATCACAGGTGATTTTTCCTCAGCTACGACAGAACACCACACTGGCATTCTCTTACCCTTCTCTTAACCTAGACCCTTCTTACCTAGACCAAGTTTGTACACTGATTTCTTTGCTGTTTGTTTTATTAACATCTAAAAACTTTTAGGGAGGACTGTAACCAACTGAGTAATGAACACTTTTGTTTTCTTATAGTATCTGTTGGTAGATTTGAAAAGTAGAGAGGCAGAGCWTTTGCTTTGCCTTTTTCTTGCTGTATTTTCTTATTATCCCTCATTTCCTTTGTGGTTCTGTTTCATTTCATGYCTTTGAACTGTTGGACTCTCGAGCAGATGGGAGTGCTGGCAGCWCTGAAAAGAGTATGAGAAATCAGGATGGAGCTGGATTGATCTCAATGGAAGGATTGGAGAAAGATGAAGGGAGAACAGAAATGGACATCCTTCTCCATTCAGTTCCATCTCCATGATGGAAAAGCATGCCTCCACTGTCCTATAGGTGCACATACCTGAGGGTTCAGTTTTGGCTGTGTGATTRTCACATGCAGATGTGAAAAATACAGGCTGACTCTAAGGGAAGTKAGCAGCACATTACTCTTGCTCAKARCTGAGTTCTGTACTGTGTGTGTACWGCTGCYGGATGGTGAAGAGGCTTTGCAAGGCCACTCAAATTGATGGAAAGCCTTACATGGAGATATCATTATGTACAAGCTGGCACATTTACACTACTTACTTATGTGTGCAAAACCCGTGTCCCAATTCTAGTTACATTTTCACAAATGTGTAGTGGGATTTGGAACATAACTATACCATCAAATATATATTTTCTATGTATAGATGTATAGCAAAAAATCCCTTTTGCTGTTACAGGTTGGGCTGTGCATTCTGAGAGCTTGTTCCATAAGGTTAGTTTGGACACTAGCACCCTTTCAAAAGAAGCTGACAGGAAATTCTGCATATGGACTCTGGTTTTCTGAAGCTGTTTTTCATGACTAAATAAATGTGTTGCTATATTATTAACATGTAGTGTTTTTATGGAATTCAACATAGGTCATGTAGATATACATGAATTACAATATCATTAAATCAAAATGCTTGGCTGACTTGGGCTTTTTTTTCTTTTTTTTGCATAATGTCATGTATATTAAATTGTGAATTTTTAGTGCATCAGGATGTACAAAACCTCTTTGTATTGAAATTAAGGCTTTGTGAAGAGTTTGGCAGATCGTTTTGAAATGCAGGTCACAATCACAATTGACCAACCCTGGGAGAGCTACTCTTTTCTTGTAAATGGGGTATTCATAAAAATAAAATCTGAAAGTATAAATTTGGAGTTAAAGTTGAAAAGTTTGGAGTATTCTGTAGGTCTGAAATCATGATTCAGTATCTTGGAACTGTACTTCTTAAGTCTAATATAATGTAAATTTTCYAACACTCTTAAAAGCTTATTCTTACTAAATCAATTTTCTTAAGCTAGCAATGACTTTCCTGYGAAAGACTGGTGTATAACTTTATGCTGAAGTTAAATGCTATTTTTAAATGTTATTCTGAAGTAAATTTGACAGGCTTCTTTTTTGTCTTGCTGCCTTGCACAGGTATCATTTTTCCTGTTCATCATTTTTGTGGTGTACACCATGCTGCCCTTCAACATGAGGGATGCTATYGTTGCCAGCGTCCTGACCTCCGTGTCCCACACGATTGTGCTGAGCGTCTGTCTGTCAGGTACAGCCGTGGTAAAGGAGCACTTGGTTTGGCAGGTAGGTGCTTCATGGAGTTAATGATTAACTGTGCAGTGAACAGCCTGCTAAACRAGCCAGGAGTGCCTCAGTGGCTGCTTGGGAGTATAAACCTACTTCTGTCTTCATTTCTGAATTGCTAATTCACAGGTAATTTGCTTTCTAATAATCAGGGTGTCAGTGATGTTGTGTCTTGCTGAATTACCCAATCTACAGCCCCRTAGCTCTTACCAATGTAAAAACATACATTGCTTGAAAAAACAAGTGATGCAACCATACTGTGGTAGATGCATTACCCCTCTGGTTTGTAAACCACGCTGTTCATCTCCTCGCCTCATTAAARCCTTGCTTCCAAGACCAGGGATTTTTTTCCAAGCATGAAAATTTATCTTTGACTCAAAAAACCCATTRTTCTTTTGAATACCCTCAGGTCTGCTGGGTTAAAGACCTGCCGTGAAGGCATTGTTCTCTACAAGTCTGCTGTAGGTCTTGTCCTACTTCTGTAATTCTCAGAATTTTACAGCCTCACCCTGATTGGTCGCAGTGATCAAGGAGACCGGCTGGCTTCACATTCCATGACATTTTGGGAACCCATCTGTGTTTGCAGTTGTGTCTTGGATTGTAACTCAACTCTGACAATCTACCACATGACATACTGCAGAATAATAATTAGTAAAAATCCAAATATTAGGAACTGTTTTTTCTTACTCTTTTACAGAAGATCCTTTAAATGGTGAATTATTACAGTTTTAGTCRTAATACATCGTAGTACTGTGATAATCCCAGCTGTCATTGATAGATATCTGTATTTTTAAGGAAAACATAAGATTTCATTTTGAAAAACAAATTCACAGGTTGTTTTTTTTTTTTGTTTTATTTATACCATGCTAAAGAAACAGAATTATTTTAACTTTTGCATCAAAGTGATATTGAAAGATATGCAAAACCAGACATCATACTATTTATTGTCAATACAATTAAGAACAAAGCAGATGATAGTTTCTACTTACCTGTTAAGTTATTTAATGGCTTATAAAAAACATTGTGCCTCAAAGGATAATTGCAGTGATTTTACAAATGTCCTGCCTTGTAACTTGTTGTTCAGGAAAATATGTTTTATTTCCAGCTGTGGCTGCAGAGCTGTGTTCTATATAATATTGAAGTTAAAGTCTGGTAAACAAAATATGTTCTAAGATGTAATTCTCTGTAGAAATTTAAAATGATGAGTGAGGTAGGTTTGCTTTTCTCTTGCTGATTTGGATTAGTTGAGTGGTTTTTTGTGAAGGTTGCAAAGTTGTGCTCTATGTTTAGCAAGAACTGTGGTCGTCTGCAGTTAATATAGTATTTAAATAATACAGTAATACAGTTATTGATATTGGCAGTGGAATAAATCAGGGAGAAAACTACTCTTCTTTTTTTTTTGTCAACCTATGGACTTAATTCTGGGCACAGATACACTGCTAAAGCAGTATAAATGTTTGCCACTCTTTCTCTAAAACTGTTCTGGGTTTAAGTTGCTTTTTGCAAAAAATACCTATTTTCCCTGCCTATCTTTCTAGACCATTAATATTTGGTATCTCTAAAACAACACTTTCAGAAGATGTTGTATTTTTAGACACATCACGTCCGCAGAATCAAAAGAAATAAATCACGGTYTGTGAGGCACAATTATTGTCTTTCATCTCTTCTGTAACTTCCTGTTTCATTCAGAAAGAGTGGCAGTCTTTCTGCAATTTGTAATTTTGTTAGGAGTATTTCRTTTCCGGGTTGTTACGAGTTTTCTATTCTGCCATTGTGAAATGTTTTAAGTGTTACAARCAGCTTGGCAGTTACTGGAAATGCTGAGTGCGCTGCATTCTTGCGAATTTGTGGGAAAGGACTAAATGATGCTCCCTCATTTCATTTCATCTGCCCTTTGTACACTTTTAGATTACTATTGTTTATACTTTGGAGTGTAAGCAAAAAGTGTTTGTTTTGTGTGAGAATCGCGACCACAAACAAGGGCTTAGACTAGAGATAACCAATTAAACTAAAAGAGAAACAAAATTTGTCAGTGATAGAATTCAAGTGATATAGAACATTACAACATATATATATAGTATACATAGCAAGATCCTTCTGTAGAGAATACCTGCTTCTCCTTTATAAGTACTTTCTTTGTATTGAARGACTTCTTTTGTATGTTCTCTGAGCTTTCTCTTGGCTGAGCATTCTTTCAGTCTTCCTTCTTATGTCAGGTTCTCCTGCCTTATAATGCCTTTGATAGGCCTCTGCTGGACCCTCTTCAATATTTCAGCAAMTTTCAGTGACTGATTGGCATCCCACAGCATTTTAAAAGTTAATCATACCTCCAGTCTTTGAGTGGAGGAAAATCGATGTACAGAAGCATTTGCTCATTTTGAAACTTGGCAGAGCCTATCTTACTGGTTTTGTCATTCCTTTGTTGTCCTCTGTAAGACTTCACATCAAAAAAGCAGCTTCACTAAAGCCAAAAAGCTTTGGATGCTCTTGATTATCTGGTGTCTGTTGCAATTAGAGATACTGAGATAAAAGCCTCCTGCTGGGATAAAGAATCCTTCAACMGACTCTGCTGGTTACATGAACTAGTCTAGGTTTGACCTGCATGTCTTTTGGGGAGAGGGAATCCACCTTGGTTTAAAAATGGGGAATGATGGAGATGTGTTTCCACAAGCCTTCATATTTTTTTCCACGGCTGTTGAGTATCAGTGTTGGAATTCCATTCATCTTTTGTAGTAGGAATTTGTCTAGCCTTGTCATCCASCTTCTGGATCTCATTTTTTTTGGCCTGTAGGCAGACAGACCAAGAGGATCCAATTCCTGCTCTTCCCATGAGAGTGCTTCTAGACTATCACGAATTTGCCTCATAACCTTTTTGTCAGTGAAATAAACGAGTTGCCTGCTTTTGCGCTAGCTAAGCCTTTCATCACTTTCACAGTTGTTCTTTGAGTCCTCGCTTGTGCTTCATCAACATCTTTCTTGCAGCGTGGGCATTTGCCGTGGAGGAGCGTGCCAGGAGCAGCTGCAGCGGTGCCAAATGCTAACAGGGGCCAGGTCTACAAAGGGGTCAGTGTGCTCAGCACCGACACAGCCCCTACAGTGAAACACCCAGCAGAGCCTCCCYGTGCACCTCCGTGAGGAATTTAATGCACAGCTGTGGGATCTCTGACGGGAACAGGGAGAAAGAGACTTGTGTTCCAGCCCCAGTTTATTAAAAAAAGTAAAAAAATCTCTATGTATGTTTTGGGACTTTTTTCTGTTGAAAATGTTAATCCTAACCTTTACAAGGTGCACGGTCTGGGATCTGGGGCTCTGCCCGCTCTTTCCAGGTGAGATTTCTTCTGCCAAGTCTGCTCCAGGACTGCTCTAAGAGAACATTACTCTAATTCTGGTATTAAGGCATTTGGCTCAGGAGACTTTCACAGCTTTAACATCCCTTTCAGTTATTCCTGGAATGGACAGTGTTTAACTGACATCTTTTGCTATAAACACATAGCCCGTTTTACCCCAAACAAGAACAGATTATAATCAAATATTTGTGTTTTTCCTGCTCTGTTGTCAACTAGTCAACCAATCCGATCTCATAATGGCTTGATACTATCATTAGAGGTAATTTTGTTCTTAATTTGTTAAAAAAAAGCTAACGAAAATAGTTAAACACCCTGTAAGCTTCAATTTTTCTTTTTCTCTATAATTTATATGAGGAGCATGATTTTTTTTTATTTTAGTCCTTTCGTTTTACTTTCTCAGCTAGCAATTTTGTTTCTCTTGCAATCATTTTTCATGAGCTTCGGCTAAGAGTTTTCCAAACCTTGGCTAAATCACTACAAAGTCCTTTTTTTTTTTTTTAATTCCCTTTTTTTTCCTTTTTTTTTCTTTTCTTTTTTCTTTTTTTWAAAGTATTGTTCTTTACCTTACAGGATTTTTTTTGGAGGCTCTGTAAAAGGGGTCACTTTTAGGGGCACAAAACTACATGCAGGYAGAATGTGTATGTTTGTGCATGCATACAACTTTATATTGTCTTTGGACTCTGTTCAGGAATGCATGCAGCAAAAGGAAATAATTTGTCACAACTTTTACAAAAGTCTTTGTTTGTGTGATCTCATGGCCTGGATAATTCTTAAGATAATAATCTGTTGTGATGGGAGAAAAACAAATGCTAAAGKATACTTTCAGGAATGTTTGAATTGAGAAATTCCAAGGCTAAATCCTCAAGGTTTTGTGCATTTGCCATCAGCTGAGCCTCTCACAAAATTAAAATTCAATATCTATGGCCTATTCATGAAAAAAACAAATAAACCAAACAGTGAATTGAAAAATTGAATGCAACTTTATTTAAAAAAAAAAATACCAATTTCTTCATCACCACACACCTTGAAATAAATTATACCAAAAKCTTATAATCAGAAGTGTAACTGGATTTTCAAGGATAGGCAGCTTTGATATGTCATCTATAATACATATTTAGACATTCTAATCCCCATGCAACGTCATGTGAAAGGCATACACCTTTTGCTTAGAACACTGATTCAAACTCATCTGTTAAATGAATAACTTCATTAGGTGGTGGTATTTACAAAACCTGTTTTATGTAATAGAGTGACACAGCAGAAAAATAAAAATAAAAAACATCAGTATTCAATGGCTTATAAAAGAAGAAAATGTACAGCTTTAGGGCTTGGAAATAGAGTAGGAATTGGTTTATGCTGTTATCGCACAGTGCAAGAAAAAATCATGTTGATTAAAAAAGTCTGGGAAAAAAGCCCATGTCTTTAAGTACATCCAGTGCTGTACAGCCCCTGAGGCTGTCAAGCTGCACAGTGAAAGTTTAAAGCACACAGGAACTTCATTCAGTCTGAGTGTCTAAAAGCTGTTACTGTGCACTGAATTGATGCTTTTTCCCTGAATACCTTTTCTTGAAGGAGATGGGGAGGGGTTATTCGTGAAGGTAATGCAGCTTAAACAGCTCCTGCTTCCTGTTACTGTTTGACAAGGTGAACTGCTGCTGCTCCTGCTGCAGGTGTGGAGGGCAGTGACTGCCAGGGAAGGAGGGATGCTCTATCCCTTGCCTTTTTGTGGCAGCAGCTGCCACTGTCCTGTCCTTTGTGCCTTTTTCCCCTTGCTCTCCCCACCCCAGCAGCAGTCTGGCTCAGCACGCTGTGCAGCAGCTGGGAGCCACTTGGAGAGACGAAGGCTCTGTCCTGCATAGCACAAGACAGCAAGTGTATTTTTTATTATTGCACCTTTTCTTTACTCTTGACTTTATGCTTAATCTAGGCAGATATTGAAATRCCATCTGYTGTGGGTTTTTAACTAATTTTTACAGTCAGCAGATGTACTTTGGGTTTCACTCATTCTTTAAGATAATTTGTGCAGTATGTATGTGCGTATGAAGGGGCCACTTSCCTACAAGGGTATGGATATATGCAGAACATATAATTGCCTTTCAGAGTATTTAAGCATAAACACAGAGAATGGGAACATCTTCCAGGAAGTTCCTGAGGCTTTAAAGGGAAGACCTGTAAAACTTAATGTGATGGAAGATTCAGCAAAGTCCTAGAATTTATTGTGAAATGAAGTCACGTGTGTAGGTGGCCACGTGGGTTTGCAAAAGTACCGTTCACCTGCARCCCAAAATCAGCATCTAAGAAATGCATAGAAAATAGTTCTGGTTAGATATCTAGGAAATTATCAAAGCACAGAGGATAAGTAATACATGTGGTTTGGTTTTTTTTTTCTTTAACTCATGGACATATCTCCATGAATTATCGAATAACTCCAGTTAGCATTGATTCTGAAGCTTTACTGAAAGGGCCAGATTGACGTTTGCATCAACTTCATTTGAGTTAATATTTTTATAAGCAACGAWTTTTTTTAATCACTTTCATGCTACTTTAGTTTACATTTTTTATTCTAAAAATGAGAATTTCTTTCAGCAATTTTAATTTTTCAAAGTATAAATTAATACGTTGAACTAGCCCTCAGTCCTTCAGTATGTTTATGACATGAYAAAATGCCTATGTCATAATGCTTAATCTTGAGGCTACTGTACCTCCAAAACCGTCAAAAAAATTWAAACAAGTGTGTGGAAATTCCAGTACTTTTATCTGGAGCAGCAACTAAACTGTCACCCATACAGCATACCTTCTGCAAAGGAGTTGTATTCCATATCCTTTTAAGAATGACATTAATGTAAATAACCTACCAGTAATAGGTTAAACCTATGAATTCAGAATTTTGTGATTCTGTCCATTCAGGTAATTTTTCTTGGGTAAAGAATCTTAGTTACTTCAGCTGAGTTTGTTTTGCTGATTCCATTCAATTTTTACAGACATTGCCCAGCCTTTTCAGTTACATAGTACTTTTACAGATTGGTATTATTTGTCAAATTTATTGTGAATTACCTCTCATCTTATTGCAGCTGAAGCATTAAATTCTGTGAGTAATACTCCCTCTAGACATGATACTTTGTCATTTTATGTACTCAAAGTGTTGCTGTCTAACTCTACATGTTATTTGCAAGAATTCAGTATAAGAAAAATGCCTTTCACTATCAATATGTGAATACATTTCCCCACCTTGTCAGCCACTTTTAAAAGTGCCATATAAAATAGGGATCAGGAGCACAAACACCTGCTGTTGTTCAGAGAAGACTTTGGTGAGCTGGAATCCACCTTGCAGTGGTTCAAGACCCCATCAATTTGTAGATGCTTGCATTAGGATGTGATCTGTTTGTCCTTTCAGCCCCTGCCATGCACCAGTGCTCAGCTGATGATCAAGTAGAAGTCATTCCTCTCCCAATCATCCTCCACAATTTGCACTCCTGTGTGCTCATGAAAGTCCCTGGATAGCTCWTGTTTCCCTCAGCACACTTCTGCCATGTGTTTCAGTGAAATGCTGGCTGCAGAACTTTAATTACAGCCTCCAAGTGCCCATCTTGTAWGTGCTGTGTGTGATGGAATCAGTTAATGTTTCCAAATAAGCACATGGAGACCTGAAGCAAATGAGGAAATCTTCTGCCACTTTTTTTTTTCTTCTCCTTAGCAGCTACAGCTGTGCTGCTGTTAAAAGGGGAGTTGTTCTCTGGCCCTGGAGMTGGTAGCACAGCACAGCTTTTCTTTACCTGCCTGAACTCCCACCCCTTTTCTGTTCCCCAAGCATGGCAGTCAGGTGTCAACTTCTTCCAAACCATTCATGAAATACTCTGTCCTCTGAGACATGTTGAGGCTCTGGGAAAATACTGCTTTGCCCAAACAGAAATGCTGTTAGTGAGCAAGGTAAAGCTATGCAGAAGTGATGATCATGGAACTCAAAACTGCCTTCCACTCTGGTTTACCAGCAGAGACACAGCTGGAGGACATCTGCAAAGCCTGAAGTAAATCTGGATCTGGTGCTGGGTGATGTGGTTCAGTGTTACCATTACAGTGGTAACGCTGCACAGGTCTGTTCCAGCCCCTATGAATCTTTGATTCTGTGGATCCATGAATTCCTAATTCTTCACAGGGATTGCACCTTTGGCAATTGCACTGCATATTCTTCCCCCTCTCAAGGTTTATGGTTCCCATGAACCCAGTGAGTGGCATCATCATTGTTCTCTGTGAGCATGAGAAGGAATCATGTCTCTCCTGCACCTCAGTCTAGTTATATTTAATAACTCATGTTTATCTGCCATCAGTTTAGAGCTGGTTCTGGGTGTGCTAAAGGCCGTGTGCTGCATATTTTCTGCAGAGGTCGCCTGCCTGGCCTCTGCTAGCTCTTACCTGTTTCTGAGTGGGGCAGTGTTACAACTTTGGCTGCAGCAGTCTACAAACAGCATAGACTACAGCTTATCAAAGTTATGCTCATTAATCTATTTGCAGTTTTGTTTTCTTTGTCCCTTTGAGGATGTATTTTCTCACAGATGTGYGGCAGTCTATAAGCTCAGAAGCCCCAAGAACATAGGTCTGAAGTAATCACACTGTCTCTGCACTGGGCTAGCTCAGCTCCATGGGTTTTGGGAGTTCAGGCTGCATGAAAACACTTATRGTGCTCTGGAAACACAAAGCTGTGCAGAGATCTGTCTGAATCTGAACCTTAGGCCAGCTTCCCTSTCTTTGGATATACAGTAGCACAGTAAATCCACAGCCCTCTCTTCTGTTTTAACAAATAATTAAGAYTTACCAATGTTGAAACAGTATAGGTCTGCAGAAGATTCAACTGGTTATGGGTGCACAGAGCTAAAGCTGATCTGCCTTATCAGTACAGGAAACAAACTGAGCAAAATCACCCAAAAAGATTCAGCAGATACTTGTTCTCAATGCTGAAGAAGGGAGCTGGTGCCCTCCACACTCTTATCAATTGTTATCAATCTGACCCAGAGAAATTTTTCTCTGCCCAAAGCAAGAATGGCTGGCTTCATTGATCCTATAAGTAGGAAGATTTCCATGTATGCAAAATATTAACTATTCAAAATCCCAGTGCCTGTCATTCAAACAGTTGTTTCCACTGCGCACTACTGCAAAAGAGGATGAAAAGTAGGACTTAAAAGTTCATTGGATCAGTTTTAAACTAGGGKAAATTTCATCATTAATGAATGCAGATGAGTAGGTCAGACTCTGAAACATGAGATTTTGAGTTCTTCAATCCAGACACACTTTTATGTTTAAGAAGCCAATACTGAGTTTTGCTCCAAAGAGATAAATCAAGTTTTGCTRTGAAGAAATTTGGTCATTTAAAAGATTTCTAATGGCCACCTTTGGACAATCTTCTTTGTTTTGAATAGTGTCTCACTCTGTATGGTAGTTTAGCAACATCTCTATCCCAGCAACATTCAGCTTCACACTCTAAATGCAAATATGAGGGGTGCAATAATCCTGGTTCCTCTAGTTTGCAGGTGATAGATGGAGTTTTAGCTTCTGACAGAAGTGTTCTGGGATTTTTCTCATGATTTCTGAATGCTGCCTGATGCTGACCTTCATGTACACASCCACTCACCCTCTCTGAGAGAGACATTTTGGATGCTCACATGTGGCGTGGCCTGTGTAGTGATTCATTAGAATTTGGCCTGTGGAAAGAACAGCCCATAGTGACAAGGAGCAAWGCTCCCAGGTGCTCTGCCTGCTCCAGCCAACTCACACAGGCCAKTGAGCAGGAATGAGAGAGGAGATGCTGCTCTCCCTGTGCGACACCCGGCGAGGCTGTTGCTGTAGTGACAGTGTCCTCTGAGTCTRACTGGGCAGTGAAGTGCTGGCATTCCAACCCAAGATCTTTTGCCCCAACAGGCTGTTTAGATACACTCATTTATCATGTTTCATTAATTTCATAACATCAAGTCCACTCAGGCTGGTTAAGATACTTAGGGCGTGTCTCATGCTCTCTCCTCCCCTTCCCCCTTTCTTTTTTAATAAAATAAGCATAGGATAGCAATTCAAGAAATGACCACAAGGTATAAAAAAAGAATATACAAAAAGGAGGGGACAGGGAAGAAACATTGAATTATCTGTGTGAAAATGGGAACAAATGCATAAATGCTAATAAGTAGGAGGAGTAGAGAGTCCTGAAGAGTTGAAATGTGGGTAATAAGGTGGCTTGAATAATGTTCTCTGTTATTTATGCTAAGATTTTGCTTTATTTGCTGTTCAGTCATCAGAGATG
>NW_026623365.1:567149-664519 GCF_030028575.1 Malurus melanocephalus | reverse complement strand
TTTTTTTTTTTTTTTTTTTCTGCTACCCAGTTATTTAGGCAGTAAATGCTTTTCTTGGGCATTTGGAACTTTGTCACCCCAGTTCAGTTAATTGATGCTGCACCAATGGTCTCTGAATGCAGAGCTGATTCCCGTTCTCTTATTGGTATTGACTGCATCACTTCAGAATCTCTTACACATAGTGCACACATAGTCCCTGAAATAATTATCTCATTATTTTCTCTGAGCTACGTTATTTCAGCTTCCGTTGAGCTGCATTTGCTAAAAATATTCCTGATTTCATATATAAAAATATTCAAATCCCAGAGTTGCACACAAGCAGAGCTGGCCTGCCTGGGACAGTGAGGGGGGGAGCAAATATGTTCTGTATTAAATTTGCAAATATATTCTGTATCCTCTCTGGACCTTCCTGTGCCATCAGTCCTGGGCTTTGTGGGTAACCTTTAAAYTCCTGCAAGGTTAGAACAGAGTACAAATAAAGATCCTGCTTTGCAACTCCCTTTTCCTCAGCAGAGTCAGTGTTGAACTCAGCTCTGCATTTGAATTGCCTGGTGCAGGACTTGAATGAGAGACTGATACATGGTCCTGATTGGCAAAACTCTGCCCCTTTCCCTCCTYTGAGAGGAGGAGACCACAGGCAGCAGAAGGTGTCCTGGAGAGCCATTTCAGCCCTGTTGGAGCAGCCCCATCAGTGACCCTAATCCTACTCATACCACTACTGGGATAATCATTGCAGCTGCAACCAGCTTGTCCTGTYTGGAAAAAAATGTGTCCCTACAGATTGGATTGGGTGTTTTGGGCATTTTCTTTGTCTGAGCATTTGGCTGGTATCCACTATCTGTGCTTTCTAAACTCTGACTCTTAGATTGGATCAGCTGTTAGTTAAAAGTGTTAGTTAAAAGTGAATCTGTGAAAATAYAAGGGAGCAGGGAAACAATGACAGAGGTGACAAAGGAACCCAAATAACCTAATTAGAGCAAACTGAACACCCAACTGACTTAGGATGGGGTGTTTAGGGGAGGAAACAAAGTGGGGAAAAGGAGGGATCACAGTGGCTTGGAGGAGGAACAAATGTGGGAGAATAGAGGAATGAGGCAATAAAAGGAGTTGACCGTGTGTTCACAGGCTGCTGGTCAGTACAGGTGTCTGCCATGCCCTGGCCCTGACCATGCTGTTTGTCCTGTGGAGTGGAGCAGCTGGAAAAAAAGGAGAGGTCTAAGGACCATCTGGGGCCGTGGGTCAGAGGGGCTTGAGAGCTGGGGAGCTGCACACGTATTTTGTGGGTGTGTATCTCAGCGTGTGTGATYACCGGTCAGGCCACGCTAGTGGTGAGTGGGAGATGAGGCCAAAGGCCTGGGCTGGATACTGGAGAGGTTAGAGGCTGTGTGGCTTGACTGCTGGAGGAARCAGGGAGTCCAAGCTGGCCAGAGACAGAGCTGTTTGTGCAGGGGGATGGCGATCCAGAGGCTGGCTGTTGAACAGATACCTGAGGCCAGTTACTGGAGCATATATGGCATATCTGTGTGCATATTCTGTGCTAAATTGCTTTCTCCCTGGTCAGCCAGAGAGGGGAGCACAACCAGGGTGTTGGTAAAGCTCGTGTTTGCCCAAGTGCCATGTTGATCTTGTGTTTTTTCTGTCTGTGCTGATCTGTGTTGTTGGCTATGGGTTTGTGTATAAATGCATTGTGTGTATGGTCTCCCATACACCCTACAACTGGATGGATGTGGGGATGTGGTGCTGAAGCAGCTTTTCCTCTGTCAGGTGTCAGCAACCTCCAACATAAACCAGAGCCACATATTTTCAAATAGCATTGTATATATTTGTAAGCAGCATTATGGCTTTTGTGTAGGAAGTAGTTTTCTTGGTAAACTTGATGAAGATTTGATTTTAATATCTTTGCAGTGAATAATAACAGAGGGACAGCTTCTCCTCTGGGCATCTGTTGCCTTCAGATTTGTAGGATGTGGTAACCCCTGCATCCATAAGCTGTGGTCATCATGAGAAAACAAAAAACTTCTATATCTCCTTGTGGGAGTTGTGGGYGTGTGTATTACTGCATGATGAGGTGGTTGATTTTTCACTATATATTTGCTGATCAKTGGCAGAATTTCAGGCAACCACAGTAGTATCAGAGTTTAAAAAGAGTGTGGAAATGCTGCTCCATAATTRCTGRACTGATATGATACCTGACAGTGAARGATTGCTGCAGGCAGTCACTCTGGAGGTGYGGAGATGCAAACTGCCTAAGCAGAAATGCTGTCCCTGGAGACACATTGAGCATTCAGGTAGCAGAGCACATTTTTTTCCTCTTCAGTGTCACTGAAAAAAAACATAGGAATACAGAGCAGAGTTGGGATCAGAGTGTTAGGGTCAGGCCAGAAAGGTTGTTATGATTTTTTGAGAAAGTTTGAATGTAGCTTGTGGAAAGGGATTTACAGTAATGAATGTGCTTTCCAWCCCTGAAATATCTGACACAGCTCCTTCTGCTCTTATTAGAAATTTATATTACCTGTTAGTTTGTGAAAACAGCACGAAGAAGGTAGTGCTGTGGAGATTCTCATTCATGATAGGCTCAGTTTGGATGATTTGATGTGAAGTATAATGGAGTATCTCAGAGAACTGGGGAGCTTAGAGTAGGGCAAGAGTTGGACTTAAGGGCTTCAAGGTGATGCTCCTCTGTGTCTGCAATGCTCTTCTGCAGCTGAAGTGTGAGTGGTTAAATTGSCTTCTTTTGCACCATGGAAAGAAAAATAAATCTTCATTTCTTGAAAACTAGGACTGTTTGYCATCATGTTGTTAGCTCTGAAAGTGGCGCCCTTTGGTCAGCATTGACTATAAAATATCAAAAGTCAGAAGTCTGGAGATATGAAAGAACCACCTGGACACAATCCTGTGCCACGTGCTCAAGGATGACCCTGCTTAAACAGAATTTGGGACAGGTGACCCACTGAGGTCCCTTCCAACTGTACCTTTCTGTGATTCTGTGAACTCTGCCATTTTATTTTACCTTTCCAAATTCAAACTGCTCCTTGTAAATTGCTGGAAGTTGTCTTCCAAGATTTATGTCTTCTTTCTACTTCCCTCACACCTTGATTTGGAATCCATGTTTTCTTATTTCTTATTTATTCTTTCTTACAAATCTGTTCTTTGCTTCTTGACCTAGTTCTGACCTAGCTGGGCCTTTAAAAAATTTTAATTTATGTGTTTTTTTTTTTAATCCTTCAGTGTAGTGCATCTTACTTAACAGCTTCGTGTAACAGAGAGTTCATCAGCTTACCTGTGTTGTAAGAAGAACCATCTTTTGCTAGCTTCAGACCTGTCCTCTGTTTGTAYCCCCCAAATTCTTACACTGCAAAAGACTGAACTGTTGAGCTCAGTTCTCCCTTTCCAGATAATTGATGATTTTATAAACCTCTGTCACACCTCCCCTATCATCTCTTTCTCAGGCTGAGAACTGAAAACTATTTATCTTTCTTTTTTTTTTTTACAAGCCATTCTGTACCTTTGATCTTCCTTATTGCCTTTCTCTGATGTGAAAGTTGTCYCTTGCACAGTATGAAAGCACAGTCTATAAGACAGAAAGTCCATTAATACTTCATAACATGCTTGTTTAGTGAGGAAGTAGGTCATTGTAAATTCTGATGACCCTGAATAAAGAGGAAAAAATGACTAGCCTGATGCTCAAGGCAAGCACAAATTAGCTGAAATGCTGAGAGTGAAGGAAATGAATAATCTGAGACTTGACCCATGCAATCATGAGGGGATGATTTAGAACATTTTGCTTAACAAAATGCACATGATTCTGTAGTTTGTGAAGGAGGCTCAGAAGAACTGTTTTGCATTAATTAGGGTGAAATAAGAGAAATAAATATGTTCGCTTTTCATGTCAGAAGCTAAAATGTTGAGGTCTGTTTGTACTAAAAATAATTCAAAAGGAGAAAATAGCAGTTCTGATTATACTGTATTATGCTAAAACCTGAGCCACTAGGTTGGCTTCTGCAGAGCTGTTGCTTATTGGATTATTATCATTATTATTTTTTTAAACAAATCCAGTTTAAGAGTTGTGAAGCTGAATATGAAAAAAAAATTATTCTTCTCTACCCATATTACTGGGGATGTGGGAAATGAAAATCTGTCCTTGGAAGCAAAGAATGCTTCTTAGACCAGGAGGAAAAAATTGATATTTCTTTTTTTTTCTAAGTAACTCTATTCCTCTTTAAAAAACATGTGCTCACCAAAAGGACATATAAATAGAAATTAATTWAAAAAAATTAAAATTGCAGTGTATCTGAATGATAATGCAGTTATTGTCTCATTAACTGGATGCCAAGAGAAGGCAGTGATAATTGTGTAGCTGCTGCTATGAAAATTTTCAGAATACATTATGAATGTTGTGCCTCATCCTGACAAAGTCAGTTCACAAAAGAGCAATAAGCACTCTCAGAGGAGCTTTATGTTTCAGGTACTAAAATCTTCCCTTAACAAGGATCCAAGACACGGATCAAAGTAGAACTACAGGGTGTATCACTCAAAATTCAATTTTCCTAAACTCAGGATTGCAKGKGTGTTGATATTTTGGATGTGGGTTWATTCCAGTATKTTTCAGGGAAAGTTCATGGTATGTGGTTTTTCAGCAGTGGTAAAATGCTTTTCATTATATGAGGTCTTGACAGTATTAGTGCCTGTATGTGTGTATATATACAGTATGCAAATTTATGTGTATAATGTATGTCATATAGATAAATACATATTTTCTCCCTCTTCTACATGTTTTTTAACAGCAAATCAGAGTCTCTGGACTATACTGCTGTGTTTCTGCTGTGGTTAGTGAGGTTTTTTGATTACATTTGTGTCCAAGTACCTTCCATTTTAGTTCAGTGAGTCCAGCTGGAATTAAACACATCTGAACATCAAAGCAGTTTTTTATAAGTCTGAACCCAAGTATAGAAGCTTTCTTTCTACAAATTYTGTTTCTTCATCAGGTTTGTGTACTTTGCCATGATGTGAGCAATGGATCATCAAGTTGGATTATTCACAGCTTCAATCACAGACCACCTGAATGCAGGGCTGCCTCTGAGATGGCAGAATAGGCTTGGACAAGAAAGCAGTGTATATACACCTCCTGGATAGATTGAGACTGTCGAGGCTCAGTTTCTTTTAATGCCATTTACAGCAATTTAGGTGGTGGAGAAAGCTGTGCTAAGGGACAATGCTAAACCACAGCRTACATGGAAAACTAATAATTTATTTTTAGAAGTTGGTAAGTCTCCTACACTGTTACACTTATATAAGTAAGCTCTTGCAAACAGAACAGCAAATGTGATTAATACTGTACTGTGACACACAACTCTGCCTGTTCTGTCGTTTTGGGTGGTTTTGCTTACCCCTTTCCCTATAGTGTTGCAGAGAATCAAATTCAAAGACATTTAATAGAAGTTAATTCTCCTCTACTTTTATGAAGTTTGTTGAGCTGGATAAAGAAAAGAAAATAAATCCAAAGCTATATTCAGTTACATAACTATTTTAAAATTCTGTGTCTTCCAAAGGCAGAGCAGTGATAACATTTCATCAGTGCCAAAGTGGCACGGTACATTGCTTTGGGATTCAGAAGAGTTGACCTGTGTCTCTCTGGCTTTATTCCTTGAAGTCCTTTGAAGTGTCATCTTTATGCTGTATGCCTGCATTTATTGCATTTCCTTATTGGTTAAATGCTGATTTTAGTATGTGGGGTCATGCATTTTGACCTCAAACATCCTATGTTACATTTGTAGCATGAGGATAATTAATGCAAAGGAAAAGCTCAGATCTGGAGTGGAAAATAACATCTCATATTTGGCCGTGTTCTTGTCTGTTCTGAACAGATCCGATGAATATCATTATATATTTTAGGGTCTTTCATATGGTACATAAAAAAATCATCTTGCTTTCTTAAAGTTTAAAAAAAATCAATATAACTAAATGGGTTTCCTTATTGTAATTGTGTTTGTTGTCTCCACCTGCACTGTGGGAATTTAATTACTTTGCACCTGGAACATGAAGTGTGCTGTATCTTCAGCATGAGCCTGGAAATCACAATAACCCTTACTTGTCCAGGGCCAGAAAGTACCTCAGGGTCTAAAGTGCCYGTTCAAGCAGAAGTAAAGACTAATGTGTAGATTGCACAACCAGAAGGAGCTGCAAGGATCATCTGGTGCCACTGTGTCGCTGAGATCAATATTATGTTCCTCACCTGACAATTCTCATCAAGGTTTTTGGCTCCCTCCCCGTGCAGCTACTGTTGATGGTGATTGCCTTTGACAACCACTGAAAGCAGCACAGAAAGAAGAAAAGCAAAATCTGTTTCTGCTCATCTATCCCAGAGTTTCCAAAGTGCCTTTCTGTATCCACTCTGGCACTGCTGTACCTGTGCTTTAAAATCCAGATTGATTTGTGTCTTTTAACGTAGAGGAAATTTGATTCTACCTTGTGAATGGATTTTCCCGTCATCATTAAGGCTCAGAGATGTTTGCTGTGACCTAGGTCACGCTGACCTTAATTAAAGACCAAATCACCGTGTCTCAGCTAACGTCACACACTATTTTGATAGTCCCCTGCTGCAGCAGTTCCTCAGAAAGATAGCAAACGAGAGCAGCACAGGCGAAGAAAAGACATGCGGTTAACTTGTTTCCAAAACATCTTTATTCAAATGTGATTTAAATTTCCTCAGTTATGGAAACATTTCCCATGGTATGATAGAAGTTCCTGTAACTACCATAAACATGCAAGACGGGAGGCGAATCTGGAGTATTTAATTTGTTTGTTTATTTTTGACAGCACTAACATGCATGTCTCATCCCAAATGCAGCATTCAACTTAGTCATTTTCCACCTACTCTCCCTTTTGTGTTGTTCTTTTTCTTTCCCCTGCAGCTCCTGTATTACATGCTCTTTTGTGCAGCCTGTAATTTCTTCCTTGCCTGGGGACCCAGTCTAGCATGGGATCAGGGCAGGCTGCCTGGGGCAATGCAGAAGGCAAAGGCAGTGTCCTTGTGGGGCACCACCTTGTCCCACTGCCATCCCTAGGGACAGGAGTGCCAGCCAGCAGGCACCACTGCATCCCGTCACACCAATCAGAGCAAGGTGGTTGGCAGCTCTGTAATTTGCGAATTTTGTTCTACTTTTCCTTTTGTGGATGTGCCATTAATTTTCTTTGAAAAACAAGGATTGTGGAGAAGAGAGGTTGTTTAATGGAGAGTGGGATATAGTACTTTTTGATATTTCAAGTATCAAGCTATTAGAACAAGTGGACAATACCAAATGTGGGGAGCATAGAAATTATTTATGTGCTGCAAAGTATTAATTTTGGGAGATGTTTAGAATTAAGGATTCATCTTGCAACCTTGTCTATAACTGTAAGGGACTTTCTTAGACATGTCTGTGATGGTCTTGGTGTTTTTATAATCGCCTTGGTCAGCATCCTGTTTTAATTTGAGTCTTTAAGGCAGTTGATTTGCTTTGAATATTTCTCYCAAGTATGAGTAATATAGACATTAATATAGTGAATATAATAATTTTTGTATTTTGAAATTTTATACATTTTCTTCTACTGTGAGTTAATTTATCAATATTTACAACAATTTATTTGTTTTATTATTTTTGTCCTGTATATTTACTTGCCAGTAATCTTTGTCTTCCCTGTTTACTTCAGTCCTTCAGTTGGGGTAGGAGATTATTTTTCCTTCATCCATAATAGGCATTTTCAGTGTCTTTATAATTATTGTGCTATAGTTTGTTTATTTTTATATGCTTTTTGTAGCATGTGAAATTATGATTTCTTGGGCTGTGAGGTGGTTTATTATTATTAATTTTGTTGGAATTGACTACTGGTAGTTGTTTGRATTTATCCCCTGAGTATTTTCAAACTGATCTAAGCACGTTGCTTGTGATGAGTTCTGTTATTGAATRCTAAATTAGTGTTGAAAGACTGGTAGAGAATCTTTTAAATATCATATTAATATTGCCTACAATATAAAATAGCAGGCAAGCCTCTAAAGAATTTATGAAAGAATAGTTGCTGAGTAACAGTTCTTTAAACCCACCTAGATCTTTTTTGAGATGCTTTTAGAATAAGTATTMATTTACTTTTAGTACACAGTCATTAAATACATTAATGAACTGTTCTAATTCTGGTTTTATGTCTTACTAGTTTAATTACTGCTAACTTTTTTGTTTGATYATTCTTTGATCATTGTGACATTTAATTAAAAAAAAACCACCTTATTTTAAGTGACATTCATTTAATCATTAATTTAACACATATAACARTTGTTCACTGGCAAGAAATGTTGAAAAGTCCTAGTAAAACTTACAGTATTTAAAAGCAKGGAAACACTTACTGTCTTTTCTGCTAAGTTTGATTATTGGTTTTTAAAACCTGAATAGATTATTGCTGCCTCTCATCTGATATTTAGTCGGTGTGTGCCAATCACAAACACCAGATTGTGTCATTTCCAYGCCAATAATCTGCCAAAACTGCTCTTGGGACCCAGCTAGTCTAACAGCTCYCTGTAAGACCTGCCTAACATCCCTCATATTTACCCACTGATTGCCTGGATTATCTATAAAGAAAACAAAACATAAAGATAYTTCATTTAATAGCAGTACAACTTTGATAATGTATGTAAACAAAGAGAGTTTCACTCCAGGCCTACTTTCCAAAGTCTAATAACTGCTTTTTTTTTATGGTGGGAACGTGACACAAAGTTGAAGCGATCTGCGTGGTAAAGTGACTACATGATGTTTATGTGTACTGTGTTCTTTACTGTCACAGTTCTACATTCATTTAGCAAACAACAGTTACTATTTTTGCCTAGGAAACAAAAATAAGATAACCATTTACAAGACTGTGAACTTTCAGGTACTGAAAACAAGGTGAAAGTAGCTTTGTAGTATTGCATAGCATTTTGCATTATTCTATTAAAGATGCTTTTGGGCTGAAAATACAGGAAATCCAGGGGAAAAGCATTTGCCTTTGTAGCATGTGAGTTACATTCCTAGCACACGTGATGCCTACTCCATCAGATTGCCACTTCTGGTGGGTAAGAGGAATGAAAATACAGAGACTGGTTTGAACTCTTCTTGTTGCTCAGCACAGTTTTAGCAGCATATGGCACAAATCTGAAAGACTACCAGTTGTCCAGCTGCACTTCAGTGGGAATTGYTTGATCTATTGGATGTGTAGGTTTTCATTAGACTGGCATTGTACATTATTACATCCTCACTGCCACTGCACCTACCCCTGYGTGTGAGGCTGCATCTGTGCTTCTTTGGTCGAAGGTTCTGCAGGTTGAGCTCAGCCWGTGGGCAGCTGGGTGAGACACCCTCCCTGCTCACTGTTGGGACAGCTTCCTCCAGCWGAAAGGCAGCCTGGTCACCAGCCACACTGGCTGGAAGATGTTAAGRACAATATTTTCCTTTTTCTGAGCTCTTCCCTCCACATGTTTTTTTATCTTGTTCCAAACCTGTTGAAAGATGACTGCTGTGTGTAATACTTGAGCTATGGTCACGTTGCACTTTGTAAAAGCRACATATTTGGTTCACTGCTACGAGCCACATCAAGCACTTCCAAGCCTGGATAGTTTTCAGTATGGCAGAAGTGGGATTCAGGGTAAACTATGCCTGTTTTCCTGAGGTAACTTTTCTCTAAGAGTGTTTTGTACACCTCAGTAGTTTACCTTAAAACAGAATTTTCTGACCATGGTGTGCAGCTATAACTTTGTCCCAGAGAGGGTAACAGCATCACAGCATGTTGTCGTCTGTGGCATCACAAAGAACATCTGAATTAAGGGTAGGAAAGTGGTAATAGCATTGAGAGTTATCTGTACTGGAGCATGTGATTTAATTTGGGAAGGGTTGCTTGGACACTTAATGATGTAGTRTGCTGGCAGTGATAAATGACCACTACTTTTCCATTGAGTTTTGTGTCCTTGGTCAAAGAAATTTTTTCCCTGAGGCTTTAAACTTTGGGGCTTTGGATTTTTGCTCTTGCAATTTTGTGGTTAGCTGTCTGCCACACAGATCCACCTTTAAAGGATGTGTAGCACAATKTGTAAAACACCAATGTCTCTCACATACCTGTCATGCTCATTAGTCGCAGACTGTGTCACTGATTTGTAGTGCTTGCATTTTAGTATATGGCAGTGCAGCTCATTATTTGCTAAAATGGTGTTTTGTTTAAGCATTTACCAMACTAATAAAATAGTGCTTTTTGAGCAGGATGTGTTTTGATTAAGATGAAACAGCCATTATTCATCAATTACTACTTTATATGTGAGTTGCTTCTTAGTATTGTAGGGCTTATTCACAGCAGTGTTAACTGTTTGATCTTTAAAAAAATATTTGGGATTAGATAGGTATAGATATATTAGATATGTATTTTCTGTAGTTTTAGAATTTTATCTTTTCTGGTATTAAATGGGTCATTTGTTTTCCCAGACTACATGTAGCATTCTAAAGTCTAAATGTATTKATATATATATAACTTGTTATTCATAAAAGCATATGTGAAAGCAATGATTGAAGCCAAAGTTTGGAGACATTGGTGAGTTCTACTCACCAATTGGTGAGAGATGCAACTCTTCAGTATTAAACCATGTGAAACGTTCCTGGTGTGTAATTGCAGTAACTGGAAATTATGTTTTTAAAAACTATGAATGCTTCAATGCACTTTTATTCTGTAAATAAAATATACTTCAGTGGAACATGGATGAAACTTGATGTGTTAATTGACCAGAATGTTCCTGCTGGTGGATCTATGTTGTGGAAAGTGACTARATAGCATTGACTTTTCCTGCCTTAGTATGCTATTTGAATGTGTAACAAATAGAAAYATATCTCATGAATTCAATCTTCTATGTCATTGCTTGTTTATAAAACACTTATTATGTTTTCAGTACCTGAATCCAGTGAAATTGCTTGAAAATATTGAAGGCACTGAACTGAAGCTCTTGGGTGAATCATATTATTTTAGAGAAATTTGTCTGAATTGAATGGCATTTCTTTTCAAAGCTCTTTTCAAGGAAGCAGATAAGGGACAGGGCAACAGGGTGGGCTCTCACTGCCTGGATCCCAGCCCCACAGCCCAGAGATCATAACCAAGACCATAAGGCAAAATCATGGCAAGGAGACAGGAGCAGGGTTAATCCAAAAATCCCGTCCCTGGGTCAGGATCACATCCAGCAGTTGCTGGGCTCACCCACGGTGATGAGGCAGGGCTGAGGTCCAGTCAGTGCGCAGCTCAAGGTCTGTGGTCAGGCACAGCTTAACTGGAGCCCTGCATTCCTCCAGCCCAGCACAGGAGGAGTTAAAGGTCCCARGCTGTGCCTGTGTAGGTGTCCTGTGCCTGGGGATGTCAGCAGAAGCCCCAGGTGAGTCTGGGGAGGGCTGCTAGGATTTGTGAGTGTGCTCAAATCCCTGTCACATCAKCTTCTCTCTCCTCAGCCACAAAGCCAGACATTTCATTACATAAAAGTTGTTCAGGCATGGTTTCTCCTTCATAACCCCATGCTGGCTAATCCCAGTCATCTTCTCGTCCTTCATAGGGTTGGAAATGGTTTCCAGGAGGATTTGGACTATCATCTGCTGGGGATCAAGGTGATGTTGCCTTCCTTGAAGACAGGAGTGAGCTTTGCTTTCTTCTAGAACTCCAGAACCTCTGCTGGTCCCATGAGTTTTTAAAGATACTCAAGAGTGGCTTTGCAATGCTATCAGAAAGCTCTCAGCTCTTGTGGTTGTATCCGATCATGTCTTGAATTGGACTGTCAATTGGATGTTTGCTGAGATCTTTAACAAACCAATGAGAAAAATAGTGTGCTGAATTCTTTTGCCTCTGAGGCCATCTCAGGGCATTCTGATTTAGAAAAGGTAACCTGGATTCTGCAGTGTGCAAATGTGGAGAGAATATAAATCAAAATATAGTTTTTGATGTAGAAATGGCAGATAGCTTTTTGAAAAAAACCCAACATTTTCTTAACAAGAGAGGACCAAATTAATTCCTCATATAAAATTGTTGATTTTGGTTGTGGTGTTGTACCTAAGACAATGGCCCAGAATGCKTCTCCAGTTTCAGAACTAAAAAACTCCATTTCTGTGGTAAACTTTTGCTAGCATAAAGTGCCCTTCATATTTATTAATTACCTTGTCTCTTTAGGATGAAGTCAGACYCTAAAAGACAGTTTCCTGTTATCTGAGAGTCTGTAACTTCCCAGTGCAGGATGGGATGAAAGGAAGAATGTWGAGATTTTGCTGGAAGAAAAAAAAAAACAAACTAGGAAATATTCTGTGGGGCTCTGTAGCAGTGGGCTGCTTGGAGTTGTCTATAAACTTTTTTTGTTGTTTGGGAGGCATTAAGCATGCTCATCACAGTGCTAATTAGAGAAAGGTCTGTCCACGCTGGTGACTGGAGTGGGGATACACCTGCCCTCAGCCACACCCGCAAAAAGTGAGCAGCTCCACAAAACAATAAAAAGTCATAGAAGGGTTTTCTCTGTCAATCTATGAAGTATTTTTGCTGAACATTGTTTCTGAGTGGGARCAGATCWAGAGTAACAATATTTATTTYCTGRCAAGCATGAATTTCTTTCCTATTCMTTGCTGGTTTACTCTGCATCWGGGTCTGCRTTTGCCTTGGTAAAGGTGATGTCCTCGTGCACAGCTCGTACCTCTGTGCTTTCCTCTCAGTGCTGCCCAGCCAGCTGCCTCTCGTGGCCATAATATTGCTGCTCCTTCCTTCTACTGAAGAGTGCCTGGCAAAGGACCACTTTGAACTAATTCACTGTCCACTTTTGTGTCACCTCCATGGAGGTCACACCTCCTGTTCAGTGCAAAGAAGTGGAGATGGAGGAAGCATAGGAAGACTAAAGAAAGTGGCCACAGTTTCGAATGTATACACAACAGCAAATCAAAGAATCTTCAGAGCARCCAGCTGAAAAATATCAGCAAAGTAATAGAATAAAGGGGAACTAATAGAACCTAGGAATTTTTAAGCCTTGGCTGGAAGAAGCAAAGTTCCTCACTCATTGCAATTCTGYTCTGGCACTTTGAGCCATTACTCATTTTGTCCCTTTTTGGCATTTTAAGCAATGGTTGTGGTGTTTTCTGCCTGTCCTGTAACCATTGCATTCGGCTCCCTTCATTGTGGTTTGGGGCCAGCATTTAAAGAGCTCTCCTGTGAGCTGCTGATCATATTCTTTCTCATCCTCCTGCTTCAAGCAGTCCTGTTGGCAGGGGCCAGAGCCAACTTAGTGCTCCTGCTAAAGCCAGATCTACTGGTGTTGCCCATCTAACTGGCCATTCAGTGACTGACTGCTGTCACTTTTGTAGGTGTCTGAAGTTTTCTGTAAGTATCAACTCTTCGCCATGAAGCCTCTTGTCTGCAGGATGTCTCAGAAAACTGCTTGGAGAGGAGCTGTGTRCAGAGTGATGAACTTGTGCTGAAATGAATTTGGGAGAGTTGGAAGAGCTTAGGTTTGCCTGTGTTGTTCTTCAGCGTCCCATAAAAATGTCTAATGAGCAGTGGGAGGGGAGAAGGAAAGGAGTCAGTTTGTGTTCTCTCTTAGAGTCACTGGATAACTGCAGATTCCTAGCTGTGATTTTGTCTTTTGCTCAAAGAGAAAAGTACATTGGCAACCTTTTTCTGCAGTAGGTGGTGAATAACAAGGTAGCAGTGTTTATTGATCAGATGGGATATTCAAAGCAGAGATAATGAATGCCTGTTGTAGGGAACTGAGAAACTCTCACTATGAATGTGATTGACTGGTTAGTAAAACAGAGCAAGGGCTGTTCTACATTCCCAGAGGTGAATGTGGATAGTGYCCTTATACTCAAATTCACTAACTTGAATTTGAGATCAGTGTTAAGTGAAGAAAAATTAGTGTGTATGCAGATTTACAGATTTGGGATATTGTATTTTAGACAAAGCATGTCTGAAAAGCAAAGTAAATCTGATATTCTCTGTGGKGCTGAGACCTGCTTCCCTTAGATAGCACATTACTTTGCAATACGTGGATGCTCCAGCAGCTTTCTCTGATTAAGAAGGGTTGGTGTGAGAGAAATACTGCTCCAAGTCTTCTTTCCTGTAGTATTACTTTATATCTTCATGRTGTATTGTGAAATCTTTCTAATGACAGGTTTTACTATTAAAAGGTAGGTTGGTTGCAGGGCGAAACTTACTTTGCWGTAAAACATAACTTGTATTAGCAACTGAAACTGATGGGTTTAAGTAGGAATTTTCTTTTTATACTGGATCATTTTTATTGTGGAAACTAAGAAAATAGCCATTCCATGTAGAAAAGGAATCCTGCAAGTCATGTGCACTTTCTGCATTGTTCATATTCCTGCTTAGGAGCATTATGATGTAATTTTTCTATTATCTTAGAATATGTCAGGTTCAAAACAGGCATCTTTTATAAAGACAGGCAGGAGACTAAAAGCATTAGAGAAGGGAAATAGTTCTTTTATTTTTGTTGCTACGTGTGCATCAGAATTTGCAAAAAGAGATTGTATTTTCAWGTGACTATTTCTAATTTATCCATARTGCTCCAATAATATTCYAGTCACATTTGCGAATAAAGTCAGAAATTAATAAATACAATATTACTGCAATCCTCTGGAAATTGTTTTCTTTCCTTCATATTATTAGTAACTTTGCACATAGGAAGGCCTGTCAGTTTTTGCAAAGCATCATGATGTATTTCAATAATAGATTCACAACTTTTTGTTTATAAAATATGTAGAAATGTCGTATACAAACTACAAAGGAATTCATCAGACGTGTTAAATGCAAAATCTAGTCATAAGGCAGAGGTGTAGCTAATAATAGGCAAAGTTATCATGGAAATGACATTATTCCGAGTTTAGCGACTTCTGTTTGTSTTCATGTTCACAGTATTAAATCAATTTGATTTTTCAAATGCACTCTTTGTAAGGGAAAACTTTGTCRTGCTCACTGCCAGCATTTAATTTTCCCTGTGCAATCATAACCTCAAAGCAACTTCTTGTCTGGTGCACAAAATTTGTAGGTTCATCCACCAAGCCATATCTCTAGAGAATATTGCGAATGCAAGAAAGTGTAAATAAAGAGCAATAAAGATATTTCAAAATATGTCAGAAAATGACAGTAAGGAATGTAAATTTTTTACTTTGAATATTACCCAATCATAAGCTTAAAATTGTAATTTAGTTAAAATAACATTTGCCTTAGATGCACAATAGTCTAGCTGTAAAATATTTTATGGAGCTATCTCAATTCACCTTGTGATTGTGCYTGTTGTAGTTGCAATTTTTTCCTGCTACTCATTCTGCTAATTAGCATGCTTTATCAGCAGTTTTGGAATCTATTTGCAAAGTTAATTAGCCTAACTGATAACGTTTCATCTGTGCAAGTGTTTTTTAAAGCATTGCAGAATGCCTTTGTGTGCAGTTACACTGGTCAGATAGGAGTTTGAAGAACATATGCCTAAAAGTATGCAATTTGTTTGAGACAGCAACTAGAGAGAGTTATCCAACCAATCTCCCCATCCCTGCATGCTGGATCCTTGTTTCAGCACTTGAGTTACTTCAGGACTTTCAGAGAGTCTGTAAGGACATTTGACATCCAGGTTATAAAAACACTCASGGAGGACAAGGCTATCATAGAGAAACAATTTCAGTATCCCTGTTCAGTGAAGAGGAAACTGAAGATCTYACATTAAAATCCTTCTTGGAAGGATGGGGGAGGGAGAGCATGTATCGATTGGTCTGAAATTGACCTTGGTTCCTGGCCACTGTGAGATACACAATGTGAAAATAAACTTTAAAAAAGTTTCTAAAAAGGGTCACACCAACTTTAGGTCTGAAAACTCAGTGTCTTCATGAGGCAAAACCCGAAGCTGTAAAAATAGAGAATGAGATAAACACATTCTATTTTGAAAGAAACAAAAGGAAGTATTTCCYTCAAAGTATGTTAAGCTGACTGAAGGCATCAATAAATGAGGCTGATTTCATTGACAGCTCTATCCCTTTGAAGGAGTCCATTGCCTMAACCTTTTCAGTGAACTTAGAAGCTGGGAGGGAAGATCTGTGCATGGATAAACAGGKCTTTGAAAGACAAGGAACAGAATGTAAGAGTGAAAGAACAGAACAAGTCTGGAGCCATGGAAGATTTCCCTGGGCAAGTGCCTCCATTTGTTTAATCACTGCTCTCAGGTAGTTTGAGAGCAACAGGYTATTCATAACAAAGCTGTGTGGGATTTTAGGTACCTGTCATGTTCATGGTGCTCTACCGGGGTTGTCACTATTGCTGGCATGAAGAGAAAGTGATGGAGAAAAGGAGGCTCAGGGGAAACCTCCTCACCCTGTACAATTACCTGAAAGGAGGTTTTAGATAGATGAGTGTGGCTCTCTTCTCCCAAGTAACAAGCAAGAGGACAAGAGGGATGGCACCAAGTTGTGACAGGGGGCGATTTGGATGGGATATTAGGAAAAATGTCTTTGCTGAAAAGGTGGTCAGGCACTGGAACAGGCTGCCAGGAAGTGGTGGAATCATCATCCCTGGAARTGTTCAAAAYACATGCAGATGTGGCACTTAGGGACACAGTTTAGTGGTGACCATGGTGGTGCTGGGCRAATGCTTGGACYTGATGATCTTGGAAGTCTTTCCCACCCCTAACAACTCCATGACTCTGTGATTCTGTTCCATGAATTGGAGGTACTGTGCTTACTTTTAAGGTGTGATTTAGAATATATTCCCACAAACCATGTGGTTTAGAAAAAGCTGCTTGAGGCTGCCCAAGATGCTTCACACTGGGCTTTGGAATAGAAGGCCTGACCTGACAAATGACATCTTGACAGTTTTGAGGCACGAAGGAGAGGAAAATGACATCTTTTATGTACAGATGGAATGAATTGGCAGCATGAAGAGGTTTTAATATTCACTGCATTCCTTCCTGAGTGTAAACCAATTTAAGTAGTTTCTTTGTCCTACCTTTCTGACTCTTGACAGCATTTGCCTGACACCAGAAAATAGAACTTTCCGGTTTCCTGAGAGAAAATTTTCCTGTTAGATGACTTTCAATTAAAAATTAACCCTAATACTGATAAGAGATTACAAGATATTTCAAAATGGTAAASAAGTTCTTTAAAAGACATTACAAACAATTCTAAGAGTGTCATAATTAATAACTCCAACTCTGAGGACATTCTGGAATCAGTTTAATCCAACTGTAGGTCATCGCTTTTCTCACTTATACACCATTATCATTATCCTCCCTTCTGTTCCAACACATTCTTTGAGAACTATATAGCCAAAGACCACTAATTCTTAACACAGGCTGCCAAATTGTGAAAAATGAGCTTGATAAAAGTTTCTCATAATCATTAGACAAGCAGAAAAAGTACTTGAGTATATCCTATTAAAAAATTTATCCAGATCATTATGAACACTGATAAAGAAAAGTATTACCTAAGGAAAAAATACAAATGTATAAATCAGAATTTCATCTAGAGATCATAAGAAATACAATTTCAAAATGTCTATCAAATAGATTAAAGCACATATTGATTGCCAGCTGTTTGCAGTGCAATGGAAAAATTACACTGAGCGTATGTTCTTACTGTAATTTACCCATGTAATTCTAAACTGCCCATTGATTTTAATTTCCATATATATTGATAACTGAGAGTATGTAGCATATTAATATGCAGTGCAGTTACACATGGTATAAACTGCAATAATTGGGAAGAAATCTGAAATCAATGTTAGGTTTTGAAGGTTAGGCATATCAGTACATGAATAATGAGCATAAAGWTTGTCAGTTTATTTAACTGTCCTTCCTTCTCCTGGTAGCTTTTGAATCTATTCATTAATTTCTATAAAACTTGCCAGAAGGGGAGATGTTTAKAGATATATGAAGATATTTCATGAAGTCTGATAGATAATAATGTGAAATAAACATCATGAAGACTGCTARACAGTACAGGAGAGATAGGCTAGTAATAATAATTTGGAGAGTTTTTTGTTGTTTTTATTTTATGGTCTTATTTTTTTCTTATAGCACACTAGTACTCACCCCGATATGAGATCCAGGACTTAAAAATGAATCTCAGTCTTTTTGAGAGAACATTTTAAGATCAGTTTTAGTAGTAAAGAAATTAAATTATCCCAGAGGTGCATGTAAACACRAAAGACTTCTCTGCAGGCAGGCAGGAGAGTGCTGCCTGATTCCTTCCCATTAAAGAGAACATGAGTTCCCCTCTGGCAAAAAAAAAATAATTTTAGATTCAAAATATGAAGAGTCATTAATTAGAGTTAATTATATTGATTATATGTGTTACACAGAAGTCATGTAAAGGGACTATAACTCTGATTCTTGTTTCTAGATTATTTTTCCTGGGTTTGATTAAAGAGCTTACAGTTTATGGTCTGTTTTTATCTACACTGTCATATAGATAGGGTCTGTGTATGCCCAGAGCTGAATAAAATAAATCCAGTCATTCYACAGAACAGCTTAGAGCTATGAGAAAGTTCAATCTGTAATAATGATAAAAAGAAAATCACATCAAATAACATAGATGCTACAAAAAAGAAATATCCTGCTGCTGTCCTCAATGCTCTGATTGCAAAAGCTACAAAGAGAATCACACATACCAATTAAAAAACAACATCACMACTTCCTGGCTTGTAAAATGACATCAATTTCCCTTTCACAAAGGGACTCTTTACCAATTTTATTTTAGCAATGAAAATGTGGAACCGTCTGGGATACTGAGTAATTAAAATATTTTATTTTTTTTGCTTCTCAGTTGTTTTGAGAAGTCTTAGATTGGTGGAGTTTTTTTGGTTGGTTTTTGGTTTTCCTTTTAATTGAGTTGTTTCTTGCAAAACTGCAACTTGTTTTTTCACTTACCTGCTGTAAAACATTTGACATTCTCTTGATATAGATAAAAAGTCTGAGGATACTGGATCTTCCTGTTTCTTCTCTTCTTGTGTAGTGTGTTCTTGTTGTGGCCTTCGTAGGYGTTTAAGGATTTAAATATCTTTGACCTTTCAGGCCATTAAAATAATTTTGCAGTGATTTAACAAATTGATTTTTACTTTGAATTTTTGAGGAAGTAAGTATGCAATTACCCATATTCTCTCTGTCCTTCAACCAGTCATGTTCTGTACCTGAATAACTTTAATTCATAAACTTTTACCATCATCTCTAAAACAGAAATAGAAGAGATTGCTACATTTCTTCATGAAACACAGGAACGTTCATAATAAAGATGCCAACCTAGTGAGCTCACTAAATGCAGGAAAAGGCCAGGTGTTATTTTCTGTGACAGCAGCTGGTAGACCAGGATCACTAGTTTTAGGCCAGCTGTAAAAATTTTTGCCCTCTAATTTTGCTTCTTCCCAAACTGTTTGTTTTTGAAACAGAGGTTACCATATGGCAAAATGTCTCCCATTTTCAAATTTACCATCCTATTTGTGAGCTATGACATAGCTATGGATATTGTTAACACTGGAATGTATTAAAGTGTTGGACTTCTATAGGTCTGGAAATGTGAAAGAAGAAAATGTCAACATTGTATGACTGGCCAGAGCTCCATGTTCAAGGGTTTTGCATGGAATTGCTGGAGAACCTTCTGAACACATCTGCTTAAAATGATGGTATTGGGCACAGTGCATGGTGACCAAGGGAATGACTAATTTACATGGTGGCAAAACATTTCCTTATAAAATGCTGCTTTTCAGTTCCACCCAGCATTTGCCCAGTTCTTTTTAGCTGAATTATATCTGAATCTAAAGCTCTACAGGTTCCAAAACAGCACAGACTTGTTCCCTAGCTTGGCTGGTCACACCACAAACCATCACATGAAAGATCAGATGGAGGGAGAGACGATTCATCTTTGCGGAGCTAAAGAATTTGCACTTTGGCAGTGATGTATGAATTCTTTCTTCTCACATTAATTTCCATGCAGACATTATAAATGATAGCCTTTTATGCCCACCCCTCAGCTTCCATTTCCTCTGTTTTCTTACCCAGAAGAAAAGTGAAATTTAACTACTGAAAAAATTATTAATTGTTTATGTTGGTTTTGTTGTTAAAAATACTGTTAATGCAAGAATTCAGGAAGGATATTTACAATGTCTAAGAGGAAAGAAATGTGGCATAGTAACTCATAAACTGGAACATTTCCATGCAGGGAAAATCTGTAGAGAATATGATTTTTATATTCAGTATTTGAACAACCATTTATAAGATATTTAACAAATGATTTATGCCTCAGTCAGAATCAGGAGTCTGTATTATAATTCTTCTCTTYTTCTATAGCATAGTGCTTTTTTGCRTGCATATACCTTTGTGGGCACTTTYATCAGCTGGACTTTCATATGATACACTTCATTTTTTTGCGCAGCTCAGTGAACTGTAGTAGTCTCTYGAGAAATTAGTCATAGCTACTTAACTTTGTCTTCATTTGCTTTTAAATACAGTCTACTTTGATAGTGAAGCACTAGAYATCTGATTACTTGATACTCACTGATCCTGAAAAATACCTGTAACTTGAATGCAAAATTGCCCCATTGCCTGGAAGCGCGTGCTTTTTTCTTTAGGTCAGAAGAGATTGAGGAGACATCAGCCATGATTATGTTCCTTAAGTGATTAGAGATACTTCCTGGTGGTGTCTTGATGTTCCTTGGGTTCATTTTTGGCTCATATTTAGATCACCTTCTGTAGACATTGAATTTATTCATGGATAAAACAGAAGCTTCAGTGCAGTGTGCAGTTGATGGATATATCTGAAGGGATGCAGATGGCCCATGAGATGGATTTGCCTCTCTCTCCACTCTGACTGTACAGAGAGATGGGAACTTCTGCTGTGCAGCTCAGTGTTTCCATATGGTGAATTGAGGGGAAGTTTAGTAGAATTTGTGTATCTTGTGGGTTTTGGGAGTTTTGGTCATATAGTGTCTGTTTGTAAAGGGTGTGAACCAGGTTCGTGCAGAACTGTCTTTGAGGTCCCCCTGGTCTTTTTCTGATACTGAGTTACCGTCGCTAGTTGCAGTCTTTTCCACAACTCAGGCTTGTCCTCCTGGAAGGAGGAAGCCCTAACCATATTGCGTAGTCTGTTCCTGAAGTCTCTACAGAGGTTCTCAGCTACAGTTTTATCTGCACAGTTATCAGAGCTATCACAGAATGATGGATAATTTTTTACTAGAAGATCCACCACAGCTTTTCTTAATATACAGGGTTGGGGGAATGCAGGGATGAAGAGAGAGAGAGAGAAAAAAAAAACCAAAACAGGGGAAAAAACCTGCAGAGTTCTAGCCYAGAGAAGTGACAAGGTAGAAGATTGGTCTGACTCAGGATTTCATTCCAAATGCTGTGGTACAGGTAGGATTCACAGCATGGCATCTTCCCAGAGCAGGTGCCTGAACAGAAGAAACCTTTTTTTGGTTGCATATTGATTAGAGTACTTGCTTAAGAAGTGGGAAGTTAATTTTATTTTGGACTGAGGAAAACTTTGAACCTGTCTCTTTTGGGAGAATGCCCATGAACAAACCTGGGATGTGTCCAGCTCATGTGTTGAAACTGGTCCGCAGTTCAGAGGAAAATACAGGTTTGGGACAGGAGAGATATTCAGCAAGGAGYATATAGGTTGCTTGTTTTGTTTAGTAATGTTAATTGCACTTACTATTGAACACTCTATTGACAGTATGCATTTCACTCAACAGCAGAAATATTTATTCAAGCCAGAAAAAATACAGGCAAAAAAACCCCAAAACTGGTTATAAGCCAGTTCATACATTTCTTGAATTTTTCCTCAGTTAATCCCTTAGTGACATGTTCCTGCATGAACTCCATGTTGCCAAAATAATTAAGTCTGTTTTAAACACAGCRTATTCACTTACACATTTACATGTTAGATCTACACGAAGTATGGCAGTGGCTGAGATATCTTGCCTTGTCTTTGAACAGCATAATTCAGGTACTGGAAGCCATCACAGAGCTTCATGTGGGCTGAATTACCCCATTGAATATCTGAAAAGCCTGGTTAATTAGCTTCCTTGCCTGTCAGTCACTTGTTTCCATCTATTTTCTTACTTCAACTAGTTCAGTCATAAAACTGYAATTTGTTTTTCTATGACTGTGAAGATGATACTTATAATTTACTCCTCCATCTACCCATTACAGTATTTTTTAATTTTGATTGATTATATTCCTGAAGTTTTGCTTTAAATGATCTATAACTTTACGAAGGTGCACAATTAATGTATTAAGTGTATGTGTGGCCTTTCAACAGTGACATCTACCTAGAGATAGCACACACTTGGTTTCAGTTCAATTTAGTGATCATTTTGTTACTAAACTTTCCTACTGCATATCTCAGCATTTTCTGTGCCCAGCAATCTTTATTTTCAGGCATTTCTTCCTACTTCATAATTGCATTTCAAACCCCAGCAATGATTGCCAGTTGGAAGACCCTACACTGCGATCTGTCACACAAGATCCTTGTTCACTAATCCAGGTCTGCTGACATCAAAGCAGAACCAAGCAATTGGATTTACAAGAAATATAAAATACATGAAGGTCAAATGTTTTACCGTACACCATAATCTCATATGTTTGTGGGAGTTTTTTTAGATTATTGGCTGTTGTGAAATGCTTAATCTAAAATTATTTCTTATCCCTGTATTTCATAACAGAGGTTCTTTGGAGAAAGTGATACATGTAGATTTTTCTCATTGTTTTTAGATTTATCTATTTTAGAAGAAATTAAGAACTCAGATGTTGCTTTTAGAAACATTATAATGCCATGACCTTAAAGTTTTAGGGAAAGAAAGAGAAGTTCTACCAAATTGAAAGCATCAATCATTTTTGCAGTAAAGGTGGATAGCTCCCGCTTTTAGCTTTGTGGAGCCGTGAGAGGTGAGATGTCAGAAATGTCACCAATGGAGGAACAATTGTTGCACATAATGATGTTAAAAATTGTGAGGAAAACAAAAGTATATATTTAAATCTTGCATTTTAAACTTTCCATTTATAAAAGGAACATTAAAACTCCATGACTTTTTCTAGTGAATGAAATATATTCTACAAGGAGATAGATTACTGTTAATAGGACAATTTGTSTTTTTTTCTCTACCACTGTAGCACACTGTTGGACTTTTTTTCTGTCTCTTTCACTACTACCAATTCACAAAAGATAGCCTGCTACCTAGGTACACCAAAACCAAACTCCATGAATGATCTCCAGGGAAATCTGTCATAAACCTCATGATTAGATTAGCTGTGGAGAATTAATGAAATTTTTGCCCCCTTTCTTCCTCCTTCCCTTCCAGACCATGAGTACTACGATATCATGTAATGCCTGTAACAGGGTCCAGGATACACCAGGGTCTCACAGATAGCGACGACAGAGACTTGCTCTGAGCAGACTGCAGCTGTATCTCAACTTCAATTTAATATTATCTTTATTATTACTTTTATTATTGAATTAGGAATTGGCTTCATTACTTTACTGTGTTTCTTTTGCTCTGAGTGATCTGGAGTGGATAAATGTGTTTCTTTTATTTGCAGCAATAAGCTGGGCACAGTTAAAAGTATTAGCATCACTACACAGTACTGTGTCCTTTTCAAAGGTCAAGTGCAGAAAAGGCTTTGATTTTTTAAGCAAACTTATTTCTTACGTTTGTGGGTTGTTGCAGAAGGCATCTGATGCTGCATGACCCCCCAAATCTGAAATCTTTAAATTCTGTGTTTTAGGCCAATGAAATTATTTGGTAGTAGTGAAAAGTATATTTGAGTAGACAAATGTCAGATCTCTGTCCTTAAACATTGCTTTATCTTCACCGAGGTTGCTATTTATAGCTGGCTGATGGATAGCAGTGGATCAGGCTGAGGTAAAATGCAGGTCAGGCTTTTCATGTGTGTCGGTGAAACTTTTCACCCCTTCAAAATGTGGCACTGCCAAATAAAACGTCTTGCCAAAAGAACATAGCAATAACATGGCTTCCAGTATTGTTATTAGGAGCCAGAGCTATTGTTCTACATCAGTGGGTGATGATCCCACCTAATTAATACTCAGCAGTGGAGGTCTAACATGAACTGAATTTCTTTTTTCAGAAAATGTGTTCCTCATTGAGTAGGCAAACATGCTCATTTTCATTCCTGCTTAATCCTAAATAAAAACAGTATCCAGCCTAGCTGATTCTATGATTCTATTATTGCTTGGGATTTTGCCACTAATTTTAAAGGCTTTTCGAAAGGTTAACCTTTGCTAGAAAACAAACAAAAGCAAAATACATAACTGTAGCGATCTTTCATTGCAAGCTAGGATTAGCTTCCGTTAATACATTTATGTATATAAATTCCCTGACACTTTTTTTTTAATCCCCCTAGATACTGGCAAATGTAATAATTTTTATCTGCGGGAACCTGGCTGGAGCGTACCACAAGCACCTCATGGAGCTCGCGCTGCAGCAAACGTATCAGGACACGTGCAACTGCATCAAATCCCGGATCAAGCTGGAATTTGAGAAAAGGCAACAGGTAAAGTAACATCCATGTCTGGGTCTGCTTTTCTGTTTTCACACTGTCYCCTGATTAATCGCTGTGTAATCCAGCTTGTTAATTGAAAAAGGCAGGATGAATTACTTAAAGAAGTACGCAGTCGTTTGAACACAGTTATAYGCAATTTTCATCTGAATGTAAGAAAGTGTTATAGTTGTGTCTGTTGTCAAATWATATTTTTCTCACTTGTTCTATGAAAATATTTTATGATAAAGCAAGTTAAAAATGCTGTGCAGGTTCTGTTTGCACACCATCTCTTTTGTTGTCCTCATGGAATGAGCTGTAAGAGGTACACGTGCACTTTTGGAAATCTTCAATTCTTCATGCCCAAACCAATCCTGCAAATCACTGCAAAAAGACTTTACTGCACTGTTTTTGGAAAATATTTGAATCCACAACACTGATGAATCATGTGATAYAGTTCCAGGGGTCAGGTTTGTTAAGAGGAGCTAGGGGAATTGCATAATGATCCTATCTGTCATTTACTGCAGCAGTTGAATAGAAGAATTCTCTGATTGCTTTATATAGTTCTTTTTCTCTTTGCAAGTTCTGTATGGAGCCTGTCATCCTGACAGCTTCATTTATGAGAATTTGAAATACAAATCAGTTCATCAAGTAGTAAAGAAGATAGGTGCGTTTTGCTTTGAAAGTCACCAAGACTTGAACTTCTATGAACTGTTAAGGATCAGAGAATAGTCTTCACTGACAAGTGTCCATTGTCACACAAAGTGTTGGTGTGCACCTCRTGTGTCCCAGCTGACCTTAACTGTCATACTACAAGTTAAATACCTGTAGTCATTTTAAATTAAGGTTTTCAAGGTCCATCACCATCAGTTCTTTTACATAAAAAGCAAATGAGAAATCCACACCAGGACTTTAACAGGTTTTGTGTTCAGAGCGCTATCCTTGATTGCATACTGGCTGAAGTTGCTACAAAACATTTYAAGTAATCTTTAGGAGAACAGTTTACAGTAATGCAAGTTTTKATGATTAGATGCAAAATCTGTGTAAGGTACTGTTGCAGGAGAGGTTTGCAAGAGCAGTCATTTGTGTTCAGTCATCTCAGGCAGTCATCCCTGCCTCAACAGCTTTGTAGGAAATGGGTGGACTTTGAGCACAGCTGTAARGGCCCAGGTTTCTACTGGGTTGCTTTTTGGTTGCTTGCTTTTCTTTGAGGCATAGGAAATGCTTTGGTTTATCTGCAAGAAGCAGGAGGGTTGTCTTACTGGACTCTGATTTCAAAGGATGCTTCCTGCAAGAAGGCAGTACTTACAGCAGACATGGTTCACGCTGATGTTTTCTGCAAATGTGCRTTATTTGCTGAACTCTGCTAGTTTCTGTGGAAAGACATAAATAAGTAGCTTTCGTGTATTGTCACTTCGGAATGTCTTACAGAAGTGATTGAGAACCTGACAGTGAAGAGAAACAAACTGTCAGGAACTGTGTGACAGATACTTCCTCCTTGKTGTTTGCAGGACTTGTGCTTCAAATACGCTRTAGCCTAGCAAGACAGAAAGAAGCAAAGACCATCTTTCACTGATAAATGTTGTTGCTCTTTTAGAACAATCAGGGAAATTGTAACTAATTTGTTATATATATTTGTGTCTTGTCACATGGCCATTTTGATAGGAACAAATGTGTCAAAGCAGTTAAGATGTTTACACAGCTCTCAGTACTGTATTGCAGGGCTGGGTTAGTAACAGAGGGGTCGACGTCTTATTGAACAGAAGTCAAATATTCTGTGGATGTCAATGGTCTTTTTGACCTCCAATGAGCTCAAAAAAGCTCATTAGATCTTCAGATCTTCTTCTGTAGATTTCTWTGGCCTTCATCCCCTCAACCTCTTAATATGTCCTTTATCTCCAGTCAACRTTTTTCCAGCCAAAAAATCAAGAAATGTACTTCCATATTGTCACACTTAGAAACATTAGATATTTAAATGTGAAAAGGTGAAATGAGGATTCATTTGATAAGGTGGCTTTTTTCTCCCCCYGACGATTAACACACTTCTTTGTTTGCAGACATGAGTTCAGAARTGGATGTACTTTAATCTGTCTTTCAACGCTTCTTGTTTTGCCAGGAAGATCCMGAAGAGCATCCACATAGTTAATATTCAGGAAGCAAGTCAATCATATTGGGGACTATTTTTAGGGAACTGGGATACAATGAAACAGTAGGAGCACTGTGCATTTTAAAAAGCATTGCTTTTGAWCAAAGCCTTTATTAGCCTGTAAAAGGTTGTAGCATGACCCTTGATTCTACATGTCTATTACAGGAAAAAGATTTAATTTAGTTTAATTTACTTTACATAAGCTACTTTTGTACAAGTGCAGATCGTAGGATGTGCTTCTAAGTCATTAGGGCTCCAGGTCAAATTTGCACATTTTCCCAGATCGTGGGCATCATGCCTTTTATAATTGTTTTTGAAAGATGTACAATTTATGTTTCAAATTATTCTGTGAATCTCCTTTTATTTATTTGAGAGTAGGCTCATACAAAATAGACAACTATTGTTTTTCAGTTTTTGGGTGGTTTGTTTTGTGTATCTTTGAATAGCCTTTTTGAGAACACCATTTTGGTAGCTCAGTAGATAAGTATCTTGAATTACCACTCMACAATTGTGCCAAAGAACTCAAGAGAAACACCAGATTCATTGTTTTCAAGTGAGACCAATGTACATTAGAATTTGGCGGAACAGGGGTCTGTGTGTTTGTACTGAGGTATAAGCTGGACTTACTGTACCCATGGCACTGTCTGTTTTGTCTCTTGGGGCACAGCAAAGGGATGGAAAACTGCAGGTGGTGACACCTCTCTRTAGGGCAGAGGTCACTTTTGAATTCCTGTAGTAAAAAGCAATACTTTCCAAGCTCACTTTGGTGTTTCTCACACACYTTTTATGTCTTTTCAACATTTATTAAAGAGAAATGTGAAGCTATTCTGACCTCTTTTTAATTTGCAGTCTTATTCCAAAGTACATATTTAAAATAGCCTTCCATAAAGTTGTTTGTCTCCCCGATAAAAGTCTGGCTGACAGTTTGTAGGGGTAATGACTCACTAGCTCTGAGTGCAAGATCCTAGCTCTGACAGCAGCATAATTGCTCTTCCCTCTCTCTTCTGGGGCTYTGCATCATGCCACACAGGAATATACACAGAGGGGTTTTTACAACATCACGGGGAGGTGTTGGTGAGGTGTTGGTGTTCAGTGGGTTCACTGGAAAGCTGCCTTTGAGAAGGGGGCAGTGTAATGATGGCTTTAGAAACAATGCCCAGGTAGCAGTGAACATGAATGAGGTTTCACATCTTTAAGTGGGATTTTAATTTTTTCACTGAAATGTGGTGAAGCAATGCCATTCATTAAAGGAACTGAAAGATTCCAAAATTGTTTTTAAATTAATGTAAAACAGAGAAACGTCATACATTTATGAGGCTTAAGGCTGTTAGTAAAGAGCAGAAATACTTAAATACATTGTTTGGAACTAATGTGTAAAATGTGGATTCCTGCAAGCTTATTTAATGATTTTAAAAGGTAAACTACAAATGTTTTCATGAATATAGAATAGTTTTTCTAAGAGCTTCCTCATTTTCCTTTACCTCATAGCTTCAAGGCTAGTAAACAGGCAAAACAAAAACTAATGTTGGTCTTTTCAATTTGCAATTTGATTTTTTACTTCAGCAGTGTTTTTAAGCATACGCATGTGTGCAGTGTCAGTCCTTTCTATTAATCTATGTGTCAGTACTAAAAATAAAACCTGTTCTGAGCTTGGTGGACCATTGGAAAGACGGACAGAATTTGCAAATAGGAACTGGAGAGAGTTCACTGAAGGGCTATAGGAGTACTGAGTAGTGCTCATGACAGATGATGAGGTTTGGAGAACTCAAGGTGTTTAGCCTGGAGAGGAAAAGGCTTGGAGGGAACAGCTGACATCTGCCTGCTACCAAAAGAGTTTACACAATACTGGTGGTCAGATTCTTCTGAAAGGCACACAGTGAAAGGATGAGAGGCAATAGACATTAGCTGTGACTGGATAAATCCTGGCTGGAAATAGGTAAATGATTCTCCCCCAAGAGAAGGGTTAAACACTGGAAAAGGCTACCTGAGAGGTGCTGGAATCTATGTGCAGGGAGATTGTGAAGTCTCAACTGGACCAGTTGTTATAGTTCAATTCTTGCTGTGGGCAAAAGAGAACTCACTATAAATGCAGAGCTCAGGATCTCATTAGGCTAATTAAAGTCTTAACAGTCTAATGAAAATACAAAAAAAAATGTTAATAATATTTTAGTTACAATAATAATAACAGTCACAGTCCATACTAACTAATTAACACAAAAAAAAGCATAAACAGGTGAAACTGTTATGCATAAAAAATTCAAGTATATCCCCCTTTGTCTCTAGTATGACCCTCAGCCTTCTGTAAATATGTAGCCACACAATACAGGACTGCCATTGCAATGTGCTTTATACTGAGTTTGCAGGGCCTCAGGGTCAAGGCTGTCTGAATTTTTTTGACCCTCTCAGAGCTTTGTTTGTACTTGAGTTAGCTGTAACAGCAGTATTTCTAATGACAAGGTGGCTACATCTAATTAATTTTACTTTTCTTAGGGCACAGTACAAACATAGGTATTACATAAATAATAGTAATGAATAACTACTCTGTGAAGAATGAGATATTTACAAATGTAGCATAGTGTGGAAAAATGCAGACCTGACATGACCATGGTAGCCTTAAGAAATGAACACTCAGAGTGTAGTGGGGAGCCATACAGGAATGTGATGATTGAGGGCTTGGCACTGGAGACTGCAGATGTATAAATAAATAGATCTATAAGGTCTGTAGTGACCAGTTGCCACTGGTCACCTGAAGAAATTCAGACCTGGACCTGGACATGAGTGCTTTTAGGGGGAGCAAAGAACAAGAGCGTAGAGTTGGAGACGAGCAAAAGAAAGAACAAAGTATAAATGTGTGTKATGAGAATCTAAAAGGTACTGCAAAGAGATCCTAGATTGAGGAAGAGGTAAACATCTGCATGAACATCAGCCTCATACTCCTCTTCACAAAGGACTTCAGATGCTGATGTCTTGCTGAAAGCCTCTCACCACCACTGCCAGGCTGAAACCCATCCCCACAGGAACAGTTAAAACATGAGCCTTTTACCAGAAAAATGTTATAAACTCAGAAGTGTATGCATAACAATTTAAACTATTATTACTATGAAGACCTTGCTTTGCTAATAWAGAAGTATTTATTTCTTAATTTGGTTTTCTTTTTCTTCTCAAATAATTAGAGCAGGAGTAATACTCATTCTTGATTTAGACTGTTAAGATTTCAGTTATGCTAAAAAGAAATGTAAACAATAAATTCTTAGCTTTATATGTGTGTGTGTTCATTATCAGGTTTGTTTCCTTTTAATCCATAACAAGATTTTGAATATTATGCTTCGTGTGTCCTTCTGGATCCTGAAGTGAATTTCAATATTTCTTGAGCAGAAAGCAGAGGTTTCACAGCAAAATGTCTCAAATTCATCAGGAAGATGTAAATACTGGTGTTTTGAGCCCACTTCCTTCTCAATTTTATTCCACTCAGAGCCGTACACTGCTGTCTCCCAGCTCTATTATCCCAGAGGGATTGTTTGTCCCATGGTRTCAGGCCCTGGTGGCACGTGCCAGGCAACTGCTGCCAGAACTGCAAATCAGGCCAAGGCAAGCTCAGAGAAGTCTGGASACCCAGTGTTGAATGCAGAGCTTGTGATGTTGTGGTAAAATTGTATTTTCTGGGCTACAGAAGCCCTGAGCAGCTTCACCTATTTTTGAAGCCACCCTTGTTTGGAACAAGACACTGGGCTACGGATCTGAAGAGGTCACCTCCAACCTGAATTTTTCAGTGAGTCTTGAGTTTTCTTTAATGTCTTTCCTAGAAGAGTGCTTTGAAATACAGGATTACTATGATTTCAGATGGAGAGAAATAATAAGATAAATGTCTTTTTGAACCATATCCTATACTGGCAAATGAATGTTGTTTATATCAACAAAAAATCATATCYGGTRCTACTGAAATTTTTCCAAGTTTCTYATACTGACTCTACTTACACAAATGTAATGCCAGGAATAATGTAGCTATTTTTGCTCATATTTATTGATGAGAATAATGGTAATTTTACAGGAGGAATGTGTGTTTGTTATGAGAAGTTGAATGATTTGAAAATCAAATAGATACGCATTGTCACTTCATTATGTTTGGGTTGTCCAGTCACTGAACAATTTGAAATGGACTAGATAGTCATGATKATACTACAATAAGAAGAGTCTGCAATTAATTTTCCCTCAAGAAAAGTAAGAATCTGAAACTTTGATTTCAAGTTTTATGTCCCAACGAAGACCAGTAGATCAAAAAGCCATAACAARGTAGGGTTAGGCGGTACAGAGGCTTCACACACCCCTGTCTGACCAGAGCTTGTGTAAGGTTGAGAATATACTCATTTCCTTGTCTGGAAAAGGCTCATGTGCTACATCACCACCTGCATCTGTTTCATATCCCTGGGGTTATTCTTTTGTAATRTTTCACTACTTACAAAGTTGCTTAGGAACTTCTGCCATGTAGAGATGGAGTAGAAAGGAGGAGTAATTGGCAGCTTTTCAGTTTTCCACTGTGGAAAACTCCAGAGGTCCAACAGTGTGGGGTTCTTCCCTTTCAGTGTTTTTTTCAGGGATCTGGGAAATGACCTTGAAATTTRCCTCAAAACACTATTGAGGGATGGCCACTTTCCCTAACCATTATTTTCCCTGTTTTGTTCTGTTAAATTGTTTGTAGGAGCTGTGAGAAACTCTTTTCATAGAAATAAGGCTTTGTCATGTTTTGAAATGTTAAAACATGCATTTCTCCCAGGGAAYGTGTATTTCACTGTTAGGGAGAGAGATGCCAATACTGGAAGTCTACTTAGCTGCATGAAGACACTCATATAGTCCACAATTCTGGAATTAATGGCTTAGCAAATGCCTTGTGTGAGTATCTACTGCAGAGATCAATAGAGAACCTGCAGTCCCTGCATGTAATCTTTATTCCTACCTCAGGACTTCATAGTGAGAAAAGGTCATTTACCATTTTGCAGTGAACTAGATGAGTGAGCTGCTGCTCAGTGTGTTGATCTGCAGTAATTTATTAAATCTAGCATACTCAGATAAACTGATGAGTCATGCTGCTTTGTTTTATGAGGAAAATGTGTAGTTTAAGCAAATACTAATTACCACATTTTCATAGATATCTTGATAATTTGGATGAAATACATAGCTGGCAGGCAAATGTTAATTTTGTCATGGCACCTGCAATTTTGTCAGCCACGTTACAAAAACTAAAATTAACARCTGAAAAATCATTCTTTTTAGAAAGACAATGTCTTTTGACARCGAGTCCAAAGTTTTCAATTGTTTCTTATTCCCATAATTAATTGCCTCATTTTTAAATTGTCATCTAACTTCCAGATAAAAGTTATTTAAGTCCAACTAGAGCCCTTTGTCCTTACTAACCTTGCTATATCTTTTTCAATTCTCCACATTAAACATTATTCTTTACAAATAGGAATTACAGGATATTGTGCCTGCAGACACTGCACATAGATCACACAGATTTTGATAATCCAGAGAGCTTTTCCACTCTTTTTTTTCACATACAGAATTGCTCAGTCATGTCATAAATATTTTTTATAATATTGTAAATAACTTAACYATCTTAAAGGATTTTCTGTAAGGAGGATTTTCCAGGCATTGTTCATTTGTGTGACCTTTTAATAATGCATGATTTCTTGTACCATTTTTATAGCAAGTATATCTGAACACACTGTTGTCAATTATKTTCACAATGAAGGTCCCATAAGGAGATAAAGACCCATTAAAAAATCTTCATATAAGACTGTAGGTCACATTAGCAGCAGCACCATGCTGGGAGATCCTGCTCATTGGGTTAAGTACCATGAACTCTGTATTTTTTCCAGAATTACTGCTTTTCAACATGCATGCTTCCATGTYGTAAATAGATGTTTTTCTTGTGAATTAATTTTATTTGGGTATTTTAAATACCTTCTGTGTCACTGCTTACAAAAAGTTAGTATTCCTCTAACATTGTTAGTAATCCCATCACTTCTAAATATATTCTTTATGTCACTCCTAATACATTTTGTTCTTTAAGTAATTGTCCACATGAACATTCACCCTGGCAGTGCACATACACTAAACAAATTAAGTTGGGGACATTTGAACCCTTTGTGTCGCTGCRTTCTTCCCCCTTTCTTTACTGTGCTCAGGTTATAATGGAAAAGTGTGGTCATTGTCTTTACAGTGTTCTCAGCAATCTGGCTAAATTGGGAGTTTTCTGGAAATTCATATCCTTGTCCACGGCCTAGCTAGATATTATTACTTTTAACTCTTTTCAGATTGTAAATCAGTTACCTTTCTCTTTTTGCAATGTTCTCTTTCTTTCCTCTTCCCTCCAGACCCTTACCTCCCTTTAGCAATTTCCTGGATTGAAAGGCTTCAACTATAGGAAACACCATTAGGAAAAAATACAGCTGTGCAAAATATACTACTCCCAGGTGCTTTCAACCAAAGCCATGTACCAAGTGGTCGATGTCAAGTACAGGAGCCCCCTCTGYTACCTTCTGGGAGCTCAGCTGCTTSTGTACAAGGTCAACTTGTTTTTAAGATCTGCTATGAAAGCTGTAAGAATTTACAGCACAATCTCCTCACTTCTTCCCTGAGCAGCTGCTCTGTTTTTTCTGGGCTGTCACCCTTGGTCCCCCCAACTCCCTGAGAGGCATTGCAGCAGCACTGCAGTCATGTCAGTATCACCCTATTTGTCAGTCTGGACCCTGACCCATAGATTTGACATTTTGAAGAAAAAACCCTTTCCTTCCATTTGCTGTGGTCACTGCATTCAGCTCTTTGTACTCAAAGATGGTGTTAGGAAAATGAATCTTTTCCTGTAGGTCATCAGGCTTCTCTTCAGGCAACCTCATTTCTCTTTGAAGTTTTGGTAAGAATTGTACATGTGGATGCTTAATGAAATGAGAAACTACTTAGGAGTAAGTAGAGATTCTGTGAACTGTGCTGCCCTGGAAGGTGTTCACAGCCTGTGTGCCTTGCTGATTTTAGAGTCATGTTTCATGTTTTACTATATTTTGTTTTTTTAAATGGAAGGTCTCTGAGATTGAGAGTAATGTGAATTTATTGRGGTGGAAGGGGAGGTTATACAGGTATGGGGATGCTGCTACTCTTAAAGCTGAAAGGTGCATATCCAACCTCAGATACTTGGGCTTATGCACACCTACACGATTGTGTACAACAGCTCTCAGCGTGCAGGGACATTGGGGCAAGTTGTTTTTATGTTAAAAGCATTATATTTATTTGTTCTTCCAGATTATCAAGTAGCTTTCTGGAAACCTGTGGTGTCTCGGGCTTGTTATACAAAATACTCATCACAAAAATATGTTTCTCAGTAAATTGTGTTTAGAAATCTGCCAGGAAGTTCGATTGCAAGCCATTCAATCTGTGCTACTGTGCTAATTTTTAAAGCAGAATGTTGCATAACACTAAATCATATGTTTGTATAAATCCAAATTATCACATGAAGAGTCCTTATCTTTGACAAATGTCCTCTTGTTAAAAAAAAAAAAAAGTCTGATTGCCACATTAAAGGAGGCAAACCCAAGAATTGCAGCTGCATTGGTTCTTTTAGTTCTGGGTGAAGCAAAGCTTTGTGCWTTATTATAGGTGAAAGTAAATGTGACACCTTGATGAAAATTTAACTTTTTTAAAATGCAGTAGTGGTGACAGTAAACACCCTCCCTGAACTTCCTCTCCCTGTATTTCCTTATTTTACTGAAATTCAACACTTGCTTTCTAAATCCATGCCAGAGGCACTAATGAATACTTTCCAGCCTTCTCCTCCAGTTTTAATGTGTTTTCAGATGGCAGAAAGTCAAAAAGAAATAAAAAGGAAAAAGAGAAATGAGAGAGAATGCAAAGGTGCAGAGGTTTAACTATTTACAACTTCTATATTCACCTCTTCTGTATTACTGAAACCCATTTTGTGAACTCGATTTGTTCCTTTTAAAAAGAGGGATTTGTGTCTAACTGAAATGTGTTCAAAGAATTTTCCTGAGAGAAGTGGAATTGTGTACTAGATCTGTTTTCGAGATATAGTTTACAGAAGGCTTTATTCCTACTTCAGAATGTTTTTGTGCAATGTAGAAAAACAAGTCTCAGATATGACAAGGTTACTTCATTCTTCTGGCTCATTGGTGGGGCGCAGAATACTTGAAACATCCTCAGCAGGTGTCTGTCTTAACTATTTCTACAAAATCTGGAGCTTCTGCACCTTTCCTAGATGACATGTTCCATTCCACAATTCAATCTAGGCCTGTGAATTGCATTGGATATTAAAAAAAAAAAAAAAAGTTTATTCCTTTCCTCTTTATTAGAGTCTTACGTGCGCCTGAAGGCAATTGCCCCCTCTCAGTTACTGCTAAAGCGATAAAGTAAGCACTAAATTGAGGCAAAAAAGTCCTGTTTCCTCCACTGAGGCTTGTAGGATGTGTTTTCTAGGCCTCTGATATTTTGTATTGTCTAGCTTTCTCCAATTGGTCCAGGTGATTTTCAATACTTTGACAGCATTATGCTTCTTACTAAGTACAATTTGACATTTCAGAGGACCTTGGAATATAATGTGCTATTGTCCTTTCACCTTTATATTTCTGAAAGTTTGTTTAAAAATCAAATTACTGGAGGTCAGATATAATCCATAATTAAATCAGTTACACTGTCTACCAGTGCTGGACTGGAACTGTCTCTACAGTTTCATGGCTTTTTGACCACTCCATTCTAGCACTTTTCCTGCTGTTAAAGTGTAGTTGCATGAGCAGCTTAATTGAAATAGAGAAGTGATTTTTGCTTATTTGCTGTAACCAAAATCTAATATAAATATGTAGTATTTACCTTTTTCCTTCTAAAGTGAGAAAAAGAAAATTGCCCCTGGTGCTTTGAACAACTGTAATTTGAAAGGGTTTCATATTGTAAATATTATTAATACAATTCAGTTGTCTGTGTAGGATATTAAACTGATCTAAGAAAAGAATAAAACAGCTCCAACACTAGTGACATTTCGTCAATTACTGGAAGGTCTGCAAGATCCCTCAAATTTCATTCCCTGGAATTGCAAGAAAGTTCTCCCAGCCTTTTTGTAACTTTAGATTCCTCCCTTTTAACACCATGTACTGTTTAGGTAGGTTTTTTTGGGGGATATTTTTTTGTTTGTTTTTTGGGGTTTTTTTTGCAGCTGGTTATATTTGAAAGCTCTTTCATAGTCTTATTCTGTTGACTGTGTAAGTTTCTTCTGCTTCCAGCTATCATTCATTTGTGGCTGCTCTGTATTTTAATAAAGTAGCTGTTGCCTTTCTCCTGCACTGTTATTTATATCCAGTGCATTGGGTTTTCTATTTTACTACTAAGTAATGAAATCTGATGGATCATAGAATTGCAGCTGACTTTTTCCAAATTCATCACTTTGACTACCCCAAACCATCCTGTAAATAACTTCAAGAAGCATTCCTTTTCCTGTCATTTGCCTTCATGCATCCTTAGTGTTTYTCAGATGTTCTTGTTAAAATGATCTTAAAAAGCATTTTGTACTCTTAARTATCATTCCATTTCCTCCTTTCATGCCTCTCTCTGACAGTAAATAGGTGTCTTCTTCCATGCTTCTTTTCATCTTTTGGGACAGATCTTACATTCCTTGTGTCTATCTCTTCTTTCAAAGTACTTCTTTTCCTGTACCATATTTCACAGAGACCTTTTGACCTGTGAAAACTAGGACTGGTTAACTCTTTGGAAAAATAGCAGTTTGGCTCCTAKTGCTGTATGTATTTTGTGTGATTAATCAGACTTGCTCTTTTAAATATTTGTGAATATCTGATGTGCTGGTCCCATTCAAACTGCATTCAGCATCCTTATCCCCACTTCCCACAATTTTAGATGGTTGTTCAATAAAAACGTCAAAAATGTAAAACAATCTGCCTGCTACTCCTCCCCAGACAGTCTGCATAAAGAAGGATAATCTGTTTTGAAAACACTGAAATGCAAAAGCTGAAGTCAAGTAGCTGAAGCTCCTCAGTATTCTCAGCCTGTCCTTGAGTATGAGGAACTGCTCATATGAAATATGAGAGAGGAGATATGAGAATATTCTTTCCTGTCGCAAATTTAACAACAGCAGGAGGTTCCAGTCACATGGGTATGGGCTGGGTAAATGTTACGGGGCAAGGTTTCTTGGAAGTCACTCGACAGCAGGCATAAGCTTATGAGCAAATTTTTAAGTTAAGTTCCTTCTGAGTTTTTTAAGCTAATTGCAGAAATCCCTTAAGTGAGCCTTGATTTATTCCTGAATGTTGTCTGTAAGCATACCTGCATGGYTAGAAAGGGGTAGAAAACTAACACAAAAGTATATTCCACTGTAAAAAAGTGGAATAGRTAATTTTAGGCACATGCTTCCCCAGTGATGGATCCTAGTGCAAGAAAACCTGTGGCCCAGTTACTTATTGAACCAGAATTGATGTTGCACTTAACCAATTTCAATATCCACAAGTCRTGTGGCACACTTTTTCAACTCAACGGCATAAGGTGTGAAAAATAATTTCCTGTTGGTTGTTTTAGTATTGACTGCATAGTTTCGTTTCCTAGTTTTAAGTTCCTAGTTCCATACTTTTAAGTCAGTCTCAGATAGTCTAAAACTTAGATCATTGTATGCCTATTTTAAAATTTCTTCTTCTTTCCTATTTCCATTGGATTTTTCAAGTTCAGTAGTTACCAGATTTCTCATTATAGGTCRTCAAATGTGACTGCTCAAGCAGTAAGACAGTACTAAATTTGTGTAGCCTTTTTTAATCTTCTGCTTTTAGCAGATAATGGAAAATTACTGTATTGATGACTACACAGGATAATAAATTTTCAAACTCTAATGATGCCTAACCATTTTTTTCAACCCTGAATAAGAGGTTTCCTGTAGTATTTAGAGAGGAGTGYAATATCGAGGTGATTTAGCCGTGGCCCGTAGCCAAATTTCTACCTAGCTACTCACTCACTGCCCCCCAGCCCCAGCAGGAAAGGGGGAGAAAATAGGAAAAAAAAGGCCCAGGAATGAGAAAACGTGTGGATTCAGACAGGGAAATCATTTACCAATTACCGTGGGAAAAACAGACTTAATCTCCTGCGAAGAACATAGTTTGGGCTAGTTAGAAGCAAAAGAGATGATCATAAAGCCACATCTTTCCTTCCACCTTTCCCAGGGTCAGCTTCACTCCCTCACTCCCAGTTTCCCTACACTGTTCAAGCCCCATGGAGGGGAATAAAGGGTGTTCAGTACAAAGGAGCTCCTCTCTGCTGCCCCTGTTTCCTCCTCAGGATTCTCCTCTGCTCCTGCATGGGGTCTCCACAAGCTTTCATCAGGCATATCCATCCAGTCTGGCATTGTTCTCCATGGGTCACAGCACAGATATCTGCTCCAGAATGGAGCTCCTCTGCGGATCTTGGTGTTCCTTCTGCTGGATCTCACTTCTTTTGTTTCCTTCTTCTCTGTCTGGTTTTTCCTGCCCTTCTTCACACGTGTTTTCCTGGAAATATCGTCAGCTTTGCTGATGGATTCAGTTGTGTTCTGCAATGGATCTGGGGTAGAGCTACTGACCTTTTTCCCCAGCAGGTGCCTCTGCAGGTCCTCAGTTGCCAAAACCTCCCCACCCATGCCTGATGGAAACAGAGTTCACAGAATGGCATGGGGTCGGTGATAGCTGCATGTGGGGCAGGATGGAAGGGAACTCTTGGTGCCAGGTTGTACACAGTGCAGTGTGTCCGGTGAAACCACAGCCTCAATCCTCTGAGACCTTTCTTCATCTGTTCACAGTCCCATCTTTCTCCTAGTTATTACAAATAACTTTGTATCAAGAGAAAAGAAAATGGCCCTGATAATTGGTCCTGTTCATTTTGGCGCTTTGCCCTAAAACCTGTTCAACTCCAACATTACTTTGTATCAACTTCTTTGATTCATACCTCAAAATTAGTAGTTTACATCTTCCCAAACTTGGAATGTAAAGTTACATAGCTTTTTATGAGTCTTTCTGTTGAACATTCAATCTTGCTTTGGTCCTGCCAACACTGTGTTAGACTCCTTGAGAACAAAAATGATTTGTTTTTATTGCTCAGAGACGCTTGTTTCTTCAGAGCTTTGTTTTTTGTGCTTTTTAATGATTTTTTTTTTTGCTCTTCTCTGTTCCTTATGTTTGAAAAGAATGTCAGGTTTRGAAGAGTGCTTTTCTCCAGTTACACACAGGTGATCCTTTAGAAACTCTCTAGCCAGAGTAGATCCTGACACCTGCCTTCCTTCCGAGCTCTGAGCTATATTGACTACTGTGATCTTTCAAATGTGAGAGGCCTGAGGGAAAATAATTTATAAATAAATTGTTAAATTCCCTTTGCTTCATAGSTCACATCTGGTTTCGTTCATGAGTCAGACCATCACAGATACCTTTAATAATGCCCTTTACAGCATTGAAGGGAGCCCTTGGGCAGCCCAGGGTCGATAATGCTGCAACAACTGCATTTGCACGTCTTTTTTTATGTAATCAAGAAAAAGGCCTGGTGCTCCCAGGGATTATGTGCAGCTGTAACACTCTTCACACTGACATCACACTTTAAAAGCACATTTACAGTAGAGAGGTTTACTCCAGGTGGATAACTCCTTATCACTGACTTTGTAGTGCAGAGATTGCTGGACAAAATCAGTCCATGAAGAATGGAAATTTAAACTGATAATAACTCTGTTTTCTCTCGATGTTTACCAAAAAAAAAAAAAAAAAAAAAAAAAAAAAAAAAAAAAAAAAATTGCACCAGTAGTCTCCTGCATTTTAAGATCTTCTTCTAGGTTAATTTTAAAATACATCCTTGCACGGACACCACACACTAAGAAGAAACATTTGCTTTCTGGTACCATAGGGGAAATAATATGTTCAGCTTGTTAGAGGAGTTATAAAAATAGAAGATGAGAGTTAGTGTGCCTGGGGCTGTTATTGGGACGTGCAAATACTTTGCAAATATGTCTAAGGATGTCTGAGGTTTTTATTGTTCTAATGAGACAATATAATCAAAATCACAAGATTTTGGTTTTCCTTTTATACCATTTTTTTACATTAAACCTTTCTTTTATACATAATCTTTTGTTACTCTATAAATATATGCATTTCTAATGAGAGTTGATTGCTTATCTTGTGTGCACCCTGTGATAAAGTTTCTCTCCGTTTTCCTCATTTTCTGTAAAYTGTAGGGCTCATTTTTCTTTCCCATATGCATTTTCTGGAGTTCTTGTAAATGAATGTGTGCATCTTCAATGAGTTTGAGGAACAAACAGTATGTCACAACCCAATTTAGAATCAGTAGCATATGAATAACATATTGCTCTAGGCTGAAGCCCCATTGATTTTTGCATATAAAATGCAATTAAATATTATTGTTGTTGTTATGTTTTTGTTCAAACTCTGCGCAAGGATTCTTAATTATGCCAACAGACTATCATTAAAAAGCTGCGTGAGGCTATAAATAGATGTACTATAACTCACTCACATAAATCACTGCACCACAGTCTCTTCCTAATTCTTTCCATTCAGTTAAAATTTTCATCTAGCCAGTGAAAGACAGCAGCACGTTGTTGCACAGCATGGAATACATTAGCATTTTAAGGATATGACTGTCTGAAGGTGAATTGGTTGACAAGTATGAGGAGTATGAATGATGATGCACCCAAAAGGAAGTGGCAGAACCGTAGTATAATATTCCTGCAATGCAAACATGGATGCAGTAGGTGATTCTCAGGAAACTCTGATGACAGTTAAATAAAACCACGCATGTTTGGGATGCTTTAAAATGCAGGCAGTTGCAAAATCTGCGAAATTTCTGCTGTATTGTCTGGAACATACTAAAAAAAAAATAGAATCAAGTTAGCTCCATGCTTGTGGAGACTTTGGTAAAAAAAAGTGTATGTTGTCTAAATATATGTAGAAAATACCTATCCATTATGAGAAAGAGAGAGACTTTCCTACATTATGATGAAAATGTGGAAGCCACKTGAAAAATGTCTGTTAGTCATAGTGAGGGTTTATGGCAATTTCCAGAAAAAGCATGCTATTATTTTCTATACTAGTAGGAGTAAGCCAACTACTCAGAATTGCAGTGACAAGGTTAAAAAAAATCCCATGCTGTGGGAATAGATAAGGACTTTAGCCCTTTTGGGATCTTACATAATCCATGGGGCAGGACAACTAGACAATTGAACTGTGGACTGTGGAGAGCCATGAGAAACATGGTGAACCTGTCTTGAATTTGGAATGGAGGGAGCTGAAGGAGTGATCACAATGTGCACCACTGCTGAAAGTACATTGCAAGTTTTCAAAGGAGATTCAATATCCTTTTAACCCCCAAAATTATACTAAAATGTGGTCCTGCTCACTGACATCACTGTTAAAATTAAGAAAACYCTAACAGCATTCACACACACTGAAGGATTTTTATCCTCTGATAATGAAGATGACTGATCCTGACAGACCATTATAGTAGATCCYTCAAACCTTGTTTCAGAAAGCCTCAAACTGATCATGAATTGATTCAGTTCAGTGATTCTTCTCAGATTTAACAGCGTCAACATACGCAATCTGCACTGAAAATTATTGAGACATTCAGAAAACACTATTTAAATCCTAATTAAAAGCTGTGGTTCAGAGGCAAAGGGGGAAAAGATGGCATGTGTGTGCACAGCAGACTTCAAAACCACTTTAGTCTGTGGTTTTAGATCTGGAAAGGCTGTTGCTTTGTTTTGTACAGGACAGGCCAAACTTTTAGTCCATGGAAGTGCTTGATCATAATTCCCCCAGCTACCAAAAATCGCTGGTACCCATTTTTGCAGCATCTTTGTCCTTATATGCCTGCTTCAAAGGCCATTTTAGCACCTCTTTTTCTAGGAAAGAGATTCACTGTGGAGTTCTCAAGCAGTTTTGAGTCTTTTAATACTCATGAAAAATTCAATACAAGATCAGTGTATGGTTCAGTCACTGACTTTTTCAAGTATATCACATTTTTTTTAGAGAAGAGCTGCACTGCTACTGGATTCAAGGAGAGAACCATTGCAAAAGTCTTCTGTCTTCTTGATCGTAAATCTACACACCATTGTTGCCTCTTAATTGACTCACTGTCTTTCTCCCTTTCCAGGCATAACATCTGAAACTTACTTTCTTAAATTAAAACTCTTCACCCTAAAAATATCACAGCAACTAGGCAAGTATCTGCAATGAAACGCATTTTCATTGAGAGGAAAGTACAGAGGGTAATGTAGCTGAAAAGTTTAGCATTACTTGACGAGGAATGCTCAGTCACATGCAGTACTGGAGCATGGTGGCTTTTCTAAATGATGCTGGAATTGCAACTTGTTTGTATGGGGAGGTAATAAGACATGTGTTTAAGAAGCAGCAAGGAAAATAAAACTGATATGATGATATAATATGATGATATGATGATATGATGGTACGATACGATACGATATGATACGATATGATGCAAGTTTTTAATTCCATGGAAAAATGTTCTTGATTTGTTAATTTGATTGATAAGACTAACTGTATTGAATAAATTGGTTTCTTAGTCTGGAAAGTCCACATATTAAAAAACAACTAAAATATCCTCTTAAAGAGGTTTTTCTTTTGTGAGAGAGGTTTGGCATTGGGAGCATCCTGGCATCAGTTGCAGGGTAGGTGTAGAGGGAGCTTCTTGTGAGTCCCTGACTGTGTTAACAGCGATGCAGGGCTGTTTACCCTTCAGTGAAAGATGTGCCCTTGAGCAGATTAACAAATGGCCCTGCAGGGACTGCTGTAACCCCACTGCACTCATCACTTCATGGTAATTACAGCTGGTGCAGTGTTGCCATTTACCCCCATTGGCACACGTTCCCATCTCGTCTGATATCACTGTGCAGGGCAATATCAGTGCAGGAGAATTTGCTCACAAATTTTCTTTATTAACAAAATGAAGATTTTAGCCTTTCAGTGATAGAGCTGTGGTGTTAATTCCTTTTCTTTTTTCAAAGGGAGTAGACTTAAAACCATAGAATAGTTTGAGTTGAAGGGACTTTAGAGATTGTATATTTCCCAGCCCCCTGCCACAGGCAGGGATGCCTTCCATTAGACAAGGTTGCTCAGAGTCCCAGCCAACCTGGCCTTGAATGACATCAGATAAATTATATTTTATTGTTATGTACCATCTACTGTTGAAATACTATTGAAATTGAAAACGCTATTGTTGAAAACACCAGTGTTGAAACACTATTGAAATGACCAAGTTTTTTAATATATAGATACATAGTTATAAAAAGAGAGTATTTTTATGTAGAATTATATCAGAATAAGAAGATGGGCATGGTAGGATTCTGTTAATTTGTGTTTTGATTTCGTTGTAGTTTTGTTGTTCGAGTGACTGCTTTAAGAATTTGGAAGAATTCAAATTAGGCCTTAAGCACAATTAAGTTACCTACTCTTATAAGTCATCTTGGGTGAATTGAAGTCCCTGTTGATAAGGAATACATATAAAAAGAAAAAGAAAATGTTTTAAAGGAGTAGACTGTGTTGTGTAGCTTGCGTGCTTTGTTTTCTTGGTAGTTCATTAAAATGTTAAAAATCAATCACAAGCTACCTTCCCTCCACCACTGAAAACCAAGTTTTAATTTAGTTGATTCTAGCCCAGCTAGAAACCAACCCAAAAACCACCTGAAAACTAACCTCCCTCAAAAAACCCAACCAAACACAAAAAACACCCCAAAAAGCTAAAAAGGAATAGAAAGGCATTCATTCAATTTAATCCATTCCTAATGTTTAATACTTTGTTAACATGTATGAAAATTGGTAATAGAGTAATTTTAAGTAAGTMAAAAAAGCATCTGAAATTTTGCTTAAAAGATTAATGGGGATACTAAAAAAAAATTGAAAAACATCTTTTTAGAAAATAAATTGTCATTGAGAAGACAAATGTTACCAATTATTAGGAAAAAACCACAAAGTGTAAGTTACCAATTATTAGGAAAAAAACACAAAGTACTTTTTAAACTTTTCAGAAATTAACTGATTTATCTTTTTCAGAATAAGTTCATATTCTGAACTATGCCATGTGATTCCCTATAGTAAATCTAGTGAATCCTTTTTTTAATGCTCCCATGCTCACTGTAAGGAAGGGAGTTTTCTACGCTTGTGGAAGACTAAAAATTTATCTCAAGGTGAAACATGAGGAGGAGAGGTCAAGGAATAGATAGATGAAATAAARTAAGTGGTAATGAATCCTCATGTCTGTGTATTCAGCAGAGGGACCTAAAGGARCTCAGGGATGAAACAACTGAAATGCTGCTGCCCCTTAGGTGGAGTCTGTCGCCCAGAGCTGAGCTGAGAGTTCAGGGCAAGAGGGAGGCAACTGCAACTCMAATTTTTGCAGAACTCCAAGGGAGAGCAGAGGACTGCTGACTTCGAAACACTGTGTCTGTTGGGGCATATTAGTGGAAGTAGAGTGTAAGATTTGGGTGAGGGTGATAGATGAAAGAAAAGTCAAGGTGGCTTTTATCGGGGAAGAAAATAAAAATTCTCTGAAGGTTTCAAATCTTGTGGGAATAATCTACTTGATATGGGCTTTCTGGATTTTTGGAAGACAAGATCCYTCACAAAAGGGTCTTGAAGAAACTAAGCAGGCACGGGACAGGACRAATGTCTTTACATGATCAAATGTTTAAAATTTTATTATTTCTACCAATTGAGAAATGTTTTTAAAATGTATTTTTTTTTAAATCCCTCATGTCTCTTTTCTTTCATGATCAGGTTATTTTAAAGTAGCTTTCTGCATTGCTCCAAKAACTAAAAATTTCAGTGAAAGTTGCTTATCAATCATAAAATATCTACAAGTCCCAGAAAAAATAATTCATTGTTGGAGCATTTGCCACCAGTCTGCAGAGTGTTATTCACAGAAGTGCTTTGGTGTCACACGCTACAGCACAGTGTGAAGATCTGTCAGCTTTTACCGTGAGCTGTATGCTACCCAAAGGAAATCCGTAAACAAATTTGCTTTGTTATATAAGGTATTTTTAGATCTCTGTTCATGTATAAAATAAAGCCTGAGTTTGCAGGAATACAAATGGTAGTTTATGTACAGTTCTAGAAGATGAAAAGAATTCTCAAGGAGTAATTTTACTGGAATCATAAGGAGAGGTTTGCAGGGCTTTCTTTCCTCACTTTAATGTAACAAGATAGATTTGTTTATGAAATAACATATTGATATTGAGAGTAGAGCCTATTGTTAGTGTGAAGTTGTTAGCAGGCATCTTCCTTGCTTCTTCATAGAAGTGTTCCTGTCCAGTGTTTGCAAGTAGCACCTGTGTTTACTATTCCATCTTGCAGTGTAGCCTGGGCCCTAACTTTTGATGTGGCCCAACATATTCTTGTTGACAATTTTCAAAAAAAAAGCAAATCCATCAGATTTAAGTAATTGAAGATATTTTWAATCTGCGCATCTGGCACAGCCATTTTTCTGTTTGCTTTGTCACGCTGAAGAAATATGATTTATTGCTGGTCTGTTAGTTCTTCCTGGGCTATATTTTGTTCGTTTCTGTTTACTCCCTTATTCTGAGCTGGGAGTGGAGACATGAAAATGCTGTATTGCATATAGTGTTGGTATTGCATATAGTGTTGGATTCCTGTGCCACTTGAAKGGGACAAGTACATCTGGGGAGCCATCTGTAGTGGTTTTTCTCTGTGCTGACAACCACGACGTCCTCTCCCTTCCCCCACTGGAGAGAGAGAAGGGAGAGCGAGAACCCAATTAACACAAAATATTTATGGCTTTGAGATAAACATGGCATAATTGGGAGTTAAGATACCTATATGCTCCACAAATAGTCAGACAGGCTGCATAACTTAAGTTGCAAAACAGATTTATTACTACACACTACTAAGAATGGCACTGGGTGGAAAACAAAGATAGGGATATTTACAAAAGAGAAGAACAATAAAATGGACATTTTGAGACACTTGTTATTCTTTCAGGGGACCCGTATCTTTTTCCAAGTCCCCCCATCTCCACCTCTCCCATGTTGTCCCTCACACAAAGGGGGGCAGGAATGAAAGTCTAACACAGATCAAAAACACTGAGTTGTTGTCAAACGTCGTAGGAGAAAACATTCTTAAAGCTCCAGCTGTGGGAGAGAGTCTTTTCTGAGAAACAGTCACTGTGTAACTGCACTGCTAATAGCAGGGAAAGGAATCTCTTTACCTCGCAGGAGAAAAGAAAAAAAGTGTCCTTTCAAGGGGCATGTTGTCTTTTTCAGCGACGTGAGTCCGATTATCACAAACCTCCTGGCAGAACACAAAACACAGCTTCTTCTACATCGAAACTTCGTGGGGGGAGCAAACCTCTCCTCTTTCTCTTGGCCTCTAGTCAAATTAATCCAGTCCTCAAAAAGCCAGGGTTTTTGGTTTTGGTTTTTTTTTTCCTCACAGCAAGGTCACTTTACTTCTCTATACAGGTCTCTCTCAATATGATGGAAATAGTCCTTTTCAAGAACAACTTATCTCCTCCAGCTTGTYCGAGAACCACAGCAAGGGCACAGCTTCTCCTTACTGTTCTGTGATCTTTAGGTCTCCACTTTTCTTCTTACATCTCCTCACCCTCCTGCTCTGTTTTTTTTTCCAGTGCAAGATACTAAAACTACATGCTATCAACCTAAGCTAAACATGGCGGCCACATCTATCTTGTTATGAATTCTTTCTTAAATACTACAAAATACGTCATCACAGAGGTGTAACTATCCTGTGYAATTGGCCCAGGCCTGATGGTCAGCCTGTCCATCAACCTCAGAACCAATGATGGATTGACTCTGAAACACAGGAGGGGGGCAGGACTCCCTTTGCTGGAGAAGAAGAAGAAGGAGACACCCCTAGGACTTCTCACAGCAGCCATCTTTGTGGTTTCTTGRTCCCMWYCCCCCACCACCAAAAAAATCAGACCAAGTAAAACCATGACACCATCCTTTCAATGTGYTGCTGTTAGATACTAGAAACAAGCACCTGAATAATGCAAATGTGAGCCTATAGATGAGGAAAGCTAGCTGAAACCAGCTGAACTTGTTATCAAGTCACATTTCCCTTACTGCTGAGAGAAAAACAAACTTTGATGTGCCGGAAGATGTGAGGTGACTGGTCTGGGTAGTTACTCCTGCCCTGAATTCAGTGAATTTTGCCCTGCTGGAAGAGCTGTAGGTTTGTGAAAGAAGGATTGAGCTCTTTTCTGAAACAACTGTTAATATTTCAGCATACAGTCTCAGACAAAAGCACTAGGCTTCCTTGGAGACTGCAAAAGGAAAATGGTGTGGGAGAATAGCAGAGGAACTAATATTTCACCAGACAGATAAGATACAGACCTTTATCTGCCAAACATTAAATAATAATTACCTTGTGTATGTGTGGTGTCATTCTTAAAATAGCAGCTATGAGCTAAAGGATGAGCTTCTGCAATGGAAGTTTCTCTCCAACAGCCCAAATACAAAATAATCTTTTGCTCMCAAATAATTTATAGGATTTGCTCACTGCATGAGCTGCAGTCYATACAGGTATAGGCATAACTGCAAAGGCTTCACCTGCTGGACCASTGAGAGATTATTCAAACTTTTAAGGCACATTTGGTATGACAGAGCATGACTCATAGGTCCTTGGATGGAATAGCTGCCAGTCTCACGAAAAAAAGATTTATTTACATCAAAGTTAACTTAATAAGTTGGAATAAGTTAACTCTTTGGCCAAGAAAAATTCAGAATTGCTGATAAAATACAGGAAATACCAAACTTGAAAGTAAATCTCATATTGAGTCTTTGTAGTGCAGAGTTTCCTACATCCTTCTATAATGTCCTTCTAGTTCMACAGCTTCCAGTGGCTTCCATCATTGAAACAACCTCAGCAAGTCCCATTTGGGTCTCTAGGAAATCTTCCTGGCAAGAAAGTGGGAAATGCTGAAGTCATGTGCACTGCAGCAGACTAATATCTCACTTCTTCATGGTTTCTCTCTGATTGCTCCATCCAGTATTCTGAAAGATTCTTTCTGCTGCAGCTCTAAGTGACTCTCATTTAGATGGATCCACTTGATTTAGAGTGAAGCATTCCCTTCCACTCACACCCCCAGGGTAAAAAGAAACCCCAAAACAATTGTTTTATTAATACTGATATTGCAAACTGMAAACAATCAGGTTCTGCAGTGACCTGAGCTGAATATTGTAGAATGGCCCTGGTTTATCAGAGCACATCCATGTATTGAGTACACATTCTGTGGATTCCTGGCAGGACTCAGTATTTGGATGTTGCTAAGATGTGCTGGATGTGGCAATGCCAATGTTGTTGAAGACAGCTGTGAGGCTCCATGGGGAGGAAACTATTTTGCAGTGTACCTTGGACTCAGGATTGAAAAAGGAATTAGCTCCCACTTTCTTATTAATAACAATAGTGTGCTAATAAAAATGCAAAAATATTTTATAGCATTTCTTAAAACAAGTGGCTAGAAACATATAGTAGTCTCATTTTTTACCTTTTTCTTAAAACTGTATAATGTAAATGGTGAGAAAAGCAATGCCAGTCTGGAAAGGAAGTACCTAATCTGTAACTGTTGCTAATATCATACAGGAAGAGTTTTTATGCAGTAAAAAATTTCACCAAGAGGACCGGAGCAGGAACCAAGTATGAAAATAAATGTCTTGTTACACAAAAAGTGTACATTTTTTGTTCTTTTCTCCTTTCTAGGAATGATGGTTCCTGTAGCTAAAATAGTCAGTATTATGAGCCTGTATGCAGAGGTTTCAGTGGTGGATAATAAATTATGATCCTGTGAGTCACATGGTAAAATGTTATCACTTAGTATATATTACCTTCTGGTTTCTTTTCATTTTATCTATTTGAACAGCAACACAATCCTACTGTAAACATATTTTTCTCATGGATATATCTGCTAATCCATGTTTAAAATGCAGAATTTCAAAATGAATCAAAGTAAATAAAGGCATTGGGCATATTGATGATGTATGCTGGAAATAATCAAAACCAATGGTAGGTAAAGAAGTCACAAATTATTCCCAGGTTTCTAAAATGGTTGGAAGTTATTTAAGTGCAGTAATTACAGACTAGATTTAATTAATCTATAGCATATTTGCCATTACAGATAAAGCTGCCAAAATCAATCAGCTGCAGCTTTGGTGTTTTTTACAGTATTCATATTTGTATGTACAAATGYGCAGGCATCAATGTGTAAATCAGGATTCCAAAACAATAGATGCAGAACATGAAATTGGTAAGAAACAGACCTATTTAAACCTTCAAAATTTGAGGCCAAGAATTCAGACCTAATCCCTCCAGGAGACAAGCTATGCCCCATCTTTGACTGCTGAAGGACATCAGCCAAATGTCTCTACTGGATTGCACATCCCATGAGAGAGAAAGAGGAAGCAAGGCAGCCCTTGTGCAGGAGCCTGGGGATTAGGGAATTCACCTGGAGCACTGCAGAGACAGGAAACCTAGTACTCGCTTCAGTGATTTTTAAACAGTTTCATTTTGGAGCAAATTAGTTTTACTTGAAAAGGCTGCTAGGGCTCTACCTTCAAAATAACTTTAACTCACTGCTAAACTAAATCTCAGTGGGGATGGGAAGAGAGTTGAGGTCTCATTTCGGCAGAGGGCTGTTCTGATGAAGGGTTGCAAATGGAGAACACTGTGTAACCTATGGATCTCCCATTAAATCTTGAAAACCTCTGGAGCTGACAGCCCCTTTCTGCCCCACTGGCCACTGTGGCTCTGTGCAGAGCCTCTGCTGGTGGCCACAGGTTGCAGGGGGCTGAGGTGGTGAGTTGGCAGCGGAGTCATTGTGAATCCCTTCATGTCAGCCAAAGCTTCCTCCAGCCTACTCTAGGGCACATGAAAMAACCATGGAAAAACCTGCTTTGTGTGCAAAATCTTAGCCATTGAGCATCAAAAAGTTATCAATCCAGGGACCAACAGTGCCCCTGCCCAAACACTGCTGAGAAGGGAGCAGGCAGCTCCTGGAGGCTGGAGCCAAGCTGGTCTGTGTGGAGGATCCCCACACCCAAATAAGGCACCCTCACCCCTGAGGGGCTGTGACACATGGACAMTCCATGCTGGAGCAGGGACACCCCTGAGGGCACTGCAGCCCAGCAGAGATGGGGAGGAAAAGGGCAGCAGGAGGCACAGAGAAGCAGAAGTGGTTGAGCACACAGTGACAGAAAGAAACCATCACACTTGCTATCTCAGCTTCCTCCCCTGCTTGTCACCTCAGCACAATAACCTTGATGGACAGAGCATAATGCACAGCAAAAATAGGGAAAACTGAGACCAGGAAGTGCTGAGGATGGATGGTTGTGTAAGTGTCCATCTCAGTGTTTCTCTTCCTTTTTTTATTTTTTTTCAAAACTACAATCAGCAATGAGAGGTTTGTTATTGTTTACAGTAAATAAATTCTATTAAGATTAGCTGACTGCACACTGTTTTGCCCACAACAGAGTTCCAGGGTCTTAAAGGTGCCTCCTTCCAGCCCGGAGCCAAGGACCTGGTGGCTTTGTACAGAATCATAAGCAGCACCCTCTCCTGGGCATGTTCTGCTTATGTGGCCTCCTCCTGCAGATCTCATTTTTCTCAGTTGCATTTTTAGGATTCCARTTTTCTCTGTGCCTTGCACACACTGACTCGGTGCCTGTCTTCCTGGGACAGACTTTCCCTAGGTGACAAAGCCCTTGAAGGTCTGGTAATTACCATTCCTGTCTTTCTGTGATTGTCTGAGTTCCTGTCTGCAAACTTATATGTGTATGTACCTCTGGAACATAACACAGGAAACACTTTGAAAATTGTACACACAGTAACCTGGAAAATGTTCAGGAGTTCTAGAAAAGAAAATCAGGCTAATACTAAAGGCTTGCTAAGATTTTTACTAAATTTTGTTTTGTGGTTAGGCTAGTATTGAGTGTTTGTTAACAGTTTAGCACGTATTTGCCATGCAATAAGTTCTTGCTTCTTCTCCCTGATCAGAGTCCTCAAAAAAAAAAAAAATAGGTCTGCAGGTTTTGAAAACTATTTTTCTTGTTTCTTTTTCACTGAGAGCAAAGTTTTTCATTGAAAACTTTCTATCTTTAGTAGCTGGTGAATATTATCATTAAAGAGCAATTGTGACATTTCTACCAGACACATATTCTGTGATAAGCAGAAAAGAAACTTTCATTACTGAGACAGAAATATAATGCAAATCATTCTTGTTCCCTTTTATTTAGACCATTGTAAGGAAACAAAAGGTCTTCTTTATGAATGCAATAACAGCCTATACCCTCCAGACATCTGCCTGTTCTTTGATTTCCACCTAGCGTGAGTCAGCTTCCCCTGTCTTCAAGGCTAGGAAGTGAGCTGCTGAATGAATAGTGGTGCTCAGAAAAGAGGTGCTAAAATATACAGCCTGCAACATTAAAATTTATCATCGCTGTTTCACAAGAAGGAGGACAGATCCTTACTGTAGGTTCACTTTTCGTTGAATTATGGGTGAAATAAACCCTTAGAATTAGCTTCTAGTTGAATAAACTTTTTTCTCTATTTAAACTGACTCTTGACTAAACTAATAGAAAGACTGACTGTTTTGATTAATTTCTATTGCTCTCTGGCCCGGCTTCTGACTGCTCTGTCTGACCCACTTTAAACTGTTTATGAGCTCCTGACAAGTGCAGCTGGGTGACTGATTCTTGGTTTTGATCCTTATTCTGTGTGATGACTAACATTTGATCACTCAAATGTGTGTATCCAGTAAAATATTTCCAAATCACCCATGAAATACAGAAAGAAATCCTTTCTTGCATATTTAGTTGGAATTCTGTAAGCAGATGGCTAAAACACCAGASGCAATGTCAGAGGTACAAAAAACCAGTTTAATGCCTTTTAGAAGAGCATGGAGAAGTGATGCTGTCCGTGTACTTCAGATGTGGGCTTCTAACTTAAATGCAATGCTGTGCCTTAGAAATAATTTTGGTTTTGCTTTGGATTTGATGCTTTCAACCACAAGGCATGGCTCTAAACTGGGCAGATGAACAGGAAACTTCTGTCTTTGAGGAAAGAAGGGACTGMACTGGTACCTTTCAAGCAGTACTTTTGAGTATCTTCCCTGTCTCATGGATGGTTTGGAAGAAGGGAAATATGTAAAAGGACAGATGGGCTTGGTTTTCTTCATTTTTATTGAAAAAAAGAGAAAAATTCTTATGAAAATTTGAAGTGAGTCGTGCTGGAGTTAAAGGGTTTTTTATTTAAAAGAATGGTATTGAGCAACTGCCAGGCCTGTAATACTTCACCATTATTAAAGACTGATATAGTAACAAACATGTTACTCTCATCAAACTGATTCTTTGCAAAATGCTGCTCCTGTTCATCAGTTCTTGAATTATATAAAAATTAAAGCAAGAATTAACAGGATCAGACAGAAACAAACCGTGAAATTCTGTCAGTTGATGAACCAGCTCTGGCTGTGTATGTTGGCACRGTCTCTTTCACTCCATTGTTTTGCTATTTGGTGACTCGTCACTCAAACAGCTGCAGGACAGACCCCATCTTCTGAAGGTGCAGTGAACATCGTTTGCAAAATTAGTCACAAACAGCCTGCATATGCAAACTGTAATCTCTGCACAAACATTAAACATCCCCTCTGTTCCATGAAGGAGTTTGTCTTTGCCAAATATGTGGTGAGCCTGTGAATTTAAATGAGCTTTCAGTCCCCTGTGCTGAAGCAGTGGTGATGCTTTTGCAGAGCTTCAGTGTTGTTTGGAGGTGACTGGTGAGATGGCAGCTCCAAATTCCTGGAATTACTGCACAGCAAAGGAGCTGGGTACACAGCGCAGATTATTTGGCCTGCAAACCCTTGTCTGTGCTTCATCTGGAAGTCTGAATTGGCTTCACTGCTGTTGGGAAGGGAGCAAGCCATGCCACTGATGTTTTGCCATGGCAAAATTATTTGAAGACAAGAAGCCCCTTTCTGGAGGCGTGGCTGGAGCCCAGGGACAGACTGGGGACAGCAGCTCCTCTTCCCCAGCCAGGGGCTCCCKGGCAGCTCTGTGGGTGCAGATCCCTGTCTGGCACCTCTGTGGGCTTCGTTCTGGCCTTGGTCCAGTTCCAGCACCTGGGTGGACACGTCTCATGGCCATCTGAGCTGGTGACCTCAGCAGCCAYCCTGGACATGACGCTGGCAGCCCCCACTCAGGTCTCCCGTTCTCACAGGAGCAGCTCCTGGACGGCCACTGCTTGTCTTCTGCAGAAGAACTTCACGAGGGCATTTGAATTTCATGGCTGGGGAAGTCGTGAGGAATGAGAGGATGGTGCTTTCATTCCCCTTGAGTGTGTTGACTTTTAGGTGTTGATATTGTGGCTTCTGGCATTGCCAGAAATTTCACCAAAAGGATCATGACAGCAAAAAAAATCTTATGGTCTTATGGCAGTGTGCTTGAGGAAAAACTCATTTTCTACAGGAAAAAAAAAATTCAGAAATGCTAGCAAGGGGGGAGCCATTTAGGAGAACAGATGAGAGTTCATACCTCTGTCATCAGGAAAGATGTTATCTGTGTCATAAAGCCTGCCCTAGCCACAAGTAAAAGCAAAAGCAGTAATTAGACATATAAAAAAATGGTTCATTATGACAAAAGTTTTGATATGTAGGGGATTTCTAGATGTCAGGAAAAATCCTTGATCCTTGTCTGGTTCTGTCAAGGCCAATAAAAGCGTTTTGGAAGAATTCCCAGAAAAAAGCTGTCATAATCAAAAAAGGAACCGCCACTAGATAGAAACTGTATAAACAATCAGTATGAAATAAAAGATTYCTGTGATGGTTTTGTATCTGAAAAGAAATAGAGTGGTAGGAAATTGAGCAATACGAAAATGTTTTTCAGTGTTTAATAGGAACAGGTTTGGGTTAAGTAACTTTCCAAAATCCAGAGATTTCAGTAAGATATTCGATACAATGATGCTCAGTATGACARTACTGACACTCCCCCTCAAAAGAGRATTTTGGCTGGATTTTGAGTGGAGTAACTGGAATTTATCAGAGGAGATGTTCAGTTCAATGAATCCTATGTGTATCATGTTCTACAAGAATCACGTCTCATTGGTCATGCTATTATGATTTTTGTGTTAATTATCTTGGAGGTATGAAAAGACATTCATAGACAATTTTTGTAGAAAACATAAATACTGGTCTGATAGTAAATATCAGAATATAGAATACTTTATAAACAATTTTAATCAGGAGAGCTTATAATAACTGTCTGAAGAGATGTAAATTTAACAGAGTTTGGGGCATAGCTAGGATATTGTAAGGCTGCAACTATGCACAATGATTTGGAGACAGTAGGAGAMATGGAACAGTAGACAGGAAACTTACACAGAACATTGCACAGTGTAAATCATGAGCATGTTGAGAGAAATAAAGCAGGAGGGAATGTGCATGTGTGTCTTTGTTTACTGGAGCCAAATTTTAGGATTTGTGTCAAAAATCCCTTAAAAATGTTTGAAGGTTGTTGAGGGTTTTGAGAAGAGAGTGTGTGAAATGCTTAGGAGAAGGAGATTTTTGGACCGAAGTTTGTTTACCTGATCAAAAARACAGTTAAGTTATCTGTGTTTACAGAAATAAGAGTGGAGACATTAATCTCAAGTTGAGAAAGGTGCATCAGGGCCAAGACTTCAAAGCAAGCAATACAGAGCACATTTTTAACAGTTTTTAACAGTCCAGTTGATTAACCACTAGAAGTTGGTGAATTCTCCATCTCTTGATGTCTCTTTAATCAAGAATGAATACCTTTCTTGGTGTGTGTAACTAAAATCAATTTATTTGCCTCAGCACAAATAATGAGGTTGATGGAGGTTATTAGCATAGTCTAAATTTAGGGTGATAATAGCATGTAATTTTTGGAAATCTTCCCTCCCAGTGAGCAGTCCAAGTTAGCTTTAAGAAAAAACAATTTACAGCTATTTATTCTTGTAGGTGTATTTTAGAGTATGATCATGAGGTCTGGGTAAACAGTACCGTGATTTGACAAACAAATACTCTGTTGATCACCATCTCTATCAGCTTCTTGACTGTTTCATCATTTTGTGATCAGGAATCACAAAATTAATTTCTTGTAGGTTATTTCTTTATACATTTCAAGGGCAGCTGAAAATTTGATATTATTTGTGTTTATTTGTAAACTTTGAAGCAGGATGCATGCATAGGCTAATTGCTTCTCGATCTCTTACTGCTTGACTTACTGACCCGCTTTGTCAAACTTTCTAAACAGATTAGACATGCCACAGGAATCTGAAAACAGAATCCAACCCACAGAAAACCGGAATTCAATATTCAGTGCCCTGAATGACATTGAAAGGGACAAAAATAACCCTATATAGGATTATAGGGACAAAAATATCCCCATAGTCCTTTCTGGATCTATTAATACATAGTTTTGCTGCAGACTTCTGGAATGGCAGAAGAAGCTTAACAACAAAGATGGACATTTCTTCCAGTAAGACCAAAAGTTCCCTGCAGAACAGACAACAGAGAGCATTACTCACTCAGAATTTCRGTATTAGATTCTGTGAATTGCCTTGATGGACAGTTCTCTCCACTGACAGCAAGGCACAAAGCTGATTTTAGTGCAGTGAGTCCTATCAGACTTCCTTTGTTTCTCCTTGATGACATTCTGTTGCCTATGTTATTCAAGAGATCAGACTAGATGGAAGAATATTTGGCCTTTAAATCTGTATATTGTTAGATTTTTGCTGCAGTAAAGGGTTGATAGCAGTGTAAGCTGGTACCAGTGAATCAGTACTGGTAGTTTACATGAGGAAACAGGAATGAGCAGAAAGGTAAAGTGTCATTGCCTCAGGCCAGGAAGAGGTTGGTTGGTGAAATATGCACTTTAAAGAATGTCCTGTACTTAGTATATGATGATATTTTGCTTTTTGCTGCATTACAATGGCATGATACGGTGCAAGGTACTCAAATGCAATTGRCACTTTGCAGAAAGCAACACAGTGCTATGTTCTTTAAATGAGCTGTGCTAACTTGTTCTAGTTAAGCAAGCAAGTGTAGTTTATCAAGCTTCAGGGGAGTGGTGTGAACTGAGGCTCACTGCTCAAGACATCTATCTGTGTATTTTGGGGAAAATTCTGACAAAGAAATCAACTTGCATGTGAGAAATGGAGAGAACAGGGACTCAAGTAACAGTTTTGCATATACCACAGAAAATCTTCAGGTGGAGAATGCAGGGAGGATGTCTGCTTGCTGCCCTTCTATTGGAGTCCAGGTAGAGAAGAAAATAGTACTTCACCCTGGAARGCACTTCAGTGTTGTATTCAGTACAGATTGTGGGCTCCATCTTTTAGACATAGGACTTACAACCTAAAGTGACTTGAACAATTGAGAGGATAGCATAGTCCCAGGAAACATCAGGAAACAGTCAGGAAAAAGTCTTGTGTGCATAAATCCCCTGGATAAGATGTTAGGGTCATGTTATTAATATTCTAGGGAAGGAAATTTGTGAGGAGATTTTCTTTATTGTCATAGCACAGCAGTTTCTCTTTCACCACAAGCAGGTATTCTTATTTTCAGTCTGAAGACTTTTAAATGGTACCTCTTGACCTGCATTCAGAATTACTTCAGCTTTTTTTCTTACAGACTGTAGCTCTGAGAGTGGTTTCTCTGTCTACTACAAATAAGGAATTGTTTTGTCTCAAAGTTGGTGTCTTGTATCTCAGTTCACCTAGTTTTTGATGTGCAGATCTTCAGTCTTTTGGTACAGAATGGAATCTATTATCAAACACAAAGCTAGCATCAGCAGCAGCCTTGATYTGTGGTGTTCCCAGCATTGTTCCTGTCTGTAGGAATTCCAGTGCACATCAGGCACGACAAGTGGTTTTGATCCTTCCACTTTGCTCTTTTGAGCCAACAACAATGACAAAATAGGAAGGAAGAGATGTTCTTCCATGCTTTGCATTTCTTAGGATCTTTAGCTGACCAGCCCAGCCAGTCTTTGTAAGTAGTTGATTCACCTTCTTTAACAACTGTCTGTTAGTGAAAGAAATAAAAACTAGCAATCCACATTATCACACAAGTGATGACTTCAGGATTGAAGTGTGAATGTTTGAAGCCTGCAGGATGGAGAGGGTGACTGTGTGTGCAGCTGGGCATGGCAAAGTGCCCTGCAGTGTCCTTCACCGATTGCAGTACTCTAAACCACCTCTGGTTGGAACCTTCCCTTTTATACAGTGGAAGTGAAGGAAGGAAAGCATCCTTTGGAGGGAATTCTGGTGTGGTGAACAGCTTCACCAGGATGTTAAAGCAGAAAGGAATARTGGACTGGCCTGAAGAGAAAAAGGRGGTGAAATATTCCATCTCTCCTTGTCTCCCCTACAAAATCAGGACATTGTGTTTTCCCTTTCCTTGTATGATCCTTTAGCTTGTAGTTGCTGCTTCCTGTGAAAACTTCTTCTCTTGTTTTTTCTCTTGCTTCCCTGAAAACATTTGTTGCTTTATGACCTTTAGCCAGCCTCTCAGAGTTTCAAAGACGTAAGCAGTAACCTGGACACTGAGTGTCTGCATCACGGTGTGTCTGGAATCATAACAGTCATAGGAAGACAGTGAACCAGCTTGCATTTACTGTCCATGGTACAAAAGGAGTATGGTGATGTAAAACTGTAGCTAAGGGCACTCATCTCCTCATTAGCTGTGTAATTATAGTTATTAGCAAGTCTGAACAATCCTGTGCTGTTAGATAAACTCAGAAGAGTAGGTTTTCATTGTGGCAAAAAATCGGTTGATTGTACAGATATTATTTACAAGTTAGCAAAACACCTCCACCAAGCAGCAGTGGAAGTGAAACATTGCAAATGAATACAAGCAATGAAAATACATTGGTCTCTTGGATGTGAACTTGCTAAAATGCCTAAACATACYAAATTAATCTTGCATTTAAGAAATAAATTATTAGCTCAATATTAATTAGCAGCAAGGCAAGATTCTGTCTTGATTCACTGAAATAGCATTTTTTTGCCAAGTATGTGCAGGATCAGTTTCGCAGGGCCTCATGTAATTGAATGCTGTGCTTAGAAGTGCACAAATGCTGTGAGGAATGTGAATTTTTCATTACACTTGACAGAGACAGATAGCTGAGGTAGCTGCAAATATTAGAAGTCTATAGCCCCGTTATTGCCCTGCTCTACTCGAGGTCTTCAGACCTGAACAGGAGTAATTATCCCAGGCAGAGGATTGGATTAATGGCTACACCTCTTGTGGTACCTTCATGAGCAGAACTGCAAAGKCTGCAAAAATACTCTTGTGAGCCAAAGAGAGTGCACCTTTCTGAGCCATACCTGAGGATCATGCACATTTTGAGGTTATCATCTTTTCTGACACAGCGGTTTCTCTCTCTGACTCTGTCAGGGGCTTTTTCAAATGCCTTCCCCCTCCTCACTCGTTCAGCCTTCTGGTTTTTATCCTTAGCCAGAAAAAGTCTCTTCTGTCTGCCTATGAAAAAGCAGGAAATTCTTGTTCTGTTTCAAAACTGAGTATAATAAAGCAAAAAGATTTTTTTTTTTTTTTATAGTTCTCGTTGAACTGTATCCSAGTGAAGTAGGAACTCATTGTAAATCTGTCACAGGTAAAAAYGGCAAAATGAAAGTGTCAGAGAGCTTTGCTAGAGGAAGACCATAATATCAAGTGAAGGGGAAGATACTAATAGCAAATGATGAGGAAAAATATGTAGGGTTTGGGATTTTTTAATAATCAATTTCCTTTTTTTTTTTTTTTTTAATATTTTGTTGAATGCCATATTAAACTAAGGAGATACCAGCCATCAAAATGCTCTGTAAAAGTTCAACATTTTCCGTATTTTCTGTGTCTCGATTTTCTCTCTTATTTTCAGGATAATTGCTAAAATTATGGCAGTGAATTTAAAAAAAAAAAAAAAAATTAGCTTACCCTTGCCTGATTTAGACTACATTTCCCTGCAAATTCTCCGGACTGGCCTTGCGACTTGTGTTTCATTTGCTGCATCTTACTCAGATATTGAATACATGACTGTACCTAGTTCCATCAAGTGTTAAGTTTTTCTTACGCTTTTTCTAATATATACGAAACCTTGAAGAAGGCAGGTTTTATTTGGAAATGTGAGTATATCTGTGTCACACTCTTCAAGGAACTGATTAACTTTGGAGTTCATACCAGRCCTCAGCGCAGGCCTCATCAAAATGTTCTGTAATATTGACAATCGTGTGTGCCTTGCACAGTATTGATGCCATTCTAACTTTGTTCTTCTTAAATAAATTGTGGATGTTTCATTTTAAATTTTAGGAGCGTCTTCTGCTGTCTTTGCTGCCTGCTCACATTGCCATGGAAATGAAAGCAGAAATCATTCAGAGGTTACAAGGTCCAAAGGCRGGCCAGCTGGAAAATACCAACAACTTCCACAATTTGTATGTCAAAAGGCACACCAATGTGAGGTATTGTGCTGTAATAAAATGTATCCACAAAAAAAAGTTGAAAGAAAGTGATAAGGGAGCAATTAAGAAAATATTTTTTCAATATGCTTTTCATCAACTTAGTAGGTGGCAWCTCTTCATTTGATCAAATGTTGAAAATTTCATGTTCCAGAAGAGCGATAAAGGTGATACTACAAAGGAGTTTTAAGAAAAAGCTACACAATAATGGGCTTTTTTTTTTTTTAAAAATGTCTTCATTTTTTAGTTGAAGTACCAAGTCTTTTTTTTCATGTTCACTCGTAAAAATTGTAATTAATGTCAGTGGTATTATTCTGATTTTGCAGTTTTTTAACTGGAAAAATTTCTCAGGATTTATATCAGGTAAACAGAGGCAGCTGTATCACATACCTACCTGAGATAAAATATTCTGCTGACAGATCTAATTATTTATTAATTAAAAATTTCTCGTAGTTAGAAAAATAGATCACCTTTTACTTCAGACATTCTTTCTCCTTTATAAGTTTTTTTTCCCCTGTTACTTTTTTTTATTGGACAAGTTAATTCAAATGATATTCTTAAAAACTGCATTTTAAAAAATATTGCAGGACTTTTGAGGAAGCACAAATAGTGTTTGAAATAATTATATTGCCATTATTATATTGCTGATTTGTGACTTGGAAYAATATTTCTATTTTTTAATACTATAACAAATATAACTATTATATACTTAGAATAGAATGTTTATTAATACCTAAAAWTATAGGTATACCTATAAAGGTTATACCTGAGAAGATAATAACTTTAAATATTATTATACATTATACATTACCTTTAAACACAACACCTATAAAGGTAGATATAGGTTTACCTATAAATATACCTGTATTTATCGCTCAACATTTAGCAGTGGCAGTTTGGGGTGTGGACATGCCCCTATGAAGTCCAGAACRTTTACTTTCCAGTTTTGCTGTAGATTGATGGATCTGAGTCCTGCASAAGGACGCTGTGACCAGGATTCTGTTTGTTTCTCTTGTAGCATCCTGTACGCCGATATTGTGGGGTTCACTCGCCTGGCCAGTGACTGCTCACCAGGGGAGCTGGTGCACATGCTGAATGAGCTCTTTGGCAAGTTTGATCAGATTGCAAAGGTGGGCTTCAACGGGCTGCTACTGGWAGTTTAAATAAGAAAGTGATCTTTAAAATGTATTTTCTTCTTGGGGACTTCATGCAGCATTTCTGAGACTTTGSCAGGAAGATTGGATTTGAAACCTGTGAAGGAAAAAAATCTGGCTCTGGTCTGAATGCAACAGTGCATTTCTGCCAGTGTGAGAGTCTGTGAAACCCAAAATAGCTCTCTAATAGGACCAATAGAGACAGCTCATGGTGCCCAATAAAGCTTAATGGCAGATGAACAGTTCTTTAAATAGATCTCTTGCAATAACAAGGATTAAGAAACTCAAGATAGAAAAGTGTGAGTCAGTTTTGTGATCTCAGAAAAAGCATTTAAGAGACTGAAGGAAAAGAGAGACAATATTGATCAAACCAATTTTGGTTACTCACCGCAGCCTCTTGATTACTCCAGAAAAGAATCAAATACAATCAGAAATTTTTTTTTTGCTTCTTTAGGTGTAGTTTTTATAAAAATTTAATCAAACTTCATGTGTGAAGGTGAAATGAGAACCTCAGAACAGATAAAAATTTCTTCTGTTTCTATTAGTTAAAAAATTTTTTTCCAGTATTGTTTTTTAAATAATAAAAATCTTTACATGGCCTTAGAGTTTAAAATATAGAAATACTATTATTAAATACTATGCTAGCTGCTGGAAGTATTCCATAGTACATCTTCAAAGATGTAAATGTGGAAGACTAYATCTTTTGATTTCATATTTCAAACAAAAAGGCCTTATTTTGATTGAGGACATGATAGTTTGGCTCAGTTCTTTAATCTCAGGTGTGAGCAATGCTGCATATAAATGCTTTGCAGTGAAATTACTTCCTAACTTTTTCTGCCCAATTAAGACCATACCTGATAGAAGGATCATCCATACAAAACTCTGCATTTCTGTTTTAGCAAGCCCTGAAACCAGCTTAAATAGAAAGATTTTGCTAATATCATTTAAGTCAGTCTTTGTATTTCAGTAATCATTTATGTATTTCAAGTTGAAAGTGACCATCWCACCTTGCTTTTTTCCTCCAGGAAAATGAATGTATGAGAATTAAAATCTTAGGAGACTGCTATTACTGTGTTTCTGGACTACCTATATCTCTTCAAAATCACGCCAAGAATTGTGTGAAAATGGGACTGGACATGTGTGAAGCCATTAAGTAAGTGCCAAACTTAAAAAAAAAAACCAAAAAAAAAAAAAAGAAAACCTTAAAACCCAATTTCCTTTCCCTAAAATCACAGTATATCCAGGTGAGCTACACTTGGCAAAAACATTATCGTGTGGAGGTCTGGGTATTTGGGAGTGGTCTGTGTGATTTCTTTATTTCTCRCCAGCTGGACTTTGATATTAAAACTTGTTATGCTCTTCTGTAAGTTTAAGTTCCAATTTTTGTGGTTTTGTGTAGATTACATTAATGATGTCCATGTAGCAAAGTAAGTCATATGTGGGTGTGCACCTCATCATGAAATGGACAGCAGTGTTGACCAATGTCAGTCTTAGTGATTAATGAAGTAGCCATGCAAAATTGTTCCTCTTATCCTATAATACTACCCTCATAAGTGTATAATTGGAGTYGCAAGAGGGTTTTGGCTTTTAGTTACCTAGTCTTTTGATTCCGTCCAGGGTAATTACTGTATAGGTAGGTTGATTAAAGCAAATTTAGTTCTTTTCCCTTTCATGTGTACATGGAAAAGCTGCAGTATTTGTGGAAACTAAGATTTTGATCTCCTTTCTTCAGTAATGTTTTGTAAAACTAACGTCACTACAGGAATCAGATTGCTGCACTCTCTAAAATGTTGTTTCTTACACAGTGTCCAAAGAAATCTATTTTTTTTAATGGTACTTGGCRTACTTCTCCTTGCCAAGCATTAAAGTCTACAGATTTGGTCACCTTAGAGTTGTTTTCATTGGAATCTTTCTGTTTTTCACTTAGACATACAAGAACAAGATCACAATTAAACCATTTGCTTCTCTAGCACACTAGGAACTAAAGCTACAGTCGCTTCTGTAGAGTAGTTAGTAAAAGTGAGCAGTTAGTCCTAAAGTTCTGCCCCTCTCCCTTGTAGATTGTCTTAAAAATGTTGGGATTTTCCCCCAACCTTTGAGTGAAAATGAGAGYTTTCTGGTTTACATTCCAAAACATCTGTGCACTGTGTGAGAAATGTGATTTAAAAGTATTTGCAGACTTTCTAATCAATGTGTTGCTTTGTTACTTAAGAGAAAAAGGTATAGGAGGTCACAGGCTGGTGGAAAAACAGCACTAGGCTTGAGCTGTAAAGTACCCCTCAGAAAGAACCAAAGTATATCACACATCATAATGCAATGTTTTACTTGAGCTCAGAGAGCAATCTGTCAGTTCCTCACACTTCAAAACTTCCAATTTTCTCTGAAATAACTTTCTGCTCAAGCTGCTATCAAGTATGTTCATTGTTAATGCTRTAAGATCAGGTTCTTGGTGAGAGCAGCCTTACAGACTAGAAAATTATATGTTAGTTGTAAAACGTATTCTGATGTGACTTTATTACTGTAGTCAGAAACCACGATGCTCCTGTAGACAGATGCCTGATTACCACAGCCTGTTTACAGAAGAAATGAGGAATCTGTACCCTGTGTTTTCAAATCCTTTCAAATCATTGTGTCAAGTTTTGCAGCMTGCAGGTGAATGAAAATTGCTGATTATTAATCAGCTCCATATTTTGTTGTGTAATTGCTACATCTTTGTCTGGAAGCATCTCMTGACATACTTCTGTGCCCTGTAAAATGAGGAGTGGTAATGCTCTTGCTACTGGAAGTGTGTCACTCAATACGTTTGACTTGCTCTATCTGAAACATTTCTTTGTCAGATAGAAATTATGGTTATATTCAGTCACTGAGGTGCAAACTGCCCCCTCGGTGCATAAGATACTGAAATAGAGTAGTTTGCTCCTTACATTGGTAGTTCCATATAGATTTTACCCCCTGAGTAAGGTTTCAGTTCCAGTTCKCTTTGAAGCAAAAAAGGAGGAATTCTGCCAAATTGCCAGGTGATTGGTACTACAAAGTCTTATCCAGTCTTGTTRCCTAATGATGTGTAGCYCCATTTTGAGCAATTCARCTTCACTATGCTATGGATTGTTTCCATTTAAACGTGGATGGTACTCCCATTGATTAATTGCTTTGCTTCTCTGCTCTATTTTGGAACAAATCCAATGTTTCTTACAGTCTGCAACCGGTTTGCTCAGGAGTGGGATCCTCCTTTATCAAGCCATAAATGCCAGTGCTGCCCATGATGTTGAGAGCTGGCCACCCTAACTGGGTGCTTTAAGGCCAGAGCTTATCTGTTAAGGCCAAAAATRTTCGTGTGTGAATATATGTGCTGTTTTCATTCACCTCAAACTCCACCCCCTTGTCTGTCTGTGACTTCCTTATTTGCGTGTTTCTCAGTCACACATTCTGAAAAACTTCCTTTGATTTGGAAGCATGAAACAAATTCCATTTCAGAGGAAAGTGAATGTAACTGTTGGATATGAGATGGTTATACTATTTTGAATGCTAAATACAAAATTAAGTAATTCTTTTAGGTATGATTTCATTCCTGCAGGTCTGATTAAAAAGGAAACCATGCTGTTAGAGCTGGCAATTTGCAAGGCACTAAATGCCTAAGGCTCTCTCAATATGTTAAAGTGTGTGGGACAGGGTTAGGTGAKTCTTAGATACCTTATTCCAGAAAGACAGATGAATAAATCTCAGTTAAAGAGTGTAGATGCTTTCCTAATGCCCYGAATTCTTGCTTGTTCAGAGAGACCAGGGGAGCAGAAAATTAAATAAAGGTAGGATGTTTCAGATATACTTCTGTAGGTAAAGCAAACATCCTCTGGGGATGTGATAGTCTACATCGTCGAATGCATTCAGTGCCTGCATTGTCATAGCAATTGTTCAAGGAGTAYAGGACAGAAATAGTAAACTTTAATTGGATCCAGAGTTACACTGCTTATTTAACGTCTTCTGTGGTTTCTTTCATTTGTGAGACAGCAGAAAAGATTCAGTTCTGGTACAATTCTGCTTGGTCCCCTGCTTAACTCCTCAGAGCTTATTATAGAGCAGACTTTATTCTGCTTGTTCGGCAGAATATGGAAGGGCAGTGTTTTTGCAAGCACTTGTAGAGGATAAATGTTCCACTTGCATTTTGCCCAGTTTTGTAAAACACTTTTTCCCAAAGTGCTGGGCTTGTGTCATATCCCTTCTGCAGAGCAAARTGGTGTTTGTCATTTGCCAACTGCTTACAAAGGTCATTTACAGGCAGTTCATTTTCGAGTGTGTCAACTACACAAGAGCAGTGTAAAATGGCAGTGTGAAAAGAAATAGCAATAAACACTTGGTAGAGACTGAAGGAATTAAAATACTTTCAGTCACGATCCTGTTACTTTCATTTCCAAGGGAAAAAACACTTGAGATACTGCTTAAATTTAGTATTTACCATATGAAATTAAGCCTGCTGTGTTCTATGTTCCCTCTAAAAAAAAAAAAAAAAAAGAAACCTGCCACCTTAATTCAGTAATTCAGAAAGTACAGAACTGATGATTCTCATCACAGAGATTGAAGACGTTGCTAGAACTAGCCATCCAAATAGTATACAGGAGCCATTTGGGCTCCTTATTCTGTCACTGCTTCTTCCATTAAGATCCCAAATTTCTCCCAAGTTCCTTATTAATGGCTAGGTTTTGGGTCCACATGAGTTTGGGTTTAAAAAAGTAAATCCAGTTATGATCTTCCCATTTCTTAGAGCTGTATAAGCCTGTAGATGTCTGAATTAGTTCTGTTACTCTTTACATATGTCTCAAAATGACCTGATCATTTGACATCGGTCACCTACCTGTGATTCAGAAGAGCTGCCTCTGCAAAGATAAATGCCTCCCTTATGTGTAGGGCTCTTGTGAGATTTGGGCTGGGGTGAAACAGGTACTTAACTCTGTCACTGGAAAGGTCAGAGGTTTAGTTGTGCTCTGGACAGTGAGGGAAGCYTTTCATTCGCTGTATAATGTTCCAGTGCATGCAGCATTCACTAAGCATGGAAGGCTGCTGGGCCTGTGTTCTCCACAGCCTGAACAGCACTGAGTCCATATCCCCAAAGAAAGTACAAGCTCTAGAATATCCTGAGGTGCTGTGGTTTTTGTCCTTCCTCTCAGATATGACAGATATGAGGTCTCTGATACAAACACTGGGATCTTCAGATAACAGGGTGCGTAACTGTAGTTCCAGACCTCCAAAAGCTGCCAGTCTTTAGGTTCTACCATGATACTAAACATTTCCACTGTTCATCACAGCCCTCCCAAATAATTTCAGATGAATATGAAAGAAGGAAATTCAAACACAAGAGTTGAGAATTTATATTTCTACAAACTGTTGCAAGTACAGATAATAGGAAAGGTAATATATRTAAGCATAGCATTAAAAGAATGGARTTAATGGTAAAAAGAAGTAAATGTTATTACTGTTTTTAATACCAATTTCATAGAATCATGGAGTGATAGAGTGTTTTGGATTGGAATGGGCCTTAATGACCATCTAGTTCTAACTCCCCTGCCATGGGCAGGAACCCCTCCCACTASAGCAGGTTGCTCAAAGCTCATCCAGCCTGGCCTTGAACAYTGCCAGGGATGGGACATCCACATAATTTGACTGGTATATCGAAAGAAAACCAAGGGCGTGTTGTGCACGTTAACAGAGGCTTTATTCTCACCTCAGGAAGGTGAGAGATGCGACTGGGGTCGATATCAACATGCGCGTGGGCGTGCACTCCGGGAACGTGCTCTGTGGTGTCATCGGGCTGCAGAAGTGGCAGTACGATGTGTGGTCCCATGATGTCACTCTGGCCAATCACATGGAAGCTGGAGGAGTCCCAGGGTAAGAGGATTCTCTGTTAACCTTTGGACACGTGGATTTTTCAGTCAGGGAGAAATACASGCACCATGTCTTAAGCCATCAGCCTTCATGGAGATGCCTGAACTAATTCTTAGGTGCTGTCTTCAGATTTAAAAAAAAAAACAAAAACAAAAACCAAAACTGGGGCATTCAGTATTTCTTGTGATTTAAGGAGCTTTTTTCTTTTTTTTTTGTGTAAGGAAACCTTTAGATTTATGCCCATTAGAACTTCTCAAATTTAGATTAGAGAAGCTGTAAATGAAGTAGGCAGCCTGTAAAAGATGTATCTATAACAAGTAAAAAAGGTTRAGCAGGTTCAAATTATGCTTTTGATTGGTATTTGTGACTTTGTCATTCTTTTAAAATATAATTTCAGCCGTGTTCACATCACCTCAGTCACCTTGGCACATTTGAATGGAGCTTACAAAGTGGAAGATGGGGATGGAGATGTGAGGGACCCATATCTGAAAGAACATAATGTTAAGACTTACTTTGTAATCAATCCTAAGGTTAGTAGTACTTTTCTTTTGTGGCCAGTCATACTTGTTTTTGAGCAGGACCACTAATCTCTTTATTGAATAATTCACCACAATAAGATATTGATCAGAGCTATTACCGATGCCTACAAATACATAATGTTTGCATTGCAAATGTTTCCCGCTCTTCAGAAATAAGTCTCTGATATTTCCCAGCAATATCATTAAGAATTGCAGGTTCTCAGCATCTCGCCATTCTAAGTCCCTAATCACAGAGATCTGTGGTGCTGGATGATGCACTGCTGCWTCATGAGCACAAAGGCTGACATCACTTTTTGTCCTCTGTCAACCAGGGAGAGAAGCGGAGCCCTCAGCACCACATTCGACCTCGGCACACTCTGGAYGGGGCCAAAATGAGAGCTTCGGTCCGCATGACCCGCTACCTGGAATCCTGGGGAGCAGCCAAGCCTTTCGCACACTTGCACCACAGGGACAGCATGACCACTGAAAACGGCAAGATAAGCACAACAGTAGGGGCCTACTTATGTCATTTCATACAATATAATACAATTTCATACAATAYAGCAATATTTGAAAGGATGTACATTGTAYRGGAGCAGCATGTAYGGTGSCTGYTCTYYATCTTGTGGAAAGATACTGTGAACRTAAYRCCAGAATGCAGCACCTTTAGGAAGGAAATTCTTTAATAGAGAGAAATCCCTTGAGATTTGTTGACTGTTTAGCAACATTCTCCATTTGGAACATGGTCAAACCTGGAGCAAAGGCTGTGAAGTTAGAATAATCCCTTTGGTGCCCGGAGTGGCCTTTATTCAGAGCTCTCCAGGGACCAAACCCATGCTCAGTGTAACATCTGTTTTTGAAGGTGCACCTACAGCTCATCAGCTGTGGTTGAAGTCCTGAGTTTTAGGGTATTATAGTGCAATGTTTTATCTCTTGGAGTGAACAGATTTGTTTTTAATTTTGCTAACATTGTTTTACTGCTGTCAGTAACATGCTGTCAGTCTACAGCTTGTACTTGATTGTGTTATCTTCTATTTCTGAAAAGTAAATGTGTAAATTCGGATAGTTTTCGACATTGGCATTCAGTTTTCTTCCTGTACATATGAGAATATTCTTGTTCAGTAAATATAGTGCATCAGAATGTGGATTGTGACAGGTTCATTGTAGGAAGCACCCAGCCATCAYTATTAATCACAAAATAAATGTGGCTGCGATGGCTGCTGTTGCTATTAATTAAAAAATAATGATCATTGTCTGTATTTGGCCATTCAGGTTTGTTTTTTTCAAAAACACTTAAGATTGGTTTTTTGCTGAAGTTGGCAAGAGTTTGGSCTACATCCAAACAGTGGTGGCATTGAAGTCTTTCTGGTAAAGCAAAACACTCCTGGATTCAGACTGTTGTATTAGTTTATACCATGTTTATTCTGATAAAAGAATTTTATTCCAGGTCACTCCATCTTCCATGTTTGGCTGTATTTTTCTTTTAGACAGTTTTAATCTAATGCTAGGAGTATTTACACTAGAAACTTTTGTCCTTACATGACCTTTTTTTCAACACTATTTCTAAAGTAACTTAATRTTATTATAGTTTACTGCAGTTAATAGGGGTCTTCTTGTTTGTTTGTTTTTTAGGATGTTCCCATGGGGCAATATCATTTTCAGCGCTGCAGAGAAAGGTAAATCAATCTTAAAAAATTACTTATTCATAGAAAACTCATATAAATAAATATATATTTGTTTGTGTGCTTTCAAACGTTGAGGGCCATTTCTCACGCAGACTGTTTTTTTTATGTAAGAGCTCATACCGCATACATAAAGAAAGGCTATGGRAACAGATTTGGCAGACATGTTACTTATGAATTGCAAATTCACTTCCTGATAACAAATTGCTTTGTTCTGAATTGCTGTGTTGGTGACCTACTGCAAACCAGGTTCCCTACCAATGGGAAGAAAATTATATATGGGMAAATTGGGAGGAAGCCCAGAGAGGGGTAAGAAAAGGGAAGATTGAAAGGGTTATTAATAATTTTTCTTACAACAATTAATAATAGACATTTTATATATTTGTTTAATTGCTTTGTGTTGTGGTTTATTATTTTAAAGTCTTTAGTATGTTTGAAATAATAGACATTCAAAAGGTATTTTGTGGTCATTTATAGTGCTTCTGCTACACAAAATGTTTGCAAGATCACAACAGCTTTGAGTTTTCATGTTCCTGCTCAGTACTTTGATGGCTAGGGCCAGATGGCGATATCATAAATACTGTGAAGTCATTTGAATTAATGTTTTAAAATTGTATTGTTATTGTCTTTGGTTCCTGTGCAATTACCTAAAATACTGCTGAGTTCCTAAAGGTGAACAAGCTTTGACTGAACAWGCATGATACTAATAAAAAGAGTCTAATTCTAAAACTGCACATTTACATTTGGACAGWATGTCCAAAGAATTTCTGTCAGTCAAGGAAAGACCATTGGAATGTGKCACTTGGAAATACTGCAGTTGTTGAACATTCTGAGGTGCTCTTGCTTTTTGTGTTTCTAAACTCCACTGCAGAACAGATTTAGAAAGTGCAACAAATGTGACTTGATGCCAAATTACAGGAGTTTCTTTCGTTACTGGTGTTTAATGTCCATAGTGAGACAGAAATGTACCTGGGATTCTAGATAAGCTAATCATTCCCACGGGAGAGAGCTGAAATGGTCATAAGAACTTTGAAAATCAGTATTTTATTAGAACATGAAAATGTAGGGTTTGAAGCCTGACTCTTATGCATTACAGGATAGTCTTCTGTTGTTAAGGATCTTCCAAGAGGATTAGCTGYTGTTGGACAATGTTTCCTCATCAATCTATGTATTTCTCTTAGACTGTTAATRCGATTGATTTCTGTGAAAAATGAGTAATAAACACTTTCTTACCTAAATTCAATACCATTGAATAACCACAAGATCAATTGTGTTTTTTAAAGTTCCTCTAAGTACACTAACACAACTTTTGTATTAATTTGAAACCTGTAACAGGGGAAATAACCTGAWAACTCAGTGTTGAGGAAAACCCACGTTACTTTTGACAGGGTTCAATTTGTAGRTTAGGAACATTGTGGTGAGCAAAGAGTCAAATTTCAGATCTAACTGTTGATTTCTTACAAAACACAGGTTTAAAGTTAGTATTGTATTTTTCAAATACACACATCATCTGTCAATATTTGAGATACTACATTTTCAAAAAAAGAATAACTGGTAAGGATTGATGATGTTTGCAGCATCTTATGYTAGCAAAACTAAACCCATTCTGATGATCCTCTCTTGCATTCATGTTGAGTCCAGTAAAAAGAAGAGATTTTTTTTAATACAGATGAGTTACAAGGCGCATAAATAGAGAAATATGATGTGTGCTTGAAAATTATTTCAGACAGAGCTCAGTTTTCTTGTTAAAATAATAAAGTATTTCCAAGAAAAACAGAGTTAGCAGGAATTTAGCAGAGAAGACATATTATGCCTCAGTGCACTAATACATTCTGCTCTTCCTACAATCATGAAAAGGTTTTTAAAAAATAACTGCAAGAAACAGGAATGCTTTATGAATTTGAGCATATTCCCATTCTTTTTCATAAATCCGTAACTGTGGAAGACTTTCCTTAGGCCAGAATTTCTTGAGCTCTCTTGGTTTTGATATTTTATGAAATATTTTCTTGTGTTTGTATTTAAGTGCTCCCTAATAGCAAAGCTCTAGATTTGTGAGTGTGTGTGTGTCAGACTTCTGTAGCTTTTGATGGTTTTTTAAAAGCTTATTATGAGAGTCATTGTTCCTGATGCCTGTAGCTGCTATTGCAGTACAAATGYAAAACATTTATAATATTTATCATTTTATTATTTTATAACTTAATTTATAGTTTTATAATTTATAACAAATGTTAAAAATTTATAATAAATTCACAAGTTTGTGATAGCTGTTGTTTTTGAAGTAACTTCCCACATTTTTCCTTTCAGAACAAAATCACAGAAAAGAAGGTTTGAGGAGGAACTGAATGAGAGGATGATCCAAGCCATTGATGGAATCAATGCCCAAAAGTATGGCTTTATCCTCTATCCTTTGTTGTGTCTAGCCATCCCAGCTCTGACATGAATTGCCACAGAGGGCAGTGTTTAGTATTTTTTGCTCCCACATGCACGCCAAGTGTGAAAAGAGTAAAGGTGTCACCAATAGTGGCACAGGAATCCCCGTGCATTTTGAAGATGGGCTGTAAAGTAACATTTTCTACAACATGAGATAAGACAGTGCCTGTGAATCACGATATGACAGAGGGATTGACTTGTCTCGATGTTCCTGGCAAAGAGAATTTTCTCTGTAACTGTGTCTGTAGACTCATGGCTGTAACACTGCAGATTATTTTACCTGAGAACAGAGAAGGAAGACACAAGAAACAACTGGCTCGGGAATCAGAATGGTGTGAAAATTGTTGCTTCCCAATAGAAACAATTCCTCAGAATCACAGTTYAATGTCCCTCTGTTTCAATTAGCTGGCTGATTTCTTAGAGAATGCTGATTTTGGTGACATGGTGGAATTGCTGGGCGAGTCACCATGCCATGTATATTTTCCTGTGTCCTGGGAGAGATGGAGGCAGTATCATATTCTTGTTTCCTGGTGGATAGATAAAGCTGACAAAGAAATCAATACAGGCCCAGAATAATTGTTCAAGCTTTTTGTATTTCTCTGATRAAATAAGGGAATTGCCCTTCCAAAATGTGGACAATAACTGTGATTAATTATATGTTTCCCTCCTTGCTTCTGTTACTCAGATTATTAATCAGCTGAGTATTACACCTAATTATTAAATGTTCATATGCCACATTTCAGATTTTTTTTTTTTATCTTTTAGTCCTATTAAATGGTATTTGGATTTAGAAAAATGTTTTTCAGTAATTTTAGAAGAGTGTTGATAGTTACAGSTCACAGATGGAACACAGTGAAAGAGGATAGGTCATGATAGGCAAAGACTTTTGATTATACTAGACTTGCCTAAAACAGCTGTCTAAATTTGGGCAGTTTTTAAATGTCTTTAGATACACTTGTTCTGATAAATGGATTTTAAAAGTGATGTTTTAATGTCAAAAGTAAAGCATAGGTAATCCCTGTTTTATCTAATTAGTACATAAAATTCAGAGAAACTTGGGGATTCAAAAAGGTTTCTGAAAAGGTTTCAGCGCATTTTGTGAATTGCATAGGAGATTGCAGAAAGATAAAAATGATCTTATCAGAAAGGCTGAATGTCACCTTCAAAAACTAGATTCCCTACCTAGGTCTGTATTGATTTGCTGAATGAATCTCTTAAAAGCAATGATTCAGTTGATTAATATCTGGGAATAAGTTGTCAAAAGTGCTGATTCCTCAAACATCAAAGTAATTCAATAATATTTTARCTCTGTGGAGGCTAAGCACACAAAACAGTTAAATAAAATGTTTCCTACATTTAGGACACAAAATGGATCACATTTTTGTTTTCTTTATTAYTGTGCATATTTTTGTGCCTCAATTTTTCATCTGTAAAATGAAAATAACATTATCAGCTAGAGTAAACAAGTGATTGTGAAACTAAACTTTTTGCCTCTGTGAATCAGGAAGCAAACTTGTAAGAAAATCTATGAGAAAACTGGCATTTTTAACTGTTTTTAAGTGTGAAGTTCAGACTGTGTAGCAAATAGGCCTATGACTGAATGAAGAAAATTAGAAAAAAATATTATTTCACGAGTGAGTGAGGAACAAAGAGGTCCTGTGCCTCAGCCATTAGGGCGTCCCATCCCACTTTGCCCTCCCTCCTCTGTCCTTTGCACTTCGTTTGTGTTGTACTGTTTCTCTCATCTCATCTGCTGCCTAAAACCAATATAATTTTTTCCTCAGCTTTAAAGAAGAACTAAAAGTTTCTGCAAACGTGCACTTGGAATGTGGGTTATGAGGCAGCACRTGCTCTAAATGGCACTACTGACTTCACATGCGATCAGGCGTGTAACCAAATGAGCCCCTTGGGAGTRGATCTGCACAGAGAACTTTTTAGCACTGTGCTGAGGGTAATTAAATCAATCCACCTGTCAGATAGCATAAGAAAAAACAGGAAATTAATTGACTGTTTGGAGAAGAAGGTTACTTCTTGTTTAATTTTTGTAACTAAATGGAAAATTACTCGCATTTTAATTTTCACAGTTTACCAAAAATGTTCTGCAAACTGAAAGTTTTCTCCAGTAGATTACAGGTGAACCCAAACAAGGCTGTGCTAAATGTATACCAGCTTTGCAGTTGCCTTTTTTCTCAGAATCCTGACTATGATCAGACATAGATGGGAACGATTGCAGAGCAAACTGGGAAATGTATTTTTGAATTAAGTGTTCCGAGAACTGAATGTGTTTACAGACCCTTTTTTAAATGAAACAGATTGCACAGGAACAGGGACAGTCTCCCAGGCAAGGAAACAAGTACTTTTGATTTCACAAATTAAAGCTAATAGCTTACACTCCACTCTGTCCACTCCTGTTCTCCAAGAYATTAAGGATATTTTCCACTGTGGTTCACTGCTGGTACTTATTTGCATTGCAGACTGTCAGTTGAGACATTCCCTTTTATTGAGAAGGCATTAGCTACACTACTAGTTTAGAGCCTAATTTAAAGTTATTGCTGGAAATGTTGGAAAAAAATCTCAGTCCCTGCTGCTATTGTTCAAGCTCTAATACTGCATGTCCACAGAGCTAGTCTGCTTAATTAATTTTTTGTTTTCAAATTTGCCTTGTGCCCTTGAGGTAAAAGCAGCAAATGTTCCCTCTTGTCATTTAGATATTCTATATCTTTTCAAGTGCCAAATAAAATAAATGCAGACTTTTATTTTAGAACATCTCATTTTACAAAAGTTGTGTCAAGCTTTTGTCAAGATTCACTTAGTTTAAAATAGATTTGTTGTTTCAATGCAAGTCTGTATGCTTTTTTTCATGTTAAAGTAGGGTAGAAGTTTTTATAATCAGCAAAAACATCAAAATCTACCTCTGTATTAGAGGTCTGTGGTCCAAGAGATGAATACAATTCAAAGACAAAACTCCTCCATCACTTTTAATAATGTTTCTTACATTTTTGTTTGCGGTAGGAGTTTGTGAAGTCCAATTTCCCTATCCATCACTCCTGCATGTTGTAACCTGCCTAAAGGTACCTTGGGAAGGACTGTTTTTGTCTCAGGTTCTCTTCTGTCGGCTGGATAGGTTACAGTATTTTGGACATGAGTGGAACACCACTGTTAGCATTACATCATAAAAATCTCTCCCTTGATTCTCCTTAGGAATGARCAACAGGAAAGCAATTGTTCATCTGAGCCTTTGTTTCACATGTGCTTTAGCAACTGAAATCAARCAGGAGAGGGGATTTGTAGTTTCCCTATTTTACTGTCCATGAAATTCACCATATGCGTTACAATGCACAAGAACTTGTTTTATTCCAACTGATTTTCTTMCTTTGCTGCATTTCAGGAATATAAAAGGGCAGGACTACTTTATTCCTATGTTAGTGATAATGTTCCTTTTCTCTTCTAGGCAGTGGCTTAAATCTGAAGACATTCAAAGGATATCACTTCTTTTCTACAATAAGACTTTGGAAAAAGAAGTAAGTTGTTTTCAGTAAATTTAAAGGGTCAGGCCTTTTCGTTGTTTTATGGCTCTCTAGACCTTGATTGTATTTCTACACACTGACAYAGCTTCAGCAGGAAGACTGGGGAGTTGCCTCTTTCTGCTTTCTCTTAAGAGTAGGACACCTGATGGCTGAACAGCTGTGCTCTCCTTCAGGGAAGAGGAAGGTTTCACCACAACTGACTCTCTCTCAGTGAATTTGATGAGAAGGGGCTAGAGGAAGTGTTACCACACTGTGCTGACACTGTCCAGCAAGCGTCCTCTGTGTCCCATGTGGTGGTCAAATGCATACGTCAATATTTATGTAGATACCTTTCAGTTCGAAACATCTGAAATGATTTTCAGATTCTCTCACAGCTCAGCAGAGTTGTTTTCCCAGCTGACAAAGGCATGTGCTGCTTGGCAATGCCCTGGGGTGGAAAAGGTTCCAAGGCTCCTTGAACCTGTTTTGAAGACGTCATAGGAGAGAAGAAGCAAGACCTGGTGTGGTCTCATCCTTAGTGTTTGAGGGTTCAMTGACTGGATCAAAGCTGTGCCTGGCAGCACATTAAGATTTTGATGTGGGYGTAACTAACCAATGAATTCTGAAAGAGAACTTGAGAGAAAAACATCATATGTGTACTTTGGACAATGACTTGGGAGAAAATTTGGGAGCTAAGTTATTTGGCTGAGTCAATACACCCTGTGGAAGGCTAATCTGTTCTAGATGTAGAAGGCTGTGGAACAGCAAAGAGCTAATTATTATTTTTGGATCCCCTTTTTAATACCTTTCTTCACTGCCTTTTAATGACTCACCAGTCCAGTCTCAACTTTAAAGAATTTAGTCAGAAGACTGCTTTTGATTTAAACAGAAGCTTTTCAGGCCCTGTGGGACCTGAGACTACAGAAAAAATAATAAAGCAAAATAATTTTTTAACCTAAGGAATGAGTTKCCTGCCTTCTTTAGGAAATGTCTGGAGAAGTGTGAAGCACTGAAACAAAGTTAAAAGTAGATTGGAATTCTGTGAAATTTTAATAGTAGCTCAAGGTCCAAAATCATTGAACAGGACCATGACAAACAGATTTGACAGGTGGAAGAGCAGAACTTGCTGCAAATGTACCCATCAAGCAAAGACATATTTGTGCCTTATAATTCAGTTAGATAAGTGATAAGAATTGCTTTTAATTTGTCTTTCAATAGTAAAAAAATCTGTTGTGTTGCCAAAGTCAATTTCTACATATTCCTGTAAAGTTTTGTGTTCTGGTTTCATAGGCAGAGCTTGGCATTAAGTGCAGACACACAGCTCTKTGCTTGCACTTGGAAGGCACAGCTCAGGCACTTTCCATTTTCTGAAGTTGGCAACTTGAGCACTTTGTGAAAATAATCTTTGGTATATTTTTTTTTTGTAATTAAATCTTGAACTTTTATCCTTCGGGAAAAAAAAATCTAGTATAGGGTAAGTAACTTTAATAGCTACTTAGAYAATTTCTTTTTGAGTACTTAATTGGTTTCAACCTAGATATATCTATCTCAAATAGCAGAGCAACTCTGATAAATATTTCATTGCTGAATTCTTATGTCTCTAGACAGAGTAATTAGAGATAAATAGATTTTTCTCATGACAAAACAGATCAAATTGACTCTCCTAAGAATATCAAGTGTTTAGTAGTAACAGTGGACATATGAGGCCTTTTAAGAAGACATAAAATATTTTAATTGAAGTAATAATATAGATTCAGTAAATACCAGTGTGATTGCTAGCTGTGCTCTGTAGCACAGTTTACATTTTGCTACTATTTGTGCTCAGCAGTTTCCTGTCTAAAYTAATGTGAAATTTTTTACAATTGTTTTGGCCCATTCAGTATTTATCAATAATTGAAAATCAGATTGAGGAATTAATCACAAATTGTTGGCAATTCCTAACAATGTTTTAACATATGCTTTCCCTTTTTTTTGGTGGGTTTTCTTTTTTTGGGGAGGGAGATGATTTTGTTGATTAAACTTTTTATCATGGCTTTGGAGTAGTAGTTTGTTCAGTGGAGGARCAAGGCAAACCATTTGATATGGCTGTTTTTCAGTAAGCAAAAGGATTAAYACTATGTCTGATAATCCCTAGCTCTGTGAGAGTGGATGAAAAGTCACTGAAGAACAGCAAATTTACTGTTGCTAAAATCTGCCTATATATATGTGCACCTTTAAGCTGAAAATTCAGTTGGATGATAKTTCATCTGCTTTGGCAATTGCATTTTTTAACATTTCCTTTTATTTTCTTCTAGTATCGAGCAACTACTTTGCCTGCATTCAAGTATTATGTAACCTGTGCCTGTCTCATATTCTTCTGCATTTTTGTTGTGCAGATTCTGGTGTTGCCAAAGTAAGTGTTATTTAGTGTGTACTTGTTCCTATCTATATTTGCTCATTAGTGTAAAAAAAACCCCAAGAAGTATAAGTAAAAAAAATTGGAATTGTTGGATTACAATGTCAATTCATGGAAATGAAATTGAATAGAAAACACTGGGRATTTCAGCCAATTTTCAAAGTTAGGCTTGTTGCTAACTTTAAACACTGTCAGTAGTGTTGTGCCAAACATTAGTATAAATTCTTCATTGCTTTTAGGCTTTATCTTTGCATTTAAAAGTAAGTGTGACAGTTGCACACTGAAGTGGGACAAAATGGGTTGCAGAGCTAGGACTGTAATAGATAAATGTATTTAATMTATCACTATGATAATACTGCTGTATTAAGCATGAAAACAGAGCATTCATAGTAATAAAGTGTATATTTATAAAATTAATTTTAGAATAYCAATCTCAATTTCTGTAATAATTCTTTTAATCAGAATTTATATATTATGAGAAGATTTATGTATGCGCATGTTCTAGAAAGGCTGAAAACTGGAAGGCAATTCCAGTTAAGCATGTTTTATTAGACTTCTTAAAATTAAATTTTGCTGTTGACTCTCTACACAGTGGAAAGTTGGTATTTGTTTTATAGGAATTGTTTCTACAGCAAATACTTCTTGTTCCCTGTCATACAGTATTTCTTAGCTCATAGTCCTTTCTCCTGTAGAGTACCTTTAGGATTATTATCTATAACCACAGTTGAGTGATTTGTCTTATTCTGTAGTATTTATTCACTTACTTAACTCAAAGCCAGAAGGAGCTGTTAGGACATTATAAATTGACTTTCCATTCTGCAGACTTATAACATGTGTAAAGTTTTATGGACTTCTATTMAGATGTTACAGAAGCAATTTCCCAGCTATTTCTAAAACGGAGACACAAACCAAGGGACACTCTTCCAAGCATTCAGCAGTATCCAGCATGTGGTTGAGTCTGACTGCAGGGATATTAAAAATGTGAAATTAAGACACGTGGCAAATGTTATTTTACAAGGTCATAGTGACAAGTAAAGGAATTAATTCAGGGAAATTCATGTTCTGCCACATCCCGAAAGCCAAAGGTGGATCTAACTACTCTTGTCCAGCACTATGATTTTTGAATGTATTTTTTGGTTTTGATTTCATTCATGAAAATTAATCTAGACTTATGATYAATTTTACATGTAGTAAGATGCTAATTTTTTGCTCTATCCTTACTATGTTGCTTGAMCCAAWTGTTCAGCTCATATATCAGARTATCAGTGAACTCGAGGGAGCTGWACCCAGCTTGTTAGTATTTCTGCTWTTCCTAACATCAGAGCAAAAGACCCATGTGCTTTATCATTTTCATTATCAAAATGTTAAACATCTTATGATCCTTTTGTAAGGCTGGATATCAAATTGTGGAAGCAAAAGTTTAAAATCAGGTATTACCAACRTGAATGGTATTTAACTTCAGGTGGTCTGTGGATTATTTTAATAGATGTAAAAATGGAAGACAGAAAGGCAAGTTGATATACAGGCACCTGCATCTTTTCTGGAAAAATTGGAAGCATTGCAAATTTAATAAAAAACCCCAACACCGCCCCCACCCCCCCTCCAAAAAAAAAAGTTGAAAAATCACCAGTGTATGTAGTCATCACAAATGCTACTTAAATTGAAAATACTCTGATGCTGCAAATGTTATTTCCTGCTAAATTCTATCTACCTTTCTGTTTTCTTCCAAAGATTCTGTAGAATTTTTAAATGGTGATCTAATGAAGACAGGGAGATGAACTAAATCTGTCACTGGGTTTTATTGATTCACTATTCCATTAATCTGGTTTTGCAGTAGTGTAATATCATTGATTTCTGTGCAGGCACACAGCCTGCTACTTAAAAGCCGATTTGAAGATATTGGATGATGAATAATATTCAGCAAGTTGCAAGTACAGRGTAATATCTTCATGGTCACAAGACATTTTTTTCAAGGCTGAAATAATTTATTAATGTTTTAATTTTCTTGGGGTCAGTAAAGTGATGTGGTGCTTTAATAATAAGCTTCACACAAAGAGGTAATTATAAATTTAATCAAGAAAACAATATCTTGGGGTGAAATGTATGATGAGGACAAGGTCTTCATTGGCAATAAAATGAAAGCAAATCTGTATGATTACATTTCCTTGGAACAGGCCTGCAGTGACTCTCTAGCATTCTTGATTTACCCACTGAAATATCTCTAGTAATTCACAGCAACTCTACACTCCTTATTTAAGCAGTCAACTAACACAGAATTGGTAGTGTTGGTTTTTTGAAATGCAAACTGGTGAATTAATGAAAGTATATTTCTATTGAACTGGAGATATTTCTTATAATATTCAAGTAAGGGATTTTTTAGATTTTAGGAATATTAAATTCCTAAAAATAATTTAAGATTCTTCCCAAGTCTTCACTCATTGAGGCTGCTGTATTGAGGAAACTCTGTCTTTTTGTCCTGATTTATGCCAAACTAACAGTTGTGGTTAGGAGGCCTTGATAGAATATTTTCAATCAGGCACAACTGAATTTCTTTATGGGAAAGGTAGTACTTAAAAAGTTTGTCCAAAAGCAGGCATGTAAGATTTAAGATGGTATAAATGAAAGAAAACCATCATTGGTACCTATTTTTCTGCTGTAMTAAGACAAACAAACAAACAAAACCCAACAATTCAAGTGGAATTATAAAACTGAACTGATGTTGTTTTAACATTGAAACTGCTATACAGTCTCCGTAGCTACTGAATCCTTTGATGGCTTAGTAAAAGCATCAGTTGTTTAAGAAATAAATAACTATTATTAGATACCATCAAGGTCTGAATTCAGTATTGGCTTGTAGGGGCCTCATCATTTGCAGTGGTTTCATTATGATTTTATCACTTCAAGAGAATTTGCAGTCCTATAGCTCAGAATATGGATATCAATTACTTGACAAACTAAAGAAATTCTCTGCATTCCATTAAAGGACTTGTGCCATGTCACACATTTTTCTAAAAGTTACAAAACTGCAGAAAAAAAAACCCCTATTCTTTTATGCATTTCTCAATATTTTTGTAAATAAATTTCTGGTTTTTAGTTAAATTGTTACTGAGATATAAGTATGTATGAATATAGTTTTCTTCCAATCTCATATCTCTGATAAAAATAAATACTTCAAAAGAGATATTTGCTAATGAAACCAGAAAAAAAAAAGCAGGTTTGGCTAAAATAATAAATTATTTAGACRTGGAACTACCCAAAGCCTGGGAAGCTGCCACATTGCTTCCTCAGTTTTAAACTGTCCCTCTGTAGGTTATGGTCAGGGGTTGTCTTGTCTGGGTTTCTGGTGGGGCACTGTGGCAGAGAGCAAAATGAGCTCATTCCTTGAAGCATGGAAGAGGCAGGTAAAAACTTACCTGGCTTAGGGGATTTCAGGTGCTCTTTTGACTAAATATTTTGCCTGAATCTGCCAATGCAATGCATTTGGTAACTCTGCACAACAAAGGCAAGATTAGTTTACTGYAAAGACTTGTACTAGTTTTGTAATGTTCCACAAAAAATAAATCATGTTATGGCTTTCCTACAGTTATTGCCTCAAATTAGACTTGTTTATGGTGGCACTTATTTTTTATTATTTTGCTTCCCTATATAGCATTTTCAGCCCACTTCTTTCCTTCTAGGAGCAGCATGAACTTTTGTCTTAGCCTAACTGCAACAGAACTCCTGGTGTTCCCAGAAAAGTATGGGGTGTGAGCAGCAAAAATGCTACTTGTTTTTCTGTTTTCACCACTCAAATCTGTATTCTAAGATAACACTTTTCATTATCCTCAGTCCTTTTTTCTTGGTCCTGTTCACCTTGCTCTGTAATTCTTGTGCCCCCTCAATAACATCATTGATTATGTGAAACAGCTACAAAGACCTTTTGTTCTTGCCTGTTGCCCGGGAGATTAAGTACTCTTTGCATAAGCTCTCTTTATGCCATGTTAATTTTATTTCCCTTGCTCTCCAGTTTCTCTCACAAACATCTTCATTCCCTCTTCTAAAAGCATGCACTCCAAACTTGACTGATAAGGTTATTCTTGTGTTGAGTCATTTTTTAGGATGTGCAGGCTCCTTTTTTGTATTCTTCATATCAGAGAAAGAGTAGATATAGTTTGAAATGTAGAAATGGTTCCTTGAATGTTAATGAGGGATATAAATGATTGATAGTGTTTATGCATATATAAAAAATAAACCTGTTGCTTTTCTAGTTCTCTAGGGTTGGGTTGGGTTTTTTTTCATTTTCTTTCATCTCTTCCGTTGCTTACAGGATTTTCAATTTCTAAGAATAGAGACTAGTTTTAACACTGATGTGCAGCTTACTGTCTCACTCTTGATGAGAAGTTCTTGGAGAACATGTATTCATAAGCAATAATGATCTTCAAATGACTTTCAAAATAATTTTTTTTTCCTAATTAACATAAATTTTGAATTACCAGTTGTTTGTTTTTCATCAGCTGTGCACATCAGCCCAAAATCTGATGATTAATACTTAACATAGATAAAGTTCTCTGAATGATTGGCAGGGAAGCTCATCAGTTACTCTCCAAAATGTTTTTAATGGCMTCAGATTGGTTGGTGATGTTAATGCTTTTTTGTTCTTTCCTGAAAAGAGCTTGTATAACACTGTTATTAAAACAGATCACAATGTTTCCTAMTATTCCAAACATATAATGTTTGATAAAATAAGATGTTTGCTGATGCTCAAAGGAGTTGAAGGATATTTTTTAATTCTGTAAAGGTGTTAAATCTGGGATTCAACCTGAAGACATACTCAGCTGAGGAACTTCATGACTGCATCTAGTTCCTATGCTTAAACAACTGGGTTAATCCAGAGCTCCTGGTCTTCTCTTGGCATTTATTAAACATAATTAGGTTCCACTGCGTCTTTCTTTAGGCAGATGTGGTAAGAAGCTCTCAYATGGTGCTTGATGGAGAAATTATGCTCTACTTTGGTATTCCTGTAGAGAGATTTCATCGTTTGCAGAATGAATGCATGAATGAATACACAGATTATTACTGTATCCCTGTTCACTGAGTATCCAGGGGTGCTGCTTTGGCTACACCTTCCTATTTATAACACACAAGAGAAGGATGAGCTGGAGCTCTGAGTCAGGATGGTCAGCATCACAGATAACACAGGTTCTGCTGCAAGATACTAAAAATGGACATCACTGGCACGTGCTGTTTTCAGCCTTTTAGGGCTGAATGTGCACTACCAGCAAGTTTATTTTGTTTACCTATTAGACACTTTTATTAACAACATGAAAGTAAAGCAATAAGGATCTTCTTTAATATCGGCTTCTTAAAGTAACAACGAAATAAAATATTGCTGCTGTAAATGTACTTTGTCAGTATATGTGTGGAAATTATTAGCTTTCATGGTAATAGCAAATCAAACATTCCTGAATTGAAAATGGCAGGGGAAATTCCTGTCACTCCAGTAAGGTAACTGCTTTTCCATGGTGTTGATATTTAGAACTTGCAACTTACACGTAATAAATTTTCATATTATCAGTCTTATAGACAAAAAAATGTCGTGCTACAAATGTGCAACAAAAAAATTAATACCTGTTTTCTGTTTCTTCTAGAACGTCTATACTTGGAATTTCATTTGGGGCTGCGTTTCTCTTGCTTTCCTTCATATTGTTTATCTGTTTTGCTGGACAGCTTTTGGTAGGTATTCAAGGAAATCTAATCCRTTAGTTGATGGTTTCTTTGAAATAACATGTTCTGATTTTGCCAAGTCTCTCTGCCTTTGCGGAATACCAGTTAAAGGGAAAAGGCTGGGCACACTCAGGCTTCTGTGGACATTGTTTTGTCCGTGGTGATTTTCTGTGAAATGTCCTCATTTATGTGGAAAGCAGAAAATGCCAATGCAGTYGTTGTCTGTATCAACACTAATATTCTCTAATATTCTGTTTCTCATATGAAGCTGGATCAACTGAGAGGTTTTCATTATTGTTTGATAGATTGCTTTTTCAAAATTTTTTTGCTACTGTGCTTACAGAAGGTAATTCATTTTATGAGTGCTTTAATTTGTRGGACTGTGTATTTGTTTAAGTATGGTGTAGGACCATTTTCTGAATTTAAAAAATATTTCACCATAACAATTTAGTTTGAAATATAAAAATGTTRTAGTAAAGTTCCAGTTTTGRCACTGAGTAGTCCAGGTGTTATAAYACCKATTAGTGTRTGTAATATTRTGCTGAATTTGTGTATTTAATTCAATATTTGCACAAATATTTCAGCATTTCAGCATGTCCYCCTTTCAGTTATTCTCAAATAGATCCAGCATAGAACTCCATCTATAAKAAGGAGTTTCAGAATTTCTAAGAAAGTGAATCCAATCTAAATGTGGCATCCTCACTCTCTGTCTTTGCATAAGGTCCCATAGAGAAAACTAAATTGTCTTTTACAAAAAAAGAAGCACAAGGGAAAGACAATTACTTCAGYATGCAGTAAAACAGTAAGAAAAGGTAGTTAAAGACAGAAACAAAGGAAGTAGGATTTTATAATTTCTCTCTCTTCTCTTGTGATGCTTGTAACTAACCAGAACATGTTTGTTAGAAAATATAGTTAATGTACATTTCAGTTGTCTTTCCAATAAGTTAGGGATGCTACCACTTCTCAAGAATTAATCTGAAACATAATGCAATGATATTCTTAAATATTTTTAATCATTAGAGTGAGGTCTTAGAGGTATTGCTATTACTTAACAGAAAAAAATTACTTCTCGTTTAATGTTATACTTGATTGCTGCTTGGTRTTGAAGTAAATTGAGAGTAAAATGATGAAGTCAGAGTGCTGTTTTTAAATAAGAATTTTTTTWAAAAAATCCTTCAAAGAAAAGCCAGACTTTTCCTGCAGGAAAGCAGGTGCTAATGAAATGGTATCAAGAAGTGCTGSCTTATGCACTCTCCTGGGGCTTTTATTTCTAGTGTTACTTAGGAGGAATGCTAACACATTTCTCTGCATTTAAAGGGATGGCTTAGCAATATCCCAAGTCAGGATTGTGTAGTTGTGCCACTTGAATAATATCTAAGACCTATTTTCAATGCCTTTTTGTCTGTGCCACGTAAATACTGTAAATAGTTCCCAGAAATGGAGATGTATCATTGCATTTCCGATGACATGCCAGTTGCCATGTTGTAACCTAATTAACCTGAAGAGGAGTTATTCATGTCCTTGTCTTTGTGAGTTCAGCTGCTCTCACACAGWAGCTGTGCTGCTAAGACGATTTCAGAAAGTTAGGACCATAGTTGATGTAATGCTGTCTTTGCTTCAGGAGCATGGATGTAGTTCTTGAGATGGTGGGTGAGAAGCAGCTAACAAAAGAAGGTTTTCCTTTCCCGTGTTCTCTCCCTAAGATTTCTTTCTTTGTGTCAAAATTTATTCCTTTGCATCTTTAAGTACAGGGACACCCTATTTTGGTAGCATATTTGTTGCGCTATCTGATCCTTAACTGTAAATGTTTCCTTTGTGGAAGAAAATGTCTAAAATTTCAAATAAACCTGTATCAATAGCTGAGTTTTCACGCAACAGTGACAGGATTAACAGAAATCAGGCTTTATCATCCTAAGGCTGAATTGGTTTGGGTTTATTTGTTTTTTTTCTCGCACCTCTTTTTCTAAAGAGGTATATTTTGGATTCTCTTATAGAAGGCATGTAGAAATGTGCACATGCACCTGCACGCAATTACAGAGTTTAAAATTGCCAAATATTTCTCCTCTAAAAATGCACAAAAAAAAAAAAAAAAAGCCAAGAATTTTTTTGTGCGTGTCTGGCCCTGACAGATGAACTGTGCTGGGTTAGCTATTGGCCAGACACCCACTCAGCTGCTCATTCACTCTGCCTAACTCAGAATTATGGGGCAGGAAAACAGGATGAGAAAGCTCCTGGCTTGACAAGAGGCAGGGAGATCACTGACCAAGTACTTTCATAGAAAAAGCTTCCATCAAAGAAAAATTTTGGGGAAAATGGGTTTAATTTATTGTCAGTTAGAATAGATTTGGATAGTATGAAACAAAAAGAAACATTAAAGCCACGCCATTACCCCTCCCTATCCCAAATTCAACTCCACTCCTCTACTCCAGAGTTCCCTACCTCCTGTCAGGCAGCACAAGTGCATGTGGAGAGTGGTTGGTGCATAGACATTTCTCTCTGCTGCCTCTTCCCTTCACATTTCCATCCTGCTCGATTTTAGGGTCTCCACAAGCTGCAGTTCCTTCAGGAACACCACCCGCTCCAGCATGTGTCCTCCATGGGCTCTAGTGCAGCCATCTGCTCCACCATGGAGTGTGTGCTCCTCCAACCTTGGTGTTCCTCTGATGTTTCTCTCTTTTTGTTCCCTCCTCCTCTCTCTGCTCAACATTTTGGGTTCTCTCTTGCCCTGGTGTTCCCAAGCCAAGATCAGGCCCCACCACCAACCTGAGCACTGGCACCTGGTGCATGAACTTGCAGTAGCAGTCAAATGTTTACAGGACTGTTGTAAGATTTACAGAGTGGGACCAGAAATGCCAGTATAGACAGATAAACCTAAATTCAGATCAGGACACCAGGCCATCACTGTGTGACRTGCTTGTCTTGTGCTTTTGACACTTTGCACTCTCAGTCTTCACCTCTTGTAAATGGTCATCGCCACCACAGAGTAAAGCCCACAAAAAACCAACACTTAACAATATTCTCTCCATCATTTTAATTTCATTGGCAAAAGGAAAAAATCCCAACCAGACTATAATGCTAAAATTACTAGCTCTTATGGGATTTAATTACAATATTGTAAGAAGAGATTTATGCTTACTGTTTCACTSTGAGTTTATTAATTGATTCTACTGTTCAGCAGTGCTGCAGCGTGGTCCAGCTCAGTCTGGTGTGGAGTGATAACATCAGCCATTAGAGAAGAACAGGAATTTTTCCATCAAACGATGCRGCACAGTGGTAGCTCAAATAAGGAGATTACAGACTGCCAGAGCCTGTCTTTGTCATCCCCTGGCCTTTTGCAAACAGGCCAAGGGCAGGGAGAGCTGACAGTTCTAAAAGAACAGTCATTTGCCCACAGGCATTAAACCTTGCTCAATCCTAGCTAAAATGGCATGTATCCTGAAACTTGAAGGGAATTTATATCCTTTATGTTCTAATTACTTCTTTGGTCCTATTCATTCTTCTTGTATAATTTTTTTTGGACAGTCACAGTATTCAGAGTTAAATCTTGTGATTATGAGTATTCTTGGTCATAAAGATCCTCTTTGTTTTATATTTTCATATTTTAAATGTAGACTTTTCTCTTTAATTAATTTTGAATACTTTCTTTGAACATTCCTTCCCAAGTAGAGGGGTAGRGGACAGTGATTGTCCTTCAGCTCATATATTTTCTGTTTTCTTTATCTTCTTGAAGGATAGGTGAGTTGATAGAATGCATGTAAAATGCCTCAGACCTGGTAAGTGTTAAATGTGTTTTGCCTCTTGCTGTGAATGCAAGGAAGCAGACATCTGGTAACTAAATGATACACTGGAAAATGTAATGCATTCAGTAGGAAAAAAAATCAAGCCACATTAAGCATGTAAAGGAAAAATCTTTGGGACAGCTGAGGTTGCTGGCCAAAGAAGTATTAGTCTCAAGCAGATGTTCCTTATGCACTGATGCAAGTACTGTGTCAAAAATCTCTTTACATTACCTGGGACATAYATGCACTAAATTGATATGACACATCCTTTGTGCCAGTTACTTTACATTAACATGAAATGGTTTTTTGTTGCATATGTTTACACCTTGAAAACTTATTTGATTACTTAAGCTAACTGGGAAGACAGAAGTGATATCATCTCATCTGAACAAGTTTATAGAGTCTCTTAAATACCGAATGAAATAATGACATTAGCAGAGCACAATACCAACAAAACAAACAGTAGAAAATAACRGAGTTCACAGGTGAGAAAGGTGTTTTGATTGGAGGTCACCAAAGCATTTGACAAAGGGCAGTCCTGTCCCTGCTAGAAGAGAGCACATTATTCACACCACACCAGTGTATGGTGATACACAATCTTTACCTTTTCCTRCAGGGATTTATATTTACTTTAAAGCAATTGGCATTGCTACTTAGCTGTCAGAACAACCGTRTACATTTAATACATTCAAAAGCTCTGCAAGGAAAGGAATATCAGCACCAGCCCTACTTGGAAATCATTTTCAATCTGGAATTTTAGCTTTGATGTGAGTGTCTCTTAATGCAGATATAGATGAAAGATCTAGGCCCTTTAGTTTCTTCAATAGCATGGCTTTGCTTGTAAATTAAGAGGGATGGTGGAAGGCAGGGAAAACTTAATGAGGCACCTTGGCACYTACAACAGGATCCGTGAAAAAGGCTCATCAATCCTAAAAGACATTCTGATGAGTCTCYAGCACAAGCACTACAACAGCAAATCCATCACCACTAAGTTAAATGCTATATTCAGACTTAAGGAATTGTTACAAATGTACTGATTTCGGTAACAAAAATCCTTCCTCTTACTCAACTTCTAGAGTTGGAAGTTTATGACATTAGCTACATGACTGAAACCAGCAGAAGACCTTGCCTACCTGGTGAAAACTGCAAGTTCCTTACGTGTGCTTTGCCAAAAATTATCATTTAATAATTTTTTTTAATCAGCAATTCTGCCCTTTAGTGTCTTTGCCCATGATGAGATTGTAACTGACTTTCAAATARAGAAATACCCAAGTGTGCTTTCTAATAGCAACAGTATAATGTGTGAACAATTTTTCCTATGGTTATTAAAAAAGCAGGAAAGCAGAGAGCATCCAGATTGTTTTCAAGGGTTTTTGCCTGTATTCCCTGAGAGCTGATATCCATGATGTGCTAGTACCCGAATATGGTGACAGATCAGAGCTCCTGTTGTGTGAGACAGTTTTTGGATGGTAGCAATCTCACTTGGAGATCAAGACTTGCTCAGTGTAGAACGTAGCATTTGGAACTCCTTCCTTTAGCTCAGTGCCCTGAGCATTGTCCTTAAAATGTCAAAAGGTTTGATTCTTCTCCGAACCAGTGGCTCTTTAAATATATTCTGAGAAAAACTTTGATGAGAGGGACTGAGAAGCTCTTAAAATAATACATAACACAGTGAGTGCCTGAATGAGGAAAGCAGCAGGGGAAGTGYCAGGACTGAGCTCTGACTGCCTAAAAACATATTTGTGTGGGTCAATGACATGTTCTTTGCTTTGAATGACACMGTTGAAATGAACCATTTTGACATGACCCATTGTGAAGGAAAATTAACACTCCAAAGTATGGTGAAATTAAAAATGTGGTACTGACTTTAGTTTTTSCTGTTATTTCTTTATTCGGGATTCTGGATTTTGACCAGCATGAAACATAAATTGAGTAGACTTTTCACCTGGATGCATTTTGTGTGATTCAAAATGCCTGGCTTAGATTTACAGGTGCMACCATGAAATTCAAAAGTTTGATGTTATAGTACTTATTTTGCAGTACTTTGGTCCTTTTTGTCAACATTAGGAGCATTAGTAAGTATGTAAAGTAAAAGCTTGTGCTTATATGGCATAATCCCTCTTTTCAAGCTTAGGCCAGTGTAATTGCTGTCAGCAAGTTGTTTGGGCTTGAACTTTGGTGTTGTCTTCAACTCTGAGTGAAAACGAGCATGTAAAAAAAATTAGAATTTTGTTTCTCTCGATTTCACTCTTTCTGACATCAGTATTGGTAAAATATCGAGTTTYATTTGAATATGAAATGAAAAGAGCAACAATAGAACTATAGAAAATGTGATTCACTAGTTTTCTGTAAATAAGAAGTTTTCAGTGAAGATGTTCCAACTTCAGCTAGCATGTGAAGGAGATGTGTGACAGCTCTTGCAACACTGTCTTTCATCTACAACATAGCTGTCACAATTAATTCTCACACCAGTTCCTTGATCCCGCTCAGAAAGACAGCATTCATTTTATTAAATGTTGAAGTAGCTTTTTGTGTGTGGAAAGACAGCACAGGATACATTCTAATGTCCTGAATATTCAAAATAACTTATTACTCATTATCATGCTGCACTGTCATATCAGATTTAACATRTTCAGATTAAAAGATACTACATTAGTCACCTCTCATACTACAAATACCTATTATTTCTAGTTGGGAAATAATAAACACTGAACCATATTCTGCCAGCTCCACTTAGAATAAACACTGTGATACTCTCTAGTGCTACTGAGATCTGATGTCTTGTCCTACTTGCGTACTTTCAAGAAGTGATTATTTTCTTTCYTTAATCTTATTCTGTATTTTATTCAGAAAATTGCAAAGGAGCCATAATATTTATGACAAAAAATGCATGACATAAGCTATTGAATCAGCAATCAATCTGCTTATTTCTGCTTTTAAGAGGGATTTAATGATTATTCTGCTACTCCACTTCTGCTACGAATAATTGCCCAAATTTTCAGCAGTTCTGAACTGCTGCAGTTGTACTACATGTGGACTGGATCTGGACTGCTCAAAAGTGAAATGAAGTTCAGCAAATCTGTTAATTTACATAGAGAATTATTGTTCAAGAGTGTAATGTTTTCCAAGGAATATCTACTCAATGGCTTAAAGCTTTTTAGTATTTTGTCACAAGTTTTCCTTTCAGGACCCTCACTGGCATAACAAACAAGGTGGGCATGGCASTTGTACCAAATAAACAGGGGATTTCCCCTCCAGAACTCAGAACTGTGAATTAAACAGCCTGGTAAGAAACACATCACTCTGTTAGCTCCTGTTTGACAAGTGGAAATAACTATCTGTAACTTCATTTTGGAAGTTGCACTCAACATCACTCACACTGTTCTTCAGCTCAGAGCCAGCAGTGTCTGTAATTTTAGCAATAGCAATGCAAATAATAGAATCTATTTATTAATCACATTGGCTGACTGATATATTGTTTCCTGAAATTTATGTTGTTCTCCAGACATTTTCCTAGTGATAAAGTTCCCCTTTTTCTTTTTTTCTCCTTAATGGTAGCAGAAAAACAGTTGTTTTTTTTTAAGAAATGTAGAAAATCAATCCAATTAGTTCCTTCTTGCTAAAATACATTAGCAAGGTCAGGTGATACTGTTCAAAAATCTTGTAAGCAAAGAAAATTTGGAATTACTGCAAGGAATTCTAGTACAGAATTTATGTAGTGTGTACCTGCTTTCCAGGTGCCTAGAAAACAAAGGCAGTTCTCAGCAATACATGCTGTTCTCCGCATGGACATTGCTAAGTAATCTCAGCAATTCTATACTATAATTTTTTTTCAATTATTTCTTTTAAATATGAAGAAATTTCAAATTTAACAACTGGGAGCATCAATGTTAAAGTAGAAAAGTTTAAAAAGTCACCATCATTTAATGCTGACATTCTGGTGTTTAGATATTGGGATTAAACAGAGACTTTCTGTGTGGAAGTTAATTTTATTCTCAGAATTAAGATAAAACAAGCTGTTCATATGAGCAGAAAAAAACTCAATTTACATTGTGTAGCGCTATTAAAACATGAAAGCACTTTTTTTACAACAGTGTTTTGCATTTGTTACTGAGCCATAGTTTTTGAAGTTTCAGAATTGAAAATAAGAGCAGCTAGAGCTTGTTGGGTCCAGTGGAGCTGAGGAGCTGGAAAGTGCTCCTTCCTGACCCATTGAGGCACAATTTGATGGAATTTAAAATGCAGGGAGGAGATTCTCCTGTCCCACTCCCTTTGAAGTCCCATGTGCAACCTGTAGTGAGGTTGGCCATGTATTCCCAATAGGAAAACAGGAACACACACTCTGGACCAGTCTCAGAGATCCACAGACAGGACCCACATAACGATAAGCAGTACTCACGTAAACGTGGTCAGCACTGATGGTCTAGTTCCTTCTTTCTGGAGGATCAGGACTGATGGAATATCATCACTTCCTGCCCATCACAGGAAGGACCCTTCCTGTCATCCTCCACAGGCACATTTTCACTTGTGGGTCCTTCATGTGGAATTTTAGTCAATAAAATCCACACCCAGACTCTGCCCCCTTTACAGAGTGACTGGCTCAAACCTTGGCCTTTACCAATGTAGATCTCCTGTTTGCCAACCAGTCCTGTTTGAATTTTCTCTGTGGTTACAAACACTCCCCCAAACACCCTGTGAGTCTCCCCAGGGACTGGTCTGAGATGCTTCAGCTGCATCACCCAGCCCTCAGCCTCCTCACCTTTGTCATCTCTATCCAGTGGCTGGCACCCATCCTGTGCCCTTTGCCTTCCAGTCCAGCATGAAGTTTGCCACCATTGGCACATGTGCAGGTTCAGAATAAGGGCTGCACTGACACAGAAGATGGTTAGAGGTAGAATTTAATAACAGTATGCAACAGGCTCATTTAGAAAAGGGTTCATGTGCACCCATTTTCCTTTCATCCCTTCTCATCTCCATCTACCTATGCTTGCACACCTCTGATCCACATTTCTGCCTTCCTTTCCTCTCCTGTGCCCTGTCCCCTAAATATCATGTAAATTTTCCTCATACCCACAGTGTTTTACACAGTCCCAGTTAATTCTGCCCACTTGCAAAATTGACTGTCCTGTGCCAGCCTGCAACCCTTTTAAGCAGGAATCACCTTTAATCTGCAGGGCATCCTGGAAATCAAGGTTTTTTTCATTGAGGCTTCTTGGTAGGTTTCCATCAGAAACCATGAGTGCAGCAATCTCTCAGTGGTCTTAGAAGCAGCAAATTCAGTGGCTTCTGTTTATGAAATTTCTTTTGTACYACCATCTGTCATTGTCCTTTTGATCATCACCAGTTCTTTGTGTTTAATTTGATTAGCCTCTCATAGGATAACGTAAATCTGGTAAAATTCATAATAAAATATATCTGGTTTAGACCAGATAATTTATTTTCATCATTAGCTTAGTTTCTTRGAATTTCTAATCCTAAAGACTTWCYTTGACCAGTATAGCTCCCTGTAATGTAATTCAGAAAGAACAGTGTACAGCTGTATCTATATAATTTTCTTAYCTATTTTATATCCCTAGTACTTTGTCAATGTACTTGCCTAGATTTACATCTAATGCATCTTAAACTATTCCAGCTRCTTATAAATTTCCAAGAAAATCATAGAACAATGTAAGTTAAGTTATAGTAAAGCTCCAAGAGAGCTATAATAAAGGTAAAGAGTAATTAAGGCATGATTTCTTGACTGTTTTAATTTGCCATAAATCCATGCTCCCTGACTCATTGGGTTTTAGGCAGACTAGACAGATAACTGAATGATTCATTTTCACACAGATCCATTCCCTGCATCCATTGGAACACTTCCCTTCTGTAGCAACAGCAACAATCAATTCTCTGTGGTTTTTACTTTATTGAATTGGGATGGATGAAAAAACTTTTCTAAAATCTACTTGTGTATTCAAATTGCCTTGAAATTTGCAGTGTACTTATGACTGAAGAACAAGGTTGGGAAGTTCAAAAAGGCTTTTGAGYAGGATTTTTTTTTGTTCAAAAATGCAGGTTCTTTGAGTTTGTGTATTTGGGTGGGCTTTTAATATGGGGGAGCAGTAATGTGTATATAAAAGCTGTTTTTTCCCTTTTCTTTGTCCATCCTTGAGATTCCAATGATTGCTCTGACCTTCCCAAAACTGAACTCAGATTCTGTCCAATTCAGTATGCAAAACTTCCTGTCATGGAAGGGAACAACATGTAAAGAAAGCTCTGCATATACAGAGGATCTGTCCAAATAGTGTATAATTAGGAGCCAAAGAACCAATGTGCAATTTTATAAAGACTTTATGCAAAATGTCTGCCATGTGTTGGGTAGTGGTGTAGTTCAGCCTGATGTGCCACAGTTGAACCTGAACAAATAGATCAGTGCTGTAAGTCCTGTGTTTGGTAGTTTTTTGTGCTTGAATTCTTATTTCTGAGAAAGCCTGAGCTCTCATTCCTGTTCTTGTATCTCTGCTRCTGTCTGGGGCTGGGGTGAGAACAATATGCAAAGGAATCTCCTATAATATTAAGTAAATAAAGAAAACACATTGGAAAAAAAACAATTATTTTTGTGGGATGTCATGTTTCTTAACTCTTCTTTGCCTTTTTTTACAGAGGTTTCCATAAAACTAAATTTGACATTTGAAAAGGGCACAAGATGCTTCTAGGCAACCTTATCTTCTCATTGCTAAAGTTTTGGGAAAATTAATGTTTATTGGATGTGTCACAAATTGTTTTTTATTCTGTGTGAGCCTCTTGTGCCTCTGGGCACTATGCATGTATGAATGGAGACTTTGCAATATCTTCTTAGAAGCAGATTAAATGAGTCAGAATTTTTTATTGTTAATTTTTGTCACTATATAAGAAAATTTTTCTAGTCACAAAATACTCTTTATGTCAAATTTTAAGTCCAGTTTTCTATAAAATGCTTATTTGCCTTCTAGATAATTTTAGGAAAAGGTGATTTGCTTTGCTGAGTTAGTTTCCATTTTAAATTAATTATCAAACAAGACCCCCCAAAAATGAAGGAAAACCCTGGAGACTCTCCTGTTTTGTGGGCTGYCAGGGATATATCTAACATTCATTCTGTGTCAAAGACCTTGCAGAGTCACTATTTACATTTTGAAGTTTCAGGAGGCTACTAAACATGACTCTTTCAATTCAGTATAAGCAGGACAGTTCATTTTAATGGGTTTTGCTGATGTTAAAGGTAATGACACTGCTGTCAACTCTGTATTTTGCTGTTATTATAATACATATTTAATGTTTAGTAAGGTTCTTGCAAATTACAGTTATTTAATGGAAGTGATATTGTGGCAGGTATTTTAAACAAATTTTACTTTATTTTCATGTTTAATATTGATCTATAATTCTTGTGAGACTRTAATAAATAGCTATGTGCAATGTTTCAAGATCAATCCTGGCCTCAGTCTTGTGATGTCTTAATTCTACCCTTGTTTATTCTAATAAAATATGCTAAATATTGTTTTTTTCTCTTTTCCAAACTGTTTGCACTTAGCAATGTAGCAAGAAAGCATCAGCTTCATTGTTGTGGATCCTGAAATCATCTGGAATAATTGCAAACCGTCCTTGGCCAAGGATCACTCTCACATTGACAACCACTGCTATAATACTAACCATGGCTGTATTCAACATGGTAAGGGAAAATGGGTATTTTTTCCTGTTCTTTTGTTCATTTAAGATTTGTTGTTGATATTCAGTATTTGTTTAGATGTTGAATTTATCCTGGCTATGCCAGGAGCCTATGTGTTAAGGATTGCCAAAGACAGAAATGTAAAGCAGAGCAGAAAAAAAAAATACTGAGTAGTGGAGCCCTCTGCAAGCAGGATGCTCAACAAGTGCTCAGACCATGGCTAAATTTGTTAAGGAAGAATATTATTGATAACGAATAGAAAACGATTAAGTCCCAGGTTTGAATGGTACAAGTTCCTTACTGCTGTACACTATGCTTAGAAAAACAGCACTGCTGAAAGAATGAAGTATCCCTTCAGGGGATTTGTGGAAGACTGTGTGAAACAAACTAAGCTCTATTCAGTTTTGTGATGCTCCTCTGCTGATCCCAAAATGATCATAATGTATTAATTATTGATTTCACATGCCCTTTTCTAAAATAAGAAAATTATTTAAGTTACATCAAAATTTCGAAATTCCTGAACTACATATTTGTTAGGGCTTACATCTACTTAAATCATTTCAACCTGTGCTTTTCTCTCCTAACCGGGAAAATCCATGTAATTCTATTATTCTTTTGCAACTACAGCAATTATAGAGTAAATCTGTCATTAGTGTGTTACTGTGCCTAAAGCATGAATCTAAATGATCTCATTTATTTTGAAGGGTCTGTTGTCTAATGGGATGAGAAGTATATGGGATCAAAAATCTTCCTTTGTGTTGTCCTGTTGGTTAAGGCAGATTCTGTTCATAAACCTGTGAAAGTCTTCCAGTTCAGTTCTGTGTCCAYAAAATGGGAACTCTAATATTTATTTAGGCAATGTTTTCATTACAACATTAATGCAAGATATTATTCACATTTCAAGTGAGTGAAATCCACCTTTCAGTGCTTTTGAAATTGTAACTCTAATGTTTCCTTGGGAAGCTGGTACTTTTGCTACTTAGGGTTCATAAAGGACTTAGAAATTGAAGRTATCTACACTGTTTTGTTTTTCCCAATTTCAGGGGACCCTTAGTCAATTGTGTGTTACAGTAAATATTAAATTTGTCCACATGACGTAATGTGGATTTTTAAATGTCAACACTTGAAATTTCTGGKAGAACATTCTCCCCATTTTTGTTGTTACGTTTACCTAGTCTTGTAATGTTGGTTTTCTGTTCTTTCTTTTTCCTGCTTTTTTTTTGAAGGAGAGGAGATARAACCAGTTCAATTTTCAAAACCTAAAATTCACCTAATTGAATTCAGTATGTAAGGCTGGGAGATGAGAAACTCAAAGCAGTGTCTGGAAGTGAGAAAATAAGCTGACTTTTCAGCAGTGAAAGCAGYTAGCAATGGAAACAATTATTCTGAAAAGCTGTTGATTTTCCATTTGCTGAAGACTCTATRACTTTTTGAATTATAACCTTTAGCCATGCAAAAGTTATACAACAGGATAAGCCCCAGAGATTAAGTTACTTGTAAAATGAAGATCAGAGTAGATTTTCTCTTATTTTGAGCTCTGTAAATGTGTAAGAAAAGAAAAAAGTTGTTTGGGTTTAAAGTACACTTTGAGCTAGACTCCATGCATAAGGTTATTTATTAAGTAAAAAAATGGAAAAGGAGATTTGGTCAGCAACTGTTTTTTGCTTAGATTAAATCTCTACTAGTGTGTACAGCCCACTTCAAAGTTGGCCTTCAAGAAGGAAAAGACATTCTAGCAAAAAAAAAGGAGTTGTTCAGTACATAATTTTTAGAAAAAGGTTTTAATTTTATTGGCTCATGGCCAATTTTATGTGGCCTGAATGTTATAATGAAACCTAGTAGGTTGTATTTTAAAGTTTTAGTGCCTTATCAGTAATGTTACAAATAATCGTGTTCCATGATATTCATGAGATGATAATTTTAAGTACAATTCCCACCTTGAAACTAAACCTTAATAGTTTGACTAGCAAAAATGACTTTAAATGTGATTGTGRAATTTGCATTAGCAAATTGTGGGAGAGACTCTGAAGTATCATTATTATATCTCCAAGCAACATGCACTTAATAGCAGAGTCCATTAACTGCATTTATTTCCATGAACCCTTTCAGTAGAAAAAGGCGAAATGTAGCCATTAAGATTTAATGGAGATAAAAAGTGTCTAACCATGCCACACCTAATAWATCATCATTAAGACCAAAATGTCAAATAAAACTCAGTTTCTGTGGTCAAAAGACACTGAAAAGGGGGGGGGGGGGCAATTTTATTTCAAATTAGCTGTTTCAGCAGACGTCTGAATCTCTTCTTCATTTTTGAGACACATATAGTCCTGTTTGAAGAAGGGAAATTAAAAATCWGTTAATGTATAAGTATCAAATACTTCTTAGCCAAAGGGAGAGGGTAAGCATTAGGCCTGCTGATCCCCTGAGCATGAGCTCTGGTGCTGTACAGAGAGTAGGAGAACAATCAGTGGCTGAGGAGAGCTGGATTTGTAAAGCTGACCTGCTTTAAACTGAGCATGAGGAAGTGTGCTGCACGGAGCAATCCAGGCATCCCAGAGACACGGTGGGACTGCATGACTGCACAGGAAGATGAATGAATGACTGCATGCAATCCATCAAATGGTTGTGCCTCACCATCCTCTAGGATTTGTGTGATCTCAAGGATTATGGCACGATAAAAGAGTCCTGCAACAGCCCTTGGTTGGTTTCAAGGAGTTTCTGCATCAAATGCATGAATGGTTCTTGGAACAGCAACAAGATCTCAGGGTTATACTGTCCCACCGACTCTTAACTGCTCTTAACTATCAGCTTTAAGATTCAGGATCATAGAATCATGGAATCATAGAATCATAGAATCATAGAATAGTTTGGGTTAAAATGAATATTAAAAGGTCATCCAGTTCAACTCCCCCCAGCCATGGACAAGGACATCTTCAACTACAGAGGTTGCTCAGAGCCCTAACCTGACTTTGATTGTTTACAGGAAAGGGGCATCCACCACGTCCCTGGGAAACCTCTTCTAGTGCCTCACCACCCTCGTCATAAAAAAAAAAAAAAATGTTTCCTTATATCTAGTCTGAATCTACCCTGGTTTAGTTTAAAACCATTACCCCTTGTCCTGTCATAACAGACCCTGCTACAAAGTTTGTCCCCATCTTTCTTATAGGCCCTTCAAGTACTGGAAGGTGCTCCAAGGTGAGAGACTTCTCACATGGAGACTTCTCCAGGCTGAACAACCTCAATTGTTAGCCTCTTTTCATAGGACAGGTCCTCCAGCCCTCTGATCATCTTTGTGGCCCTTCTGTAGATATTATCTGCTTTCCTGTTTTTTTTCATCCAGTGAATTTTAGCCACTGGACTGTGTCCTTTGAAAGAACATTGTTTAGGAATGTGAATACTGAGAGAGGTTTGAGTATTTTTGTTCCATGGTTAA